>NW_024424230.1:37942642-38280142 GCF_017311325.1 Ursus maritimus | reverse complement strand
TGACTCTTTAGTAGGAGCATTTTTTACTGTAGGGAAACAATAAAAGTAGGGAACAGTTGAAAAGGAAAACATGATTTTTCAGGAGTGTTGTTTGGAAAGATAAGCCCATTTTAAAAAGGGATATACTGGTAAATTAGCAAAAAGCTCTCCTAATAATTTATTAGAGGCTTTATTACATTTCATCAAGAAGGAATCACTGAGGTCACTTTTCAAATGAAGCAGTCAAGTTGGCTTTCAAAGAAATCCAGCACAAATAAATCTAAAAGGCATGCTATTTCATCTCCCTGATTCTATAGACCAGAGTTGCACCAGCCTGCCTGAACAGAAATGGGGTGGGCAGGACAGATGTCTACAGAGGTACAGAAAGTTAGGTCAAGCTGTAAGACTTGATATAATGTGAAAGGATGCATTATATTGTGTCAGCTTTGTTTCTTAATTGTATGCTTTTGTTCTGCCTGATGTGATCATATTGATGAATGAATTTACCCTAGAAAAAAGACAAACTTCCTAAAGGTAAGGACCGATTAACTTCTCTTCAAGAAACTAGTACAGTGACCTGAATATAGGTCCTTAATAAATTCTTATTGGTGGTGATAAGAGCTAATCCATATGAGGGGTGTGTGGGTGTCTCTGTCGAATGAGTGTGGGACTCTTGATTTTGGCTCAGGTCATGATCTCAGGGTCATGAGATCGAGTCCCAAGTTGGGCTCCACACTCAGTGTGGAGTCTGCTTAGGACTCTCTCTCCCTCTCCCTCTGCCCCAATGCCACTCGACTCACGAGCACACATGTGCTTTCTTACTCTAAAATAAAATAAATAAAATATTAAACAAAAAAGAATTAATCCATTTGAAACAGGAAAGTTTGTGTTCCAATTTCTATTTCACCCAGTTGGGCACATAGAGAGAAAATGGAGGATACTCAGGGATCAGTTCAGTAGCTATGGTGGTATTTTCTCCTAATGTAGTAAATGGGTTTGAAGTTCACAATTGTTTGAAAAGTCTTTTGCCCTGGAGTTTTCTAAGAGTAAGTTGTTGGCATATTTAGTGAGAACATAAAGAACAGAGAGATATGCCAGAGCTTTTCCCTCCCACATTTACTTCTTTTTGAATATGTTGTCCTGGGATTCACTTTAGAACTAGCTAAGATGAGAAGTAGACACAGAGCTTGACAAACATACCACTTCCAGATCAATCTTCACAGCTCTCTAAGTGAGGTGTAATCACTGTAAATCTTTTTTTGCAGTTGATTTATATTGTAATTAAGGCAGAGAAGAAGCACATGCAAGGCCAAAAGTGGGAAAGTAGCACACATTTTTCATGGAAAGTTTTTCCCCCATAAGTCAGAGCACAAGAGAGTATTAGAAAAAAAAAATTACAAGGAATAGTCACGCTCACTGACATGATATGGGAGGATGCTAAGTCATCTGTGTTTTCTGTTTAAATGTATATATTTCAGTTGATTAAAAAAGCACATGGTGAATTGATCTTGCAGCTTATAAAAGCAATATTTCAGCTTCGGTGTTTTTTATTCTTTTTTTTAATCAAATTATCTCCCAAAGCATTTTGACTGAAGTTTATTAACAAGGCAATGCAGCTATTAATGCTCTGCAGTGCACTCTTGCAAAGTGAAGTAAGAGACATGACTTTTCCTATGCATACTGATCATACCTTCTGAAGGTCTAAAAGAACTAAAGATTGCATAGCTGAGTGGTTTTGAAGAAAGAAAATTGTTACTTTGTCTTTTTTTATGCAATGTTATTAGATTTTTGGCGGGGGAGCATTCATAAGAAACATTATATTGCTAGATTTTAACTGGTATTTCAAATATTATCAGATTTCCAAAAAAGTAAGTCAGAAATTCAGAGAGACCAAAGCAGCTACAGGGCTTTATGCTGGGATAGAGGAGACTGGGAAAAGAATCATGAATCTTAGGTGGATAACTAGGTTGCCTTTCAGAAAACGTGGTGGAATGTAATTTATATTTACCAGGAAAATAGTCACATCTTTGGCAACACATCAAATAATAAAGAAAAAGTATTACTTTAATTTTGCATTTAACATAGTAATTTAAAAAGAGGATGACTAACCCAAAGCCAATATATTCTAAGGGAGGAAAATTTTTCAAGAGTCTTATGCTAGACATTAGAAAAAAAAAAAAAAAAAAAAAAGTCCATGTGAATCCCTGACTGAATGAATGATTAAGCTCTGTGATCTCACTAGACTCCTTAAAATAAATAAATAAATAAATAAATAAATAAATAAATAAATAATAAAAATCTGTGGGTAATAATAGGCCCTGTTTTTCTTTTCAGGAAAAAAAGGCTTGTCTACCTAGAATTCAGCATGAGAAGTAACCTCTCCTCAAATTATTCCTGAAAATAAAATTGGATCCTACTTCACTTTTTTTCTGTTCCCATATTTATTGCTAATTTAATTAGCATAAATTTAATCCCATGCGTGCTTTCCTTCTCAGAGGACAGTGTTTCTTCTGCAGAAAAACAAAATGTTCTGTGGTCAAAAATTGGGTAGCCACTGAATATTCTACCCAACTCTTTCAAGAGTTATAAAGCACAATAGCATACGCTGAAATTTAGAAAAAAAGAAAACTGGCTTAGTATTTTAGTGCATTTCAGAAATTTATTATCCACTTGATCTTTTACTTGGTAGCACCTCTTGAGATCCCAAAGGATGTTTTGTGGAGAAACTGTACTGGTGTGAAGAAAATAAGTTAAAATGAGACCTGGTGCTTAGATTTCAACCCTTGCATGGACAGTATAAATTACCTTTCTCTTTCATTTGTTCACTCAACATTATTCACTCGTTTTCATTTGTTATGTTTAAGGCATCCCCTTTTGGTACCATGGCAGATATTGTGGTCAGGAGTGGAAAATTAGCACACTACCACCCCCTTTTAGCCATCCCCCCTCCCCATCCCTTAAGTTGCAGTGCAAAATACAGTTTGGTCTCAAGGAATGTGGAAATAAGTTTATCACAACATGGAATGTGTTATGGCCACAGACAAGCTGTGGTTTTCAGGAGAGAAATGCCACTTCCAGTTGTGAACTCAGTGACATCTCACAAACAAGATGTCTTGTAAACTATACCTTGAAATATGAACCAGGAGACAGAAAAACATGGTATCTATTCAGAGACCACTAAACAAACAAACAAGTGTTTCTGGGGTACTAGATAAAACTAAAGGGGTAAATTCGATCTGTATCACTGAAGGTCTTGAATGGTACAATTATTCATTTCACTCAACATTCTGGACTCTGAATTTGTTTTGATTGTTTTAAAAATCTGATCTACACAAATGAGAGACTTGGCATTGGCATGTATGCTCCAAAGTCTATGCTGAGGGTTCTAAAGATGATTCCAAAGTTGTTAGCAATAATTAGACCTCACAGTGATTGGTAAATGGTTTGCTTATAATGTATAAAATGTTTAATGGTCATGTTACTCAAAAACCTCATGAGTTTTCTGATGTATATCATTTGTGAATATGAACATAGTCCCAAAGTTTGAAATTTTGTCAATTAGTCTAAATAATTTTAGATTGCTGACTAGATAAAGTTTGACTTGGAAAAGGCTTATGTGAACCAATTTAGCACTGCATTTTAATTTTGTTTCATAAGAATACTTACATTTTCCTCTATATTGTATTTGAATTTCAATAATTTTTAAACCAATATATTTCAGCTCACTATGAACTTCTGCTTCAGTAAAAACATGATTTGGAGTCCACATGGTATAAAGTTATGAAGCATTTCAGAGGCCTAACCAAACGAATATTTGCCAGGAAATGACCTAAATACGAAGGACCAGCATTCTAGAATTCTTACAAGCTTGGATTTCTGTGTAGCAGATCCTGTAGTTTTGATATGTTTGTATATTGTTTTTACCATGTTGGTGCAGAGACATAACTGGTTATTCTACATTTTTGACTTGACATCATACAGTGTGGGATGTGAAGAGCAAAAAACCTAGGTTTCTTAGATATTAGTTTAGTTGGGTTTGATTTTAAATGAGCTTTAAATGTTCTCTTAGTTCTTTTTTTTTTTTTTTTTAAAGATTTTATTTATTTATTTAACAGAGACAGAGACAGCCAGCGAGAGAGGGAACACAAGCAGGGGGAGTGGGAGAGGAAGAAGCAGGCTCATAGCAGAGGAGCCTGATGTGGGGCTCGATCCCACAACGCCGGGATCACGCCCTGAGCCAAAGGCAGATGCTTAACCGCTGTGCCACCCAGGCGCCCCTAAATGTTCTCTTAGTTCTTAACTCTTTTACACAGATTAAGCTTAAATTATCTTTCTCTTGTTTTATTTAAAAAGCTTTGGGAAAATCATCTCTTGAGCATAAAAGTAACTTCATTCTGTGCCATTTATGAACTACCTCTCTGTGTGTTAGACTTGACGATTAGAGTACCAACAAAAATCTCATAACACTGTGCACCACCTTGTTGTTTACACCATTAGGCATCTCAGATAACCTATTTCCAGTGATCCTTCTGTGCTCTGAGTGACGTATCATCAGAGCCTCTCAAAGAATCTTTTTGAGAAGAGTGAGCATGACACTGATGATGTGCTAACCTTGCAGGTGGACAGGTTTGGCTCCAAATGAGTTACAATCTCTAGAATTAGCCCTAAAACCAAAACAAAACCATTGTGAATTTGGAATTTGCTATTATTTCAGCAAGTCTAAAATAAGATATCCTCTTACATACACCATCTTTTCTTGAAATCGTCTTCACTCCTGATTGCTTTCCAATGAATATTGAGGGAAAATATTATTTGAAAAATATATTTATTCAAGATATTAGGAGAAAATATCTAGACTATGAATGGAGGATGTATTTATATAGAAAAGACAATAGATGTCCAATTTGCTTTGTTTCAGCTTTCCTGAGGTGTAACTAACAGCACTGTAATATATATATATTTAAAGTATACAATGTAATGATTTCATATACGTACATATTGTGAAAGGATTCCCACAATGGAGTTAATTAATACATCCATTACCTTGCAAATTTATCCTTTTTGGGGGGTGAAAACACTTGTGTTTCTACTTTCTAGCAAATTTCAATAATGCAATACAGTGTTATCAAATATAGTCACTATGTTTTACATTATATCCTCAGACCTTATCCATCTTATAGCTGAAAGCTTGCACCCTTTCACGAACTTCTCCCATTTCCCCCACTCATACCCCCAGCCTCTGGCAAGCACCATGAGTTCCATTTTTAAATTTTGTTTTTAATTCTACGTATAGATGATACCATGCAGTATTTGTCTTTCTCTGTCTGGCTTATTTCACTCAGCACAACACTCTCCAGGTTCATCCGTGTTGTTACTAAAGGCAGGATTTCCCTCTTTTTAAAGACTGAATAATATTCCATTCCATACATATACTGCATTTTCTTTATCTATTCATCTGTCAGTGAACACTTAGGTTGTTTGCATACTTTGGCAATTGTGAATAATGCTACAACGAACATGGGAGTACAGATATCTCTGTGAGATAATGATTTCATTTCCTTTGGATATATACCCAGAAGTGAGAATGCTGGGGGCGCCTGGGTGGCACAGCGGTTGAGCGTCTGCCTTTGGCTCAGGGCGTGATCCCGGCGTTGTGGGATCGAGCCCCACATCAGGCTCCTCTGCTATGAGCCTGCTTCTTCCTCTCCCACTCCCCCTGCTTGTGTTCCCTCTCTCGCTGGCTGTCTCTATCCTATCGAATAAATAAATAAAATCTTTAAAAAAAAATAAAATAAAATAAAAAAGAAGTGAGAATGCTGGATCATGTAACAGTTCTACTTTTAAATTCTTGAGGAACCTCCATACTGTTTTCCATAATGGCTGTAACAGTTTACATTCCCATCAACACTGTACAAGGATTCTCTTCTCTACACCATGCTCAGCATTTGTTATCTCTTATCTTTGATGACTGATATCCTAACAGGAGTGAAGTGTTACGTTGTGGTTTTGATTTGCTTTTCCCTGATGATTAGTGATAGCTCCTTTTCATGTACCTGTTGGATAACTGTATTAGAAAAATACCTATTCAGGTCCTTTGCCCATTTTTAATTGGGTTATTTGCTTGTTTTTTGCTCTTGAGTTATATGAGTGCCTTGTATATTTTGGATATTAACCCCTTATAGGATATGTGTGGTTTGCAAATATTTTCTCCCATCCTATAGTTTGCCTTTTAATTTTCTTGATGGTTTTCTTTTCTAGGCAGAAGCTTTTTAGTTTGATGTAGTCCTATTTTTTTGTCTTTGCTTTTGAGGTAAAATTAACAAAAAAATATTGCCATGACCAAGGTCAAAGAGCTCATCTCTTGTGTTTTCTTCTAGGAATTTTATTGTTTCTGGTCTTACATTCAAGTGTTATTCCAATTTGAATTTTTTCTTTTTGTGTGTGTGTGGTATAAGATAGGAGTCCAGCTTCATTCTTTCACATGTAGCCATACAGTTTTCTCAACACTACTGAAGAAACTATCCTTTCCCATTTTATGTTCTTGGTTCCTTTGTTAAAAATTAATTAACCATTAATTTAATTTAATTAATTAATTTAATTAATGGGCTCTTAATTCTGTTCCATTGATCTATGGGTCTGTTTTTATATCTTACTGTCTTGATTATGGTAATCTTTTGATATTTTTGTAACATAGTTTGAAATCAGAAAGCGTGATGCTTCCAGCTTTATTCTTCTTTCATATGGTTGTTTAGGCTATTTGTGGTCTTTTGTGGTTCCATGTGCATTTTAGGATAGTTTTTTCTATTTCTGTGAAAAATGACATTGGAATTTTTACAGAAATTGCATTAAATCATCACTGCATTGGATCATTTTGGGTAGTATGAGTAATTAAACAAAAATAACTTTCCAATCAGTGAACATGGAATATCTTTCCATTTATTTGTGTCTTCTTTAATTTCTTTCATCAATGTTTATAATTCTCTGTGTACAGATCTTTGCTCCTTGGAAAGTCTATTTCTAAGTATTTTATTCTTTTTAGTGCTATGATAAATGGGATTTTCTTATTTTCTCTGATAGTTCATTGTTAGTGTATAGAAACACAACTGATTTTTGTGTATTGATTCTGTATCCTGCAACTTTACTTTACTTGTTTTAGGTCTAAGGCATTTTTTTTTTTTTTTGGTGGAGTCTTTAGAATTTTCTATATATAAGATCGTATCATCTGCAAACATGGAAAATTTTACTTCTTCCTTTCTGATTTTGATGCCTTTTATCTCATTGCTGTGACTAGGTCTTCCAGCACTATACTGAATAAAAGTGATGAGAGTGGGCATCCTTGTCATGTTCTTGATGGTAAGGGAAAAGTTTTCAGCTTTTCACTATTGAGTATAACATTGGCTTGAAATACATGACCTTTATTGTGTTGAAGTACATTCGATCTATACCTAATTTGTTGAGTTTTTTTTTTATCATAAAAGGATGCTGAATTTTGCCATATGCTGTCTCTGCATCTATTGAGACAACAATATGATTTTTTTATCTTTCATTTTGTTAATGTGGTACATCATGCTTATGGATTTGTGTGTGTTGAACCACGCTTACATCTCAGAATTAAATCCCACTTGATTATGGTGGATGATCCTTTTAATGTACGGTTGAGTTCAGTTTGCTGCAATTTTTTTCTTCTTGTACTGTCTTTGCCTGGCTTTGGTATCAGGGTAATGCTGGCCTTGTACCATAAGTTTGGAAGTGCTGCTGCTTCTTCAATTTTTTGGAAGAGTTTGAGAAGGATTGGTATAAATTCTTTAAATGTTTGGTAGGATTCACCTAAGTCATCTGGTCCTGGATTTTTCTTTGTTGGGAGATTTTTGATCACTGCTTCAATATCCTTACACGTAATTAGTCTGTTCAGATTTTCTATTTTTTTATGATCAGTTTCGGTGGGTTGTGTTTCTGGAATTTATCCATTTTTGTAAGTTATAGAATTTATTGGCATATAATCATTCATAGTAGATTTCTATGATCCTTTGTATGTCTATGGTGTCAGTTGTAATGGATCCTTTTCATTTTTAATTTTGGGTCTCCTCCCTTTTTTTTCTTGGTAAGTCTAGCAAAAGAGTTGTCTATTTTGCTTATCTTATCAAAAAAAACAGCTTAGTTTCATTGATCTTTTCTATTGTCTTTCTAGCCTCCATTTCATTTATTTCTTCTCTGATCTTTGTTTACTTCTACTAATTTTAGACTTTGTTCTTTTTCTAGTTCCTTAAGGCATAAAGTTAAATTCAAGATCTTTCTTTTTTCTTACTCTAGGCCTTATTGCTACAAACTTCCTTCTTAGAACTGCTTTTCCTGCTCCCATTAGTTTCGGTATGTGTGTTTCCTTTCTCATTTGTCTCAAGGTAGTTTTTTTTTTTTTTTAATCCCATTTGATTTCCTCTTCAACCCATTGATTGTTCAGGGATGTGTTATTTAATTTCTATATATTTGTGAATATTTTAGTTTTCCTCTTGTGGTTGATTTCTAGTTTTATACCATGAGGTAGGAAAAAATGCTTGCTATGATTTAAATCTTATTAAATTTTTTAAGACTTTTTTGTGGCCCAATATATAACATTTTCTGCAGAATGTTCCTTGTGCACTTGAGAAGAATGTGTGTTCTGCTGCCATTGGATGGAATGTTCTATTTATGTCTGTCAGGTCTGTCTGATGTAATGCGTATTTTAAGTCTAATGTTTCCTTATTGATTTTCTGTCTGGATAATCTACCAATTTGCTCTTTTCCAGAAATGTTTCTGTATACTAATCCTTAAATTATTTACGGATTACATGCTCTTTGAGGGTATAAATTTTACCTGTTGATCTTTACATCTTAGAACCTGGTCCATTGCTTGGTCTGTTATAGATAGTACACACTTGTTGAATTGAGTTATGATTGTTACTACCAAATGTAACAGGCATAGTGTTTTTAAATCTTGGTTTTTTGATCATTAGTGTCTTTCTTACAACTGTCTATTATAATGTGTCCATGGGAAGGAAAAGGAGGATATTGTTTAGGCTAAGTCCTTAGAGGTGAAGAGTACATGAAAAGCCTATGTTCTGGACGAAGAAAAAGAAAAAGTGAGGAGGTGACGAGTCTGATGCCCTCTAGGTTGTCATCCTCTCAAAGGGAGTAAATAATTGAAATATCCAGATAGAGTAACATAGGAAAAAATGTTACTCTACTTTGAATGTAACCTAGTGGAGACATAAGGAGAAAGGTCCTTACAGAGCTGTATACAACCAGTATCATAAAGATAAGGTAGCCATGATCAGGAATTGCTAGGTCTGGGTAAATTTCTAGGAGTATAACAGCCAGATGTTATGGTAGTTATATGTTTAATTCTTTAAGAGATTGACAAAATATTTTCTGAAGTGGTTGTACCATTTAACATTTCCACCAGTAGTATATGAAATTTCCAGTTTCTCACCCCCCCTGTCAACACATAACATGATCAACTTGAAAATTGTAGCCATTTTAATAGGTGTGTAGTGGTATCTTGTTGTGGTTTTAATTTGCCTTTCACGAACAACTAGTGCTGTCAAGCACATTTTCATCTGCCTATTTACCATTTGCACATCTTTTTAGGTGTATTGTCCATTCAAATATTTTGCCCATTTTTTATTGGGATATTTTTTTATCTAATATAGTTCGGAAATTTTTTTCAATGTGTATTCTGGGTACAATTTATTAAATATATACTTTACACACATTTTCTTCTGTATGTGGCTTGCATTTTGATTTTCTTAATAGTGTCTTTAGAAAAGCAGTTGTTTTACATTTTGATTAAGTCCAATCTGTCTTTTTTTTTTCCTTGTGTGTTTGGTGTTGTACCTAAGAAATATTTGTCCATTTCAACTTCACAAAGATTTTTTTCCTATGCTTTCTTCTAGAAGTTTTGTGGTTTTAGGTTCTGGTTCTATATTTAGATGATGCATTTGCATTAATTCTGCATATGGTCCAAGGTAAGGGTCAAATTTCACTTATCTGAATATACATATGTTGAAAAGACTATGTTGATTTGTCTTAGTAACTCTGTAAAAAAACAGTTGGCAGTAAATGTGGGTCTATTTCTGTACTCCTTGTTCAGTTCCATTGATTTATTGATGTATCTTGATCCAATGCCATATTATTTTGATTACTACATCTTTATAATGAATCTTGATCTCAGGTATTATAAATCCTTTAATTGTATTCTTCCTTTACAAAGTTGTTTTAGCTATTCTATGTCCTTTGCATTTTCTCGTGAATTTTAAAATATGCTTGTTAATTGCTTTCAGATGATTGGTGTTGTGTGGAATCTTTAGATCAATTTGGGTAAAAATGATATCTTAACAATATTGAATCTCTTGATCCAAAAACAAGGTGCATCATTTTCTTTATTCAGGACTTCCTTAATTTCTTTAAGCAATGTTTTGTAGTTTTTCGTATACAGGTCTTGCACTGAAATATTTCATATTTTTATGATATTGTACAGGCAATTTTTTCGTCACTTCAATATCCAATAATTGCTAGTATATAGAAATATTTTGCATGTTAGTGTTGTATTATGAAAACTTGCTAAGTTTACTTATTACCTTCTTTGTTGATTTCATTGGATTTTCTACACAGATGATAATGTTGTGTGCCAATAAAGACCATTTTACTTCTTTTCCAATCTGTATCTTTTTTCCTTTCATTATTACATTGGTTGGAAACTCTAACACAATGTTGAATATATCTTCAAGTGAGTCACTTCACATGTAGTATAAAGTCATATAATAATATATTTCTTCTCTCTTGGCTTTCATGCTAATGTGGTTATACATTCTACTTATAGATAGCTATAAACTATGCACTGCATTGCTATACGTTGTTTGCTTAAATAGTCACTTGTCATTTACAAATGTTTTAAAAATACACACAAAAAAATTTCATATGTTCTCTCAGGTAGTAACCATTTCTGGAAGTATTCCTTTGAGTAGTTTCCCATTTTCATCTGGTTTCATTTTTCCTCTGCCAAAAGAACTTCCTTTAACATTTCTTACAGTGAAAGTCTGCTGGTGATGTCTTTACAACTTCTATATGTCTGAAAGTCTTTACTTTGGACTCTTTATTTATTTTTTAAAAGATTTTATTTATTTATGTGACAGAGAGACAGCCAGTGAGAGAGAGAACACAGCAGGGGAGAGGGAGAGGAAGAAGCAGGCTCCCAGCCGAGGAGCCCGACGTGGGACTCGATCCCGGAACGCTGGGATCACGCCCTGAGCCGAAGGCAGACGCTTAAGGACTGCGCCACCCAGGTGCCCCTACTTTAGACTCTTTAAAAAAAAAATAACTGTCTGTAAAATTCTAGGTTGGCTTCCCCAGGCCACATTACTTTAAATATGTTACTCCACTGTTTCTTGATTTCAATCATTTGTCAACCTTAGTTTCATTCCTTTGTATGTAATACATTCTTTTCAATATCTGGCTGGTTTTAAGATTTTCTCTTTATCACTGGTTTTGTGCAATTCGATTATGATATGTGTTGGTGTGTTTTTTTATATTTCTTGAGGTTGTGGTCTGTTGAGATTTTTGTACTTTTTTGTTTACAGTTTGCAGTAAATTTGGAAAAAAATCAGTCATCATTTCTTTGAATATTTTTTCTGTTCTCTTCTCTTTCTCCTGTCCTTCAGGGAATCACATGTGACATATATTAGGCTGCTTGAAGGTATCTCATAGATTACTAAAACTCTTTTCATTTTAAAAATTATTTTTGTCTTTCACTTTGGGTAGTTTCTATTCCTTTAAATTCACATTCACTAATCTTTTTTTTATGAAATATCAAATCTGTCATTAAGATTATCTTATGCATTTTTTATCTCAGGCACTCTAGTTTTTGTCTTTAGATTTCTATTTTGTGTCCTTCAATGTCTCTACATAATTTATTAACATATGGAAAACAGTTATAATAATTGCTTAATGTATTTGTCTGCTAATTCTAACCTCCGTGGCAGTTCAATGTCAGTTTCCACTGGCTGATTTTTCTCATTATTGGTTGTATTTTTCTGCTTTCTTGCATGCCTTGTGATGTTTTATTGGATCTCATACATTGTGAGTTTTACCTTCTTTGGTGCTCAATATTTTTATATTCCTATAAATAGCCCTGAGATTTGTTCTGGGTTACAGTTAAGTTACTAGGAAACCAGTCTGATCCTTTTGAGTATTGCTTTCAAGATCTGTTAGGTAGAGCCAGAGTTATGTTGATCTATAGTTAATTAATCCCCTATTGAGACAAGACTTTTCCGAGTACTCTAACCCAACTCTACAAATTGTGAGTTTTTTCATTCTATCTTGTAAGAACATGTCCTGTGTAACAACCAGATGCTATTGTAGCTTTTCTTGGCCTAAGGTAGTTTTCTTATAAGCATATATTGCTCAACTAGTTATTCAAGGGGGAATCTTCTGCAAATTTCTAGGGTTCTCTGCAGGATACTCTCTCCTGCGTACTATAGCTACCTTGATCTCCTTGAACTCTGAGCTCCATCCACTCAACTCTTGGAGTCTACAGAAGTCTGCCTCTATTTATTTCCCCTACCACCAGCTTGTACTATGGTCTATACATTCTCTCAGGGTAATAAGCTGAGACAATTTGTAGGCTCTGCCTTGTTTGTCTCATGTCTTTCTGAATCACTATCCTTCGCTACTTGATTTGTCAAATGCCACTACTTGATTTGTCAAATTTGAAAACTGTTGTTCCATATATTTTGTTTGGCATTTGTTTAGGCAAATTATTTTAGGCAAAAGGGTAAATATGACCCCTGTAACTTTATTTTGGCTATGAGTAGAAGTAACATTTGATTTCATGTACTTTTGATAATTTCTTTCTGTTTCCAACAGTAAACAATTACCCCAAGAAACTGGGTGATATGAATGTGTGTGACTCCATCGTGGGATCCCATTACAACCTTGGCTGGTAGAGTTTAGAAATGTGATCAATTTAACTTTTTAACTTTTTAAGGGACCTCCACACTGTTTTCCAGAGTGGCTGTACCAACTTGCATTCCCACCAACAATGTAGGAGGGATCACCTTTCCCCACATCCTCTCCAACAATTGTTGTTTCTTGCCTTGTCTATTTTTGCCATTCTAACTGGCGTAAGGTGGTATCTCAGTGTGGTTTTGACTTGAATTTCCCTGATGGCTAATGATTTTGAACATTTTTTTGAGCTACCCTATGACCCAGCCATTGCACTACTAGGTATTTACCCCAAAGATACAGACGTAGTGAAGAGAAGGGCCATATGCACCCCAATGTTCATAGCAGCATTGTCCACAATAGCCAAAGCGTGGAAGGAACCGAGATGCCCTTCAACAGATGACTGGATTAAGAAGTTGTGGTCCATATATACAATGGAATATTACTCAGCTATCAGAAAGAACGAATTCTCAACATTTGCTGCAATATGGACGGCACTGGAGGAGATAATGCTAAGTGAAATAAGTCAAGCAGAGAAAGACAATTATCATATGATTTCTCTCATCTATGGAACATAAGAACTAGGAAGATCGGTAGGGGAAGAAAGGGATAAAGAAAGGGGGGGTAATCAGAAGGGGGAATGAAGCATGAGAGACTATGGACTATGAGAAACAAACTGAGGGCCTCAGAGGGGAGGGGGGTGGGGGAATGGGATAGACTGGTGATGGGTAGTAAGGAGGGCATGTATTGCATGGTGCACTGGGTGTTATACGCAACTAATGAATCATCAAACTTTACATCGGAAACTGGGGATGTACTGTATGGTGACTAACATAATATAATAAAAAAACATTAAAAAAAAAGAAATGTGATCAATTTAATAGGTAAGGTTAAAGTTAAGGAAAATTTTCTATTAGTAATTCTAGGAAAATTTTGGAGATAAACCACCTCAATGGAGGAACATTAAAGAAGAAAAACTTAATCTATAATACTGAAGCATATTTGTGGTCAATGCAGAGTTGTAGACTTGTATATGTGATACCTATTCCCATGGTATAGTTGAATACCTTCCCCATAATTTCTATCAGTAATATCCTTATGAGTCTTAAAATATTCTTTTTAGCCCAGGGATCTTCCTCAGCTCAAGACTTAACACCTTACTATACATGTCTCTAGAATCTCCATTGTTTAAATGAGCCTCAATTCTCTTTAATTTCAAACTTGAAATCAATCTCAGCTAACAGTCTTCCTTTCTTTCTGAATTACTTATCGTGATGTTCTTATGCCTTTATGGATTTGTACATGATTTTACATTCAATCAGGATAATTTTTCTGTTGTTGGTTCCCTACAAAATGCTTCCTTGTTCCCAGGTGTCCATAGACATTTTGGTGTATACATTGGTATAATTAATCATAAATAGTCTCATGCCTTTCTCAAAACTATGAATTCCTGGTGTGCTTATGCCCCACTGTCCACCTTTGCTATAATGTACTGAATTGATTCTGTTTGGGGGTCATTTCACCTTACTGAGTGTGTTATCCTGTGCCTCACCTTGTCAACTCAGCCACCAAATTCATCTTTTTTCCTTAATTTCCATAATAAAGACCAAACTGAAGGTTTTATGTACGGTAGCAGAAATTACTAGGGGTTTAGAGAATGTGGGTAGTGGTGGATTACATCATTACAATACAGAACACTAATTAAACATCTTTGTTCCTGGTTATACCTTAGTTCTTTCTGCCAACCTGTGCTCTCACCTTCCATCACATCAGTCCTTGAGGAATTGCTTATTACTCCTTGTACACAACAATTAAGTGACAAATTATGAGAGTTTGCTTACTGTTTTATCTTCTTGCACATGCTACCTCAAGTTGCCTATGAAGATGTTTTTCTAATAGTTTAGCTATTGTTGATAATACTACTATAAACATTGGGGTGGGTGTACCCCTTTGAATCTGTATTTTTGTATCCTCTGGGTAAATACCTAGTACTGCAATTGCTGGATCATAGGGTAGTTCTATTTTTAACTTTTCGAGGAACCTCCATACCGTTCTCCAGAGTGGTTGCACCAGTTTGCATTCCCACCAACAGTGTAAGAGAGTTCTTTCTCCACATCCTTGCCAACACCTGTTGTTTCTTGTGTTGTTTCTTTTAGCCATTCTGACAGGTGTGAGGTGGTGTCTCATCATGGTTTTGATTTGTATTTCCCTGATGATGAGTGAGGCTGAGCATCTTTTCATGTGTCTGTTAGCCATCTGGATGTCTTCTTTGGAAAAATAATGTCTGTCCATATCTTCTGCCCATTTCTTAACTGGATTATTTGGTTTTGGGTATTGAGTTTTATAAGTTCTTTATAGATTTTGGATACTAACCCTTTATCAGATATAGCTAATAAAAATGTTTTTCTAAAAAAAATTTAAAAAAATTTCTGCTTAGAGAAATCTGGTACTATCTCTTATGCTAATTTTTCCTCTACTTAAATTCTGAATACAGGAAAGGAGAAATGTGTATTTAAAATCATTAAAATTTCTAAGTTATTTTTGATATGATGATGAAAACATATGATATATTACTCAATATCAAAGGAGGTCGAGGGAAATCAAAAGTACTTGAATATACCTGAATTTTGCAGCTGAAAATTATTTTATTTATAAAATTTTGTCTTAGAAAACTGTTTTCTTGGAGAGGGCAAGATAAGTCTATTTTTATCTATGAACAAAAGACAATATCAGAATTGATGAAAAATCAGAGAAACTGATTAACATGAAAATATAATTGAGCTTAATGGTTTTGTGACTTGATTCCTTGATAAGTAAAAACCAACACAAAACTATAGCTAAAATGTAGCTGCATTATGATGAATAAGGCCAGAATTTATATATGATGTAATAAAGTAGAAAAAATTGTTATATGGTGTAAGATATTTGAAGAAAATATGAAAGTTTTCTTAATTAAGGAATATTTCATGGGTTTCATACACACTAGAAAGATAACTGGTACCACTTTGCACAAGATTACAAAACTTAGCTGCAGCAAATCAGAGTTGGTTTTAATAAAACAAGTATGTAACATATTTTATAACATTAGCAGAAATTTAAAAGTTATTACAAAATTTACATGAAAAGAGCTAAAGATTTTAGGTACATATTGTCTGAATAATTTGGATTTAGTGATAGTTAAGTTTTCTTATAAATAAAAGAACTAGAAAAAAGGATTCAATACTATCAAATCTTGAAATAAAACTTCAAAGTTGCATGAAGAATATCTTGCAAAAGAAAATAGACTTGAGGTTCCACAATCAGAATTTATACAACTAATTGAATGTATATGTACTAGTAACTATTAATAAGTAGATTTCTTGATTTAAACTTAATTTCTTCAGAGATTATTTACAAATATAATAAAACTCATTTTAGAAATATTATTTAAAATAATTAAAATTTTTAAAGTTAGCTCATATAGTGTCATTTGGGATAAACAAAACTTAATGTGTTAGAATTATCTGTCATGGGAATAAAAATGTTTTGCTCTATCGCAAATGTTTGAAAGTATTATTTTTTGAATTGTTGCCAGAATATAATGTACCTAAAAGCAGCTCTTAATAAAATGATTTACTGTTCTTTGTTGTTTTTAATGCTTAGTTTTGCTTTAGCACCTTTGTAAAACAAGCACATTGTTTTTCTTGTATAGATTTTTGTTGCTTCAACTGTGGGACAGTTGTGCTTCTAAGAACCTCAGCTTTATTTGTTTTATCAGAAGAAAAAAAGAGTCTGTGAAACTGGATTTATTACTATGGCCAATAGCAATTGTTCTACAATCCGGTCATAGATTCATTCTTTTTTTTATTTCATTAACACCTATGCAAACCTATGTTTGAAGGCAATTTGCTGGTATATAATCTTATTGAAATTATTCTGCCTTGCGGGATCATCTGGGGGAATTATGGGACCATATCCTAACAGTTTAACTAATCACGTTCAGTATTCTCTGTATCTGTCAATTGGCTTAGCTGGTAAAGCCACAGTGGTAACGGCCTTTAGTTAAAAACTACGGGCTTAATATCTTTAGGCAGCAAATCATATTTCTTATTCAAAAAAAGCATCTCATGTCTACAGACTTCATCAATATCTTGGGCCATTTGTCTTGCAAATACAGTCTATGTGTGCCTTGCCACTGGCAAACTGTAGCCTATCTTATTTAATAATAATATGATAGATGTTTGTCCCATTACTGAACTTATCTTTGTTATCAAAACAGTAATTGGTCACCTGGCCCAACTTACAGATGATGAACAGAATGCCCTTTTAGAAATGCTACCTTTAGTAACAAAAGAATTAAGGAGCCCTTCATAGCTCATACACAATTAGATACTTTTTCTTCTCTCTTCTAAAATAATCTAGCAACATAATCTTTCATTGCTAATTTCTGAAGCCTTGAAATTCTCTTTTTCAATGGACTTCCTTATTTTGGCTGAACTTTTTGCTATTGTATATTCACTTGTAAATAATGAGCTCATAAATAAATGCAAGTTAGTAAGTTTTTTTTACATTAAAATTTCTAGAAATGTGAATTCATAAGTTTCTTTTTACATATATCATCACTTCGGTTTTATACAATTGGTTTTATACAATTTCTTGATTTTTTTTTTGTAGCCTCAAGGGCAGACTGGAACCAGGAAAATTAACACACAAGAGATCTCTCAAATATTATTTTAAAAAATAAATTGTACTGTACCTGCCTTAAAACATCCACTGCCTCCAGGGCGTATCTTGTAAAAAAAATAAAAAGATTCCTTCAAGTATGAAAAAATTGTATCTGATATTGTTCTTAACACTGTCCTGATTTGTCTATTAATTAATTCAGTATCAGATTATTTCCTGGATACTATCTCAGATAATTGTTTGACAAAGCTGCCCATTTTCTTCATTAAGCATTTATAGAGAACCTATTAAAATGCATGCTCCCTAACACTCTACACAGTATAATGCTGAACAAACCATGAGCCCTGCCCACAAGGATATTAAAGACTTTTGAAGAAGATATGTATATACACACATGTTGTAGGTATATATCAAATAAATGCCATATGTACATACTGACATACACGTCAAAACAACATGCATTCTACATTGCATTTGGCACTACTGGGAATATAGAGCTGAATATGGGATTGTTTTCAGCATCCCAATCTATCTGGTGAAAGAAATTCAAGAATGTCAAGCTTTAATAAAACAACTGCCATAAAAGAGGTATGAAAAAACAATCTCTGAACTTATAGAAGCAGGAAGGATGTTCACACTCTTCTTGTAAGAGTTCAAAGTATCAGAGAGAGGGAGGCAGTGATGGAGATGACTTCAAAGGAACAGGAAGCAGTATCAGACAATGTCCCGAAGGGAAGGAGACATATCAAAGAATATTTGTTTTACAAAAAAGAAAGAAGAAAAGAAGGAAAGGTGGAGGATGATGTTTCGTTGAATTCCCAAAACAGGATTCATAGAGAGGTAAAAAGATAACTATGGTAGAAATCAAGTGCCACATTCAGTTAAAGACAAATGTTGTCCTTTGCTGTCTTTTATTATCTCTCAAATATTTTGTCTATCTCCAATGACATTACCTTATTTGAGGCCACTAGCTGTCAGAACTGCAGAAGTGTCCTAATCAATCCCATCTCCAGTCATGAAATCTCTCCTACATCTCCCCGTTCACCATCCACCTACCTTCTACTTTTCATTTATCAATCCAAGAAATCTTTCTAAAACTCAGATGTTACCATTTCCCTCTCTTTACACATATCAATCCCTAACCTCCTACTCAATATTTCAGGATAAAATCCAAGATCTTTTCATGGCACACAACTATCGGCAAGATTTGGCTCCTGCTTATCTGTACATTCACCTGTAGCTCTAGCTCAACTGAATTCTATGTGAGTCATATGGACATATTATAATTTCAGCAATATGCAAGGATCTTTCAGGTCTAGGTTTAGTACTTTCTTAGTCTTTTGGCAAAAAAACCTTCCCACTTCTGTCTTTTACCCAGTCTCTGCATTTATCACACTATATTGACAATGTCTCTTGACTTCTCTTTTCTACCAGACAAGATTTTTCATAAGAGCGGGAACTGAAACTTCTTCATCTTTATCTTTATAATGCATACACATATATTTAATAAATATTAAATTAATGAAAAGTTTCTATTTTTTGCGCACACACACATACACACACAAAATTTCCCCCAGATCTTTGAAATGTCTTAGCATTTTCAAGATTTTTAGAAACAACTTGTCTGTCTATAACTTGGTAAACTCATTATCTATATCATTTAGCTCTTATTTCTGTAATTTTAATTTGCTGATTAGTTTCTGTTCACATATTCTTAGTGTCCCATACTGTCTTTTGGTCAAAAGTAATTTGTATAAGTTTTCATTACCTCAAGGTATTCTGTAATAGGTGCTACTCTATTTTTTTTTTAATTTTATTTATTTATTTATTTATTTATTTATTTATTTATTTATTTACAGAGACAGAGCGCACAAGCATGGGGGCGGGGCAGAAGAAGAGGGAGAGAGAGATCTCAAGCCCAATGCAGGGCTCAATGTCAAGACCCTAAGATCAAGACCTGAGCTGAAATTAAGAGTCTGATTCTCAAATGACTAAGCCATTTCAGGAGCCCCTTTATTCTCTTTTCTAATAAAAGGCTTATACTATCATTTTCACCTGAGTATCTTTCTTTTATCCATTTGCTAGCCATAGACACTTTCGTCACTTATTAGATGGTCTACTTTCTTTCCTAATGTATATTTAAAAGGTCTTTCATTTGTCTACAGCTAGTACTAATTTACATATTCCCCCCTTTTGTTTTGTGACTTAGATATATCCTTTTACTGTCCTGTTTTTTTAAATTTCCTACATTTTTAAATGAGAAAGATCAAGGAATAATCATTAACCAGTTTCCATTTAATAAAGCCAGATGTGAGGGAGAGGCTTTTAGAGATTCAGATGCTGGCCATCCGTACATTTCTTTTCATGTGTGATATTTATATGTGTGCATAAGTTTAAATGTATTCTGGCGGATTTTTTGGTAAATATTGAACCAATTATATAAATTTTATAAAAAACTCAGAAATACAGCATAAACTGTTTCATGTCATAATGACTTAAGTCTGGATAATATGTCATATTACATAATATAAACAGCCATTTAGCTTAACAGATGCCATGACTATGGAATGTTTTCCACAATAAGGAAGATACAAAATCAAATGCACAAACTCTCCCACCCTCTGTGTATGGGGCTGTTTTAAAAATACACTTAGGATGCTCCCGAGGAGGCTGTGAATCAGTACAATTCTAGGCTAAATTTTCAAATGCCTAAGTAAAAAGCATATGCTATTTTGAGGCAATTATGCATTCTGCAATGGAAAGAAATCTACCTCAAAGATACACACGCTCTTGGCTTTTATTGCGGACACTGACCATCTTACAATTTTTTTCTCACGGCGTTTGTTATATAGTATATTCTTAATTTTTCTCCTACTTCTTGGTCTTCTCTTCTTTCTTCTTTGATTATGACATGCTTCTCTCCAGCTGAACTCAGGAATTTACTAAGGTATTTGCTGTTGTTCCCTGATTTTTTTTTTATTCATTGACTTTATTCATTGACAGTCTGACCACAAAACGTAGTGTTATAGCCCTTCTTGGTCATCTACGTTCCAATCAGTATTTCAGTTGTTAAGGGGATGTATTGATATAGGTCCCACTCTCTTATTCAGTTATGCATAACCTAAATGAGACTCTTCACTTCAGTTGAGGTTAGGACCCTACCAATTCTCCTTTCTTTTTCTTATTATTTTGGTTATTTTTCGCTTCAAAGTTTAGAGTCATGTTGTTGTTTGTTTTCCTCTATTTCACATGAGTCCATTCTTCAATAAGTCAGTGTGATTATGCCTTTGAAATGTCCATTATTTCCCCCTTTTTCTTTATTTCCTCTGCTGTTACCCTAGTTTAGGATCTTGTAATCACAGACCTACAATTTTTAACAGTAGCTTCTCAGCTCCATTTCTCAAATATGTGCACTGAAAATCTGGTCTGGATGAGTTAGTTTTTTAAGATGCCACTTGCGTACTACAACTCTCTTAAAATGACTATTCACTATTAGTTTGCTCCTTTGCTTAACTTTCATTGTCTGCCACAATAGATTCACAATATATCTGCATCTCTCTCTCTCATCCCAAACATAAGCATTCTGCAGCAGCATGTTTCATTTGCATAGTATGGATTAGGAATCAGAAAACCTGGGATGTAAATCTGGTTCTACCACATGCATGCTGTGTCATGGGGATGGTCATTTAAGCTCTTTCAGAGTTAATTTATCTGTAAAATGGGCATAATAAAATCTTCTTTCCCGGGGTTATTTGCGATAGTCAAATTAAAATAAACACAAATTGAAAATGTAAAGTGGCATAGGAGTATCAGCTAATGCAATGATGCTGGAACTCACCAGCTACCCTCAGAAGCTATTGGCATTGATACAGTACAGCTGCCTCTACCTCTTCACAAAAAGACTGTAGAACACTACTAACAAAGCACTGTGAGATGACTAACTCCTTATTCATAATGTTTGGAAAAGTTTTTTTTTTTTTTTTTTTTACCCCTAGCTTAACTTTTATAAGGTAAAGAAAAGATAAAAAGGGCATGAGAAAGATTTTCGGTAGGATCATTGTTATTTAGAGTCTGTCAGAATAAGTATTTCTAAAGAAGGAAGGAAAGCTAAAAGGGGAGAGGAATTGAAATAAGACAAGTAGCTCGATACAGTAAAGATAACACTTTATAATCCAACATCATCCCTGGATTTTTGACTTTTGAATGAATCAGCTGGCTGAGAACTTTTTGATCCAAAACAGGGAGAGATGCCAGCTGGCAAATCTAAAGGCTAAATGCAGATCCTCCAACTTCTATCAAAAGGTTTAATAAGAAGCATGCATTTAATTTATTACAGAAGAATCAAGGAAAGATCTGATCACACGGTCTTGCCATATTTGCTAGAAATTATACGTTTGAAGGCCTATACAGGAACATTTTGACATATATAAGGAATTTTGATTTCATGTTTTGCTCTCTGCACTGCAGATGTTTTTATTTATTTATGTTTGCTTGCTTTCTGCATCCAAAATGGTGTGATGTTACCCTATCAGCAGGATGTGGGATCAACTCTGGAAGACAAAACTCTTGTTCAAAATAGTGTCGGCAATATCGATAGGCATTTCTATCTGGGGAGGTGTGTGTCATGGCAAGTGATGAGAAATTTAAATGTGCTGAAGTCAATTTGTGGATATTGGGGAGTCTTACACTCATTATTAACTAATTTCAGCCTATTTACTTAATCCTCAAATCAATTTTAACAACATTAGGATATTAGAATATTGGATGTCACATTATAGGTTTGGTAAGAAATATGCCCAATGGAGTAAATCAGGGTATAGGAGAATGCTGCACATTTCATAATTTTATACTAAGCAGTCAAGTTTTCATTCTGGTAGGTCATTTGATTCTCTGCAGGTGGCTATGCCTGCCTCTGAAGAAAGAGCCCTGAGTCACATGTTACACAAATGAAATGCGATTATCTTTGTGGGTAGCATCGTATGATTTGGAACAAGTCTTTAGGTCTAATATAAAGATCCTTCAAATAAATCATCCAGCTAAGCCTCTGTGGCCCCAAACTCCTAATTTAAAAATGTTGATAAATGAAGTACCTCTTTAGTTAATAAATGAAGTATCTCTTTAGTTATCCTTTGTCAGCAACATTCATTTTAATGGAAAGTGAGTTTACAGGGTTACATGATTGAACTACTGAGCCAAGTCAGTGTTGGCAAATGATGGGCTAAATTATTGATGTTACACACTAATGAATTCTGATGAGAAATAAAACACAGACATTACGTTTCAAGTGGTTCATAATTATTTTTGTACTTTAAAAGCAATTTTATTCTTTTTCCAAATCATACTGGTTCTGTAAAACAAAAACATAGTTAGTGATTATACTAAAATTATTGAGTTTGTGGCAAAAAATGCTCTTGCAAGTTTTCATTTCTGTGAAGATAATGTTATTCACACTAGGTTTCTGATTTCCTTATATACTTCTGGGAAAAGCTAATTAAATTAAATGTCTAAATTTTAAAACCAGTGTCTTTAAATAAGATAATCTGCTTTGCAACCGCGGTTAGCATTTCAATAGATGCATTTATAATCTATGATATGTCTATCAACACGTTTGCTGGAGCTGTGTTGAAATATCATAATTATTTCAGGTAATGACAAAAACAGAGGGACTTCCATGAAGCAGCTTTGTTTTAGTAAAGTAACTGTCTCCAAATGTGTGATACAGAATGAAGTGTGTACTATAAAACGATAGATGTTTGACAAAATCAGGACCTGGTGGCAATAATTGAAGCAGGTTCATATTCAGTAAAGCACACAGAGGCTTATATATCCCCCCCAATATAATTACGGTGTCCTGTAATATTTCCTCATGATTTTACTGTCCCAGATTGACTAAGTGTGTGGGTCTGTGACTTTCCTTCTTTCTAGTGGAGTGACTCAAACAAAGGCTCACTCTGAAGAAATCTTGAACTGATTTTTCATTAAGAGGGATCAGAAGTAGAAATCATAGACAAGGTATTAGTTCAAAGATTCATTACTTGAATGAATGAGTCTTTGGACAAATCTCAGCTTCTCTACAACTCAGTTACCAATTCCCCTAAATAGGGCAACAGGTCCTCATCTCCCATCAGAGAGGGTTGTTATAATTCACAAATCAGATACGCATGAAGAAACCTGTTATGTAAATATAATGTAAATTTACCTATTATATTTGCATAAATCTAGTTCATTTCGGAAGGTCATCAGAATTAGTTCAGAAAAAATATATATTTTTACCAACTGAGGGATATGATGTAGAAGAAATGAATGGGAAGAGTTGTCAAGACAATCTTTGGTCAACATGCTAGATTATTTTCCCCTTAAGGTAGTATGTGCAGATCCATACACGAATAAATGCCCAAAGGTAAAACTTCTTTTACTGTGTTGGATTGAGATAGAAAATGCAGTGCAGTATACTTTAGTTCTCACCTCATGTACACTTAATATAAAATTAAAAAAAAATATTGGGAGTTGTTTATCTTAACTCTATAATATCCTGTTCCCACATTAAGGTTTAGTGAGTTACTTTCTACATCTTCATAATTTTCTATCTTTGATAGACTTGGCACCATTTGTGAATAAGTCTACTTCAAATCTTTTTTATATTTTAAAATCTTATCCTAATATTTTCTTCTTGTTAAAACTGCTCTGTTCATTGTTCTATAATCTTGATACTCTTGGATGAAAAATCATGTGTCTATTAATCTTCCATCAAAGCAGCATCATTATATAATGATGATGCTAAGTTGTATGAAAAATACCTACTGGATATGCTCCATTAGTCACTAATTTTCAAACTTAAAGTTCTGTCTTTGAAAAACTCCTCTCCCCCACACCACTGACATGGCTCCTCCACTTGAAAAATGTACTGTCTGTATAAAGTGAATTTTTTAAAAAATAAAAATGCTGGGTATTATTTTGTTTAGGTCCAAGGAAAAAATCAGAACACATAAAAATTATGTCTTTCTCATAAAACCAATCATAAATATGCTTACTTTATTTCAAAGTAAAAAGTACTACACTCTGATTTTATCATGTTATTTAGCAGAGTAAAGACAGAAGCTAATTTAATTCTTGGAACTTAATATTGACAAATGCTTTATTAACATCCTGAATTTACACCACACTGATATATGTGTGAAATGAATGTTTCCATATCTTAGACATCAGTATTTGAATTGAGGGTTCTCCTTTGTTTATCTTCAAATGGAAGAAAGATACGTGATTGAATGCTACCATTTTACCCACATGCAGTCATAGATGTTATCAGAGAGAATCTTCTAGATATTTTGAGAGGTGAAAGAGTCAGAAGACCAATACCATACATGACAAAGAATGAAAGAGTGAAAGGTTATGAATGGAGTGGAAACCACTTTGAGGGAAACAAGAAGTATATGTGAAGCTCTTAAACACATTCAATTCAATCATCTGGCAGTCAAGTCAACACACGAAATAATATTGCCTAGGTTACACTAACAGTTAAGAAGAACTTCATTTATTCATTTATTCCAAATCTTTATTAGGATGCTCCTAGCTGCTATCCTAGGTTCCACATGCTAAATGCTGTTAGGGGCGCACGAAGATATGGCCCTCATCATGTCTTTGAAGGTGTTTTGTATTCTTTCTACCTTAGCCCCATGATCCACCCATAGAGGCCTTCTAATTCGACCCAAAGGGAAGTATTCAGCTTCATGCCTCTCAAATTGTCAGTTCCATCACATGTGTTAAGCTTTCACGAATTTAACTATGTTCAAAATATTTTCTAATTTCTTTTATAATTGTCTTGACCCACATGATTAGAAGTGTGTGACTTATTTGAGAAATTTTTCAAATATCTTTCAACTATTGATTTCTGCTTATTTCATTGTAGTCAGACAACATATTCTTTACTACTTCAATTCTTTTAAATTTATTGAACTTGCTTTATGACCCAGGATATAGTCTATATTTGGAAATGTTCCATATGCACTTTAAAATAATGTATATTCAGTTATTGTTGAATCGAGTGTTTTATAAATGTCAATAAGGTCTAGGTGGTTGATAGTGTTGTTCATTTCTTCCATATCCTCACCGATTTTCTGTCTGTATGTTCTATTAATTCCTGAGAGGAGTATTACAGTCTCAAATTATAAAAAAAAACTCAAATTATAATAATGCATCTTTTTATTTCTACTGTAATTTTTCTCAATATTTGTCATACTGAAATTTTTTATTAGATGCATACACATTTAGAATTATTTTATGTGCTTGATAAACTGATTCTTTCTCTTAATGAAATGACCCTCTTGATCCCTGGTTATAGTTTTAATTTTGAAGTTTAATTTGTCTGATATTAATATAGCCTCGCCAACTGTATTATGCTTGGTATTGCATGGCATGTCTTTTTCTATCCTTATACTTTTAACCTATCAGTGTCTTCATAGTGCATCATTTATACACAATTAAATTTGAGTCTTCTCTGTTTATATAATGTGATTGTATCTCTTTTTTGATTGGGATTCTTAGTCCACTTATGTTTAATATAACTTTTAGTATGGTTATATGGTCATATAACCATATGGATAGAGAATTTTTTTGCTGGATAGAGAATTCTGAGGTTTTTTTTTCTTTTAACAGTTTAAAGATGTTCTTCCATGTCTTTTGGCCTCCACAGTTTCTGAGGAGATGTTAGAGGTAATTTCTGATTTCCTTTCCTCTGGATGGCTTTACATTTTATCTTTATTTTTAATTTTCATAATCTTTAGTTTTCAAATGTTGACTACAATGTAAATGTCTTTGGGGGGGGTTCTTTTAGTTTATTTGGATCTATATTTCATGTTTTTCACCAAAAAGCGTATTATTTTTATACTTTTTATGGCACTCCCCACTGGTAACCTGATAGGCTACACTAATAACATGAGAAGAAATACTTGAGAAGAGAATACAAAAATTTTATCAAACTTGGTTTGATAAATGGCCAGTAATAATTTACTGAATGTTCAATGCATGCCTCTAAGACCAAACCTAAATTAGACTGTTATTTGTGACCTTATTTAAGACCTTACTTTATCTCTTGTCTTTCACTGCCTTCCTCTGAGACAATCTAATCTCAGTAACAAACACACAGAAAATTGCCACAGTATAATCGTTTAAGAGCAGGTATCCTATAGCTGAACTGTTTGGGTCTCTAAATATTATCTCTTCTGTTGCTATGTGACCCTGGGCAAAATATGTAACCTATGTGTGCTTCAATTTCTTCTTCCATAAAATGGGGACTATGAGAGCACCTCCAAAGGTTCTTCAAGAATTAAGTGAATTAAAATTTATAAAGCACAGAGGACAATGTTTGGCACATAGTGAGGATGAGATAAATGCCTTGTTAAGGAAAGAAAAGAAAAGAAAATCAAGAAACAATGTCTATTCCACAGCCACGGAATCTGTTTTCCAAGTCCTTTATACTTCCTCTACTCTAAAATGTTCCCCTCCCTCCATCTCATGCAATGTTCCTCCTTCTCTATTTATATTCAGTTACTCATTCCTGGAAGCCTGTTTCAAGTCCCATCTGTTTTACAAAGGTATTCCTCTGAATTCAGGCCTAAGTAGCTTTCTCCACTTCCTGGCCATGTTTATTGCCTATACCTAGTGATACAACCATTTAACTAGTTATTTTCTAGTATTTTGTATATCTACGTCTTCACTTTGTTTCTGATTTTCCCTGTACTACATTTTATTCCTTAATAATATAGAATTAGTTGTCATTTCCCCTGTATCCTATGCACTAATCCATTTTATTTTCACATATCTTTGTTCAAGCCATTTCCTCTTTCTATAAACCCCTGCCCATCTTTTGTTGATGTCCCCTCACCTGTCAAGATTTTATTTAGGAGTTAACTCCTTCAGAAAACTAACTTTACATTGGCAGGTTGGGCTAAGTGTCCTTCTTGCCATCATTTATATTTACACAACATATTGCATCTGCCTCCTCTATGATATCACAAGCTCTTTGAAGACAGATTATATCTTTCACCTTTGGACTCTCAGTGTCTAACAAAATGCCTTTCATATAGAAGGCACCTACCAAAAATGTGTCTTGAAATTAATATTCTTCAACTTAACTGTAATTTGCTTAAGGTCAAAGACCATGATGTATATTATATGCATTATATTGGTATTCTAAAAGTACAAAGTAAAATTAGTGTTTCAATATGTTATAGAAATTTACATCCTTCCCCTCATCAAACAAAATAGAATTCTAAAGGTGTACTTTCAGCATAGAAAGATAGGGAAATAATCAGTCCAAAAGGTAGGAGAATAGAAGAAATCAGCTTAGGTGTTCTTAGGTGTTGTGAATCTAGTTCCTTGAATTCCCAAGAGTTTGAAATGATGTCAGACATGGAGTTGCAAGTTTCTGAAGGTAAAAAGACTGGAATGTATAATTGCCCGGGAATTAATTACAGGCCATTGTAGTGTTATTTATTGGCCTAATTTCAATATTGTTGTATCTAAAGGAATAGGGATGCCTGAAGAGAAGGACAGAGATGAGGGTAACAGCTGGTCAGTGGAGTACTCAAAACACATGCAACATTTATTGATTAAGTTCTCCATATTCTATGCATATGGTTTGTGGCACCGACAAAAAAATTGCAATAGTGACTCCAAAGATCATTGACCACAGATCACCATAACAAGTATAATTATAAGGAAAAAGTTTGAAATACTGTGAGAATTATCAAAATGTGACACAGAGACACAGCGTGAGCAAAAGCTGTTGGAAAATGATGCTGATAGACTTGCTCGATGCTGTGTTGCCACAAACCTCCAATTTGCAGAAAACATAATTATTTGCAAAGTGCAATAAAGTGAAGTGCGATAAAATGAGGTGTCTATATTTCAGAAAATTTGAAGAGAATTTGCTAATATTTCCCATCATGTCTGTAAATGTTTATATTTTTCTCTGAATTTCAACCAGTTCTTGCTTGGTATATTTGAAGTTATGCTGCCATGTGCATTAAGATTCATGATTGAGGGGCTCCTGGGTAGCACAGCGGTTAAGCGTCTGCCTTCGGCTCAGGGCATGATCCCGGCGTTATGGGATCGAGCCCCGCATCAGGCTCCTCCGCTATGAGCCTGCTTCTTCCTCCCCCACTCCCCCTGCTTGTGTTCTCTCTCTCGCTGGCTGTCTCTATCTCTGTCAAACACATAAATAAAATCTTAAAAAAAAAGATTCATGATTGAAATCTTAATTGGTTGTATATTTTATCCACATGAAATATCCATATTTGAGTGTTTAAATCCTTTTTGCTTCAAATGTCTCTTTTTAAATTAGAACTTCTTTTTTTGTCTATGCTCTTCACTTGGTTTCTATTTGTCTCAGGTGCATCTCTTCTAAATGAGATGGAATTTCCTTTATGACCAATCTGTAAATCTATAACTTTAAACAGTGCAATGAAACCATTTGCAGTTATTATGATTACTAATATATTGGGAGAAAACTATCAGTTTGTTCTCTATAGTTAAGAGTCTGTTTCTTGGTTTGTCTCTTTTTCCTTTACTGACTTATTTTGTTTCTTAAATTCCACATTTGAGTGAAATCATATGGTATTTATCTTTCTCTGACTGACTCATTTTGCTTAGCATTATAATCTCTAGCTCCAGCCGTGTCGTTGCAAATGGTAAGATTTCATTCTTTTTTAAAATAGCTGAATAATATTCCACTGTATCTATATACCGCATCTTCTTTATCCATTCATCTATTGATGAACACCCGGGCTGCTTCTATAGTTTGGCTATTGTATATAATGCTGCAATAAACATAGGGGTGCATGTATCCCTTTGAATTAGTGGGTTTTTAAAAAAATTTTGGGTAAAAATCAGTAGTGTGATTACTGGGTTGTAGGGTAGCTCTATTTTTAATTTTTTGGGGAAACTCCATACTCTTCTCCAGAGTGGCTGCACCAGTTTGCATTCCCCCCAACAGTGCATGAGGGTTCCTTTTTCTTCACATCCTTGTCAACACTTGTTTCTTGTTTTTTTCGATTTTAGCCTTTCTGACAGGTGTGAGGTGATGTCTCATTGTAGTTTTGATCTGCATTTTCCTGATGATGAGTGATGTTGAGCATCTTTTCAAGCATCTGTTGGTTATCTGAATGTCTTCTTTGGAGAAATGTCTGTTTGTGTCATTGGATTGGATTATTTGTTTATTGGGTGTTGAGTTGTATCAGTTCTTTATATTTTGCATATGAACACTTTATCAGATATGTCATTTGCAAATATCTTCTCTCATTCAGGAGGCTGCTTTTTAGTTTTCTTGATTGTTTCATTTACTGTACAGAAGCTTTTTATTTTGATGTGGTCCCAGTAGTGAATTTCGGCTTTTGATTCCCGTCTCAGGACACATTTCTAGAAAAATGTTGCTATGGTTAATATCACAAAAATTGCTGTCTGTCCTCTTTTCTAGGATTTTTATGGTTTCAAGTTTCACATTTAGATCTCTAACCCATTTTGAATTTATTTTTGTGTATGGTGTAAGAAAGTGGGCTAGTTTCATTCTTTTGCATGTAGCTGTACAGTTTTCTTAACACCATTTGTTGAAGAGACTATCTTTTCCCCATCAGATATTCTTTCCTCCTCCACGAAAGTTTAATGAACATATAAGTGTGGATTTACTTCTGGGTTTTCTATTCTGTTCCATTGATCTATGTGTCTATTTTTGTGCCAGTACCATTGTTTTGATCACTACAGCTTTGTAATGTAACTTGGAATCTGGAATTTTGATACCTCTAGTTATGTTTTTCTATTTCAAGATTGCTTTGGCTGTTTGGGGTCTTTTGTGGTTCCATATAAATTTTAGGAATGCTTGTTCTATCTAGTTCTGTGACAAATGCTGTTGTTATTTTGATAGTGATTGCATTAACAGTAGATTGCTTTGGGTGGTATAGACATTTTAACAATATTTGTTCTTCCAATCCATGAGCATGGGATGTCTTTCCATTTCTTTGTGTTGTCTTCAATTTCTTTCATCAATACTTTATAGTTTTCCAAGTACAGGTTTTTCACCTCTCTGGTTAAGTTTATGCTTAGGTATTTTATTATCTTTGGTGCAATTGTAAATGGGATTGTTTTTTAAATTTCTATTTCTGCTGCTTCATTATTGGTGTATAGAAATGCAACAGATTTATGTACATTGATTTTATATTCTGAAATTATTGATTTCATTTATTAGTACTAGCAGTTTTTTTGGTGGAGTCTTTAGGGTTTACTATATATTGTATCATGTTATCTACAAATAGTGGAAGTTTTACTTCTTCCTTACCAATTTGGATGCCATTTATGTTCTTTTTTGTTACTGACTTCCAGTAGTATTTTGAATAAAAGCGGTGAGTGAACATCCTTGTCTTGTTCCTGACCTTGGGCAAGGTGCTCAGTTTTTTCCCCATTGAGCAAGATGTTTGTTGTGGATTTTTCATATAAGGCAATTATTGTGTTGAGGTATATTCCCTCTAGACCTACTTTGTTGAGGATTTTTATCTTGAATAATGTACTTTGTCAAATCCTTTTCCTGCATCTATTGAAATGATCATATAGCTTTCATTCTTTCTCTTATTGATGTGATATATCACGCTGATTGATTTGCAAATATTGAACCACCCCTGCACACTGGGGATAAATCCCACTTGATTGTGGTGTATGATTTTTTAAATATATTGTTGGATTCAGTTTGCTAATATTTTGTTGAGGATTTTTGCATCTATGTTCATCAGAGATATTGGTCTGTATTTCTCTCTCCCTCTCTTTTGTGGTGTCTTTATCTGGCTTTGGGTAATATTGGCCTCATAGAATGAGTTTGGAAGTTTTCCTTCATCTTCTGCTTTTTGGAATAGGTTGAGAAGAATAGGTATTAACTCTTTTTTAAATGTTTGGTTGAATTTGCCTGTGGGGCCATCTGGTCCTAAACTTTTGTTGGGAGTTCTTTGATTACTGGTTCAATTTCATTGCTGGTAAACAGGTATTCCAATTTTCTATTTCTTCTGCTTCAATTTTGGTAGGTTATATTAGGAATGTATCCATTTATTCTAGGTTGTCCAATTTGTTGGCATATAATATTCTGTATTATTCTCATATAACTGTTAGTATTTCTGTGGTGTTGGCTGTTATTTCTCCTCTTCATGATTTTGTTTATTTGAATACCCCCCTTTTTTTTCTTTTTTGGATGAGTATGGTTAGAGGTCTATCAATTTTGTTGATATTTGGAAAGAACCAGCTCCTGGTTTCTTTGCTCTGTTCTATTGTTTTTTAAGTTTCTATATCATTTATTTCTGCTCTAATCTTCATTATTCCTTCCTTCTGCTGGTTTGGGGTTTTGTTTGTTGTTTTTTTTTTTTCTAGCTGCTTTAGGTATAAGTTTAGGTTGTATATTTGAGATTTTTTCTTGTTTCTTGAGGTAGAAACTTCTTGCTATAAACTTCCTTTTTAGAACTGCTTTTGCTGCATTCCAAAGATTTTGGACCATTATGCTTTCATTTTCATTTGTTTTCATGTAATTTTTAATTATTTATTTAACTTCTTGGTTAGTCCATTCATTGTTTAGTAGAATGTTATTTAACTTTCGTGTATTTGTATTCTTTCCAAATTTTTTTCTGGTGGTTGATTTCTAGTTTTATAGTGTTGTGGTCAGAAATGATGCATGGTATGACTTTGATCTTTTTGAATTTTTAGCCTAAAATGTGGTCTATTCTGGAGAATGTTCCATGTGCACTTGAAAAGAATGTGTATTCTGCTATTTTAGAATGGAATGTTCTGAATATATCTGTTAAGTCCATCTGATCCAGTATATCATTCAAAACCACTGTTTCCTTGCTGATATTTCTGTTTGGATGATCTGTCCACGATACAAGTGGGGTGTAAGTCCCTTACTATTATTCATTACTATCAATTAGTTTCTTTATGTTTGTTTTTAACTGTTTTATGTATTTAGGTGCTCCCATGTTGGGTGCATAAAAATTTACAATTGTTATATCTTGTTGGATTGCCCCCTTTATTATTTTATAGTGCCATTCTTTGCCTCTTGTTACACTCTGTGTTTTAAAATCTATTTTGTCTGATATTAGTATTGCTACCCTGGCTTTCTTTTGACATTCATTTTAATGCTAAATATTTCTTCATCTCACTTTCAATCTGGATGTATCTTTAGGTCTGAAATGAGTCTCTTAAAGGCAGCACATACATGGGTCTTGTTTTTTTAATCCACTCTGTCTCTTGATTGGAGCATTCAGTCCATTTACATTCAAAGTAATTATTCATAGATGTGTATATATTGCCATTTTATTACTTGTTACGTGGTTGTTTTTGTAGTTTTTCTCGATCCTTTCTTCTCTTGCTCTCTTTCATGGTTTGTTGGCTTTCTTTAGTGATATACTTGGATTCCTTTCTCTTTATTCTTTGCATATCTATTACTGGTTTTTGATTTATGGTTACCATTAGGTTTGTATATAACATCTTCTGCATATAGTAGTCTATATTAAGTTGATGGTTGCTTAAGTTGGAACCCATTCTTTACTCCTCTCCCCTAGATGTTTTAGGTATATGGCATCATATTTTGCATCCTTTTATTTTGTGAATCCCTTGACTGATTTTTATAGATATACTTATTTTACTCCTTTTGTGCTTCCAACTTTTTATACTCTCACTATGGTCTTTCCTTTCCACTCAAAGGGCCCCCTTTAATATTTCTTGTAGGGCTGGTTTAGTGGTCATGACTCCTTTAGATATTGTTGGTCTCAGAAACACTTTGTCTCTTCTATTCTGAATGACTGCATTGTAGGACAGAATATTCTTGGCTGTAGATTTTTCCCTTTCAGCACTTTGAATATATCATGCCACTCCCTTTTGGACTGCAAAGTTTCTGCTGAAAAAAATCTGCTGATAGCATTATGGGGTTTCTCTTGTGACTGTCTTCTTTTTTCTCGCTGCTTTAAAATTTTTTTCTTTATTACTATTTTTTGCCATTTTAATTACTACGTGTCTTGGTATGGACCTCCATGTGCTGATTTTGTTGGGGGATCTCTGTGCCTCCTGGATCTGGACATCTGTTTCCTTCCCCAGATTAGGAAATTTTTCAGCTATTATTTCTTCCAATACATTTTCTGCCCCTTTTCTTTCTCTTCTTCTGGGATCCCTATAATATGAATGTTATTAAATTTGATGGAGTCATGGATTTCCCTAAGTCTATTCTCATTTGCATAATCCTTTTTCCTCTCATTTGCTCAGCTTGATTACTTTTCATTACTCTGTCTTCCAGGTCATTGATTCGTTCCTCTGCTTCCTCTAGCCTGCTATTTATTCCATCAAGTGTATTTTTAATTTCATTTATTGTATTATTCATCTCTGATTGATTCTTTTTAATCTCTTTGTTAAGGGTCTCACTGATGTCCTCCACTCCTTCTCAAGTCCAGTGAGCATCTTTATGATCATTACTTTAAATTCACTATCTGGCATAATACTTACATCCATTTTGCTTAGTTCTCTTGTTGTGGTTTTGTATGGTTCTCTCATTTGGGACATATTCCTCTGTCTCTTCATTTTGTCTGCTCTGTGTCTGTTTCCTTGTGTTAGGAAAGTCACCTACATCTCCTGCTCTTGAATGTGATGGCTTTATGAAGAGATCCTATAGTGCCCTGCAATTCAATATCCTTTGTTCCCCAGGATCTGGCACTTCAGGGAGTGTCTCCTATGTGTGTTGCATCTGCCCTTCTGTTGTGTCCTAGACAATTTTTCCTTCAGTCCAGTCATTTTCAGAGGCTCTCTTTGCCTGTTGTGGGCCATGTGTGGTCACTGGCTGGGTGGGGTACATTTTAACAAGGTGTGCACTGGTCTGCTTGTGAAACGAGGTCTGCTGCCACTGCCACCGTGGCTGCTGGAACTGAGGTCCCATAAAATGGCTGGGTTGGGAGATGAGGTGTTGGTGGGTTTTGTGCTGGTCTTCTGGGGGAGGAGAATTTCAGCACCTGGACTGAAGCAAGAGTGACTGGGAACGGTGAATACACAGAAGTGTGGGGTCAGGGCTTGGTGTAAGCAAGTTAGGTAGTCAGTGTTGGCACCATGCTGGTCTGCTCAGGTGGCCCTGTGTTTATGTTTGGAGGTGGGGGAGGGAAATGATGCCTTCAGCTCCTCTGTTCCTGAGGGGTCTCCCTGTGATCACTGCCTCTCTGGCCATGCTCTGAGGTGAGTAAATAACTCTCCCTCCTGTATGCCCCTGGCATTTTTCAAACTTCTGCTTCCATGCTATCTCCATGGGCTTTTGTCATGCTGTCTCCTTAAGGGTAGGGACTCTACTGCCTAATGCCCTCCAGGCGTTCCTGGAGCTGAACCCACTGATTTTTAAAATCTCATGTTTTAAGTACTGGTAGTCGTACAAACTCACAACAGTCAGCCCTTCTCATTTTCAAAGTCAAATGTTATAGGGATTTATCTTCCCTGTGAGGGCTTTCCAGTGTGATAGTCTGCTTTTTCCCCTTCTCCACACCATGGTCTCCCTCCCCACTGCTGACAGTCACAGTCTAGTCTGATTCACTCCCAAACTTCATTTTCACCCTTCCTACCTTCTTTGATGTGGCCTCTTCTCTACCTTTAGTTGTGGAGTTTGTTCTGCCAGGCTTCAGGTTGGTTTCTGGCTTATTCATGCTGATGTGAGTGTTATTTAGTTATATCTGTGGGACAAGGAGAGCTTAGGGTCCTCCTACTCTGCCATCCTCCCAGCCTCAAACCAAGTGATTTTAGATTTTTATCCTGTGTTTTTTTCTGGCCTTTTTTCATTTACATAGCTGTTTTCCAGAAATAAGAAATTGGTCTGTCCCTTACATATTATGTGTGTGTGTGTGTGTGTGTGTGCATGTACAAATGTCTGAAATGACTAAACACCTTACTTCTGTGCCATCAAAATTCTTGGCAAAGCACCCAGAGAATGCTTTTGTTTATTAATGTACAGAAATGTAGGCACCTCGAGCTTGAAAGACCTTTGAGGTTATCACATTAAATCTTAATAAACCACTTCACCAATTCACATAATAATCAATTCACTCAACAAATATTTTTGAGCACTTATGTATTACAAACTGTAGCTGGTGCCAGGAGGATAAAGATGAGCGAATAAGACATGCTTGTCAATGGAGAAGGCTCACATTCTAGTGGGTGAGGACATACAGACCACACACAAACGTGTGTGCAGGAGGTCAGGTGACCATTCCAGGGGTGCAGACTGAGAAGGTGCTCTCTGGGCTTCTCTTGTCCAGTTTTCTTTCCCTCAACAACTGCAGTGCTTCTGCTTGAGCACCAGCAGTGCATGGTTGGAGAGCAAATGTTTTCCTGTCGAGCCCAAACCCACCATCTTGTCTCTTCCATCGTGGTCCAGGTGTTGCCAATCTTCACTTAGTCCTTTAGATGTTTTTCCTTCCAAAGTTTTCCTTTTACAATTAAACATTCTAAATTTGTGTATTTCTCCCTCTTCCTGTTTTCTATTAGATTGCTGCTTTCTAGTATATCAACATGGCCCTTAAACTATACTTTCCAAACCTTTATAAAATACTGCAGATAAACTCAACTTTTGAAAAAGTGCAATGAGACTATCATCTTCTTTAATAAGACAAAACATTTGTGCCTTTGAAGTCTAAGATCACATGAACATGTTTGCCACATCACATTCTCTTATTTAAATGATGAGTTAATATCCAGTATTTTTTCCAAATAAGATGCCAAAGGGGTATTAAAAATCACAGCATTAAATAAATTAAAAGGAGAAAAATAATGCAATGATAGTACCTTATATGGGCTGAGATGTGAGGTCAGGACCATAAAATATGCCCTACACTGTCAGATTCAAGAAATCTCATGTGTTTGCCAGAGCTGCAACATAGCATTGGTCTTAAGATGGTAGTAGCTCACTTTGGCTCATGTTAAAATTCCAGTCAACTAAAATTCCTATATATACATTTTTTAAATAAATGGCTTCAATGTCAAATACACCAATACTTTATTCCAGTTATAGTTCATCTTACTAGTTTCTGTTTGATTATGTTATTCAAAAGCTTATGTGGCCCACCTGGTTTTCTGCCCTCTGCAGATTTACCAGTTACACTTTTTTTTGGATAGTCCTGCAATTGCTTCAAGTTCAAGGGTGAAACAAAGTTTCCTTTTTCTGCTTGACGTTTATTTTGAATTTATTTTGCTCAATACCAGTTATATACAATTTACTTTTTAAATATTCATCAGATGATTTTCTCATGAAATAATTCACTAATATCTTTTTTAATAATTCACTAATATCTTATGGCATCTTTTTAATACTAACCTTCAAAATATAAAACATTAGATTCCATAGTATTGACATGCTACTAAATCATATGAAAATAGAGACCAATAGCAACTGGTCTGTTAAGCAATTTTTAGCCATGTTGGCTCAAATTGTAGAGACTGATACCTGCAGACTCACTCTGCAAACATACTAAATCACTCTATCATGTTTTCATTTAAAAAATTTTGAGGGGCACCTGGAGGCTCAGTTGGTTAAGTGTCTGCCTTCAGCTCAGGTCATGATCTCAGGGTCCTGGGATGGAACCCCGTGTCAGGCTCCCTGCTCAGCGGGGAGTCTGCTTCTCCCTCTGCCCCTCTCCCTGCTCATGCTCTCTCTCTCTCTCAAATAAATAAATAAAACTTAAAAAAATAAAATAAAAAATAAAAAAATGTTGATATAATAAGTGAAAACAAGACAGTCATGGGATTAATGGCCTTGCTATCATACACACTAAAAACCAACTAAGCAAACAATGAATCATGGAACACTACATCAAAAGCTAATGATGTACTGTATGGTGATTAATATATCATAATAATAAAAAAATAAAAATAAATAAAAACCACCTGTGCAAGAACTGAACTAATTTCACTGATGATGTACAGTAGGAGGCAAAGAAAAGGAAGGTGCTCAGGAAGGATTTTGTAGAGGAGATGTTTGATTTGAGTCTGATGTTCTTTAACAGGTAAGATAATAAGAGTATTACAAAAAGAGGTAAGAGTCTAGGTGCAGGAAAGGAGGAAGGAGTTAAATAAGAGGTTTCATACTAGAGGAATTTTGGAGCAGCTGATATAGACTTTAAGGAACTAATCTGAAGAGAGATAAAGCTGGGAAGTTTAGCAGGAACTGGGTCATGACTCATTGTGCACCATGCTGAGGGTTTAGGAGTTGAGTTTTTCAGAGGATTGCCCATGTTTCTATAGTTCAAGATCCTGAAAATTATATTTCAATATTTCTATTAAAAGCCAAAATTGAAATATTCTAAATTGAAGTCATCTCCATCAGGTAAGAATCCACTAAATTATGTTCCTCAAGTTCCCCAAATACAATCCAACCTTGTTACGGTGTCTCTAGAAACAGAGTAGTTGTGTCTTTCTACTGATACTATCCTATCATTTCTAATTCTTCATTTCCACTCTTATATAGGAGCCATCAAAATAAGTAACTTAAAATCAAATTTGGTAAAAAAATTGCATTGGTGGATTACTAATAAAAAATTAGAATAAGGATTATTGCAGGTTATGGGTTGAGAGTTCACTTGACCGATATCCAAAGTTTCTACTGACATTTTCAATATTTCCAAATACACCCTAATTTACAATGAGGATATATCATTTAAGAATGTTTACACTTAGGCAGAAGTATGAGATTTTTCTAAAACAATAAACAGAACATGCAAATCACCTTTGAATATTTAAAAGGGAATCACAAGTTATAGGCACTCCATAATTTTTAATGTACTATCTGTTAACAGACTTCTAAGAAAAAAAAAACAAACCAAAACAAGCTCCTGACTTCAAAAATGCTGCAATTGTAGCTTAAGCTCTACCTTTTCAAAACTTTAAATTTCTATTATTTTATATTTTTGTTATAGTCCATTCAAAAATAGTCACCAGTAAAAATGAAATTTGAAATAGCTTTGGAAGTGTTTTGCAAAATCCTTAGATTATGGTAAATTATGCATCATGAAATGCCCACGTAATTAAAATATTTAGAAAAAGATTTGGTTTGGTTAGGTCGGGATGCATTGTTTATGCTGCAAGTTAATGAAGATTATGGTTTTAAAGAGCATGCGCATTTCATTTTATAGAACAGGTACTTCTATTTTTTGTTTTTTAATAGAACAGGGTGGTATTTGTTTTCCTATGGGAAGTCGTGTTTTATGCATATTGTAACATTTCAAATAGTAAAATATTAATCTAAAAAATTTAATTTTCCCTAAGTAGTCTTTATATAGTTAATACGGGTTTTTAAAATAGATCAGAGTCTTAAAATAAAGACAACTGATCCACTAAGAGTTTTTATAGAGACAAACAGTAAAATTTCACATGCACCTGGAACCACAGTTATATTCTAATCCCAAATTGCTTATTTTTCAAATAGAGTTATCTCTGAATCTTTTTAGGAGGACAAGCCTCTTTCGAAATGGAAGGGGAAAGAAAACAGTTAAATAAAATAAACATAAGTGTCATTTTCACTGAAGTAGATTTCACACAAAAGCGACACAAGGCAACTGTCGACAGTATCTCTTAAACAGCAGAATGGCATCTGCAAAGCCTGAAGATTTGAAAATATATATTTATACCAAATGTGTTTATAAAAATCTGTTTTGAGGTTTGTGAAAAATAAGTTCAAGCTCCCTTTTCCCCCAAAGTATGCATGGTATATATGCTAACTTACCGAATTCATCCTTCATGCAATTCCAGTTTATTAAAGAGGTTAAAAATTTATAAAACTCTGATGGGATATGGTTTTAATGCTTCATCACACTACCCATCATTTGCTTTTCAATCTAGATCAGAATGATCTTTCCTACTTCCCTGCAATCACCTACCTGCACAGCTAATATTTTCTGAATACTCTCCTGAGAGTCTGTCTGGAACTTGGCCAGCCTCATCTGGCTGTAGAGGACCACCAGTTTGAAGTGCTTCTGCCACACCTTGTGTATCCTTCTTTGCAGCTGACAGACCTAAAGGGAAGAGGGAGGGGGAAAAAACACAAGTCAGAGTAGGAGAGGAAATTAATGGCAGTGTTCAAGAAGAATGATGGAGGGAAATATCGAAAGCAGTCAATAGCCCATTCTGCACTGTACGGACCTGACAGGAATTTCACAGTCTCTTGATTTTTCAGCCCACTCATGTGCATTCATCAGAAACCAGTCACATCTGGCCGCCAGGATGGGGGGTTAATTTTCTCTAAATGCCTCAGCAGTTTTGTTCTAGCTGAGGCAAACTCTGTGACTGCAAAGCTGATGAGTAAAATATTTCTACTTCACCCAGTTTAACTCAAAACCGATAGCCTCGGGACATATTGAACCTTTCTTTAAAAAAAATAATCTTTTGAAGCTTTTTTGAATGGCACATCAGGTCAAGCCAAAGTTTAAAAATGCAACTTTGAGACTTTGATGGACACCATTGCTTCTTTTTTTTCTCATAAAGCTTACCATTGCTTGGCAATGTGTGCTTTAGAGCATGACAAAACTAAAGAGAATTAACTTAGCTATCAACTGCTGAGGGAGAACAATAACAGGGAAGAGATTTCCAGCAAGAACTCCCTATTAATCTACCTCCCTCTGACTATGTGACATGGAAACATCTCACTGCACTAAACGTACAGTGGACGCAATGTTTAGAGGTGAGACGTTTAATATTGCATCTACACAGAAAAAGACTTCTCCTACGGGGCATTCTATACTTTTTGGGTGTTTAATATAAAACCAAAGAACAACAAACATGGTAGAAGTTTTTTGCCAAGACAATGAACATATGTCTGTCAACAGTTAACACAGCCACACCACATAGAATTATTATAATTAGGCTATTTTCGAAGAAATAAACTTCATAAAAATTAATGATAAACTGTATTAAAATATATTGCCATTGAAACCTTTTCTTTTTTTTTTGGTAATGTAGGTAATTGTTTATGTTGACTTCTTCTTAGTATATTTTGTAGAATGAAAAATAAACACCCAAAATTTTGTATCAGACATCTTCACAACAGAATGAAACATGTCACAAAGTATGGCCATTTTATGTCTTATTTATTGATCTGGGTTACCAGTTACATGTAAGGGATCCTACGCAAAAGTTCACCAGACTGTGCATGGATGACTTGTGAACTTTTCTGGAAGCATATTTCAATAAAACAGCTTACTTAAAAACAATTTTTTTAAAAATAGTCACCTGGTGTTGCATGTGAATTGTTTATAATCATTATCTTCACTATGCACTGTAATAAGCAACACAGGTTTTTATGCAAGTCCACAGAATAATGAAACCACTATTCTTAGTTAATTGGTTAACTTGTAAAATAAGAATAACCTTGAAAACTATAGAATTTTCAGCTTGCTAAATGTTGAAATATATTACCTGGAATTTAAGGACATTTCAGATAATTTAGGCTATTGAATTAAAGATAAACATCACTTTTTGAAGAGAAAGTCTGCCATTATTCAATGGTTTTCTGTAATATTTAACAGTTTTATTATAATATTAAAATATTTTTTTCTGCCAACTCTGATAGCCACTGGAGGAGCATATGCTGTATCTTAAAATACTAAGAAGTTAAGACACTTTAGTCTATGCATTATACCATTATTATGGTATCTGCAAATATGACAAGGGCAAATAGGAAGATGAGTTTTAGAGGAATTCCTTAAACCAAAGGTAACTTTTTTACAAGTGGTAGCTCTCAACATATAAAAGGTTTTACAAGTGGGAGCTCATTAACCAAAATGAACTGAATGGTAATGTTGCCCATATCCACATCTTACATGAGGAGAAACAGTAAATCTATTTTATTCAGTAAATCTATTTAGCTTAAGGTAAATCTATTTTATTCAGTAAATCTATTTAGCTTAAGGTAGCTACAAAGGTCTTAGATTAGTCCATAAACAAGTGTTAAGCTACTTAAGTAGAGAAGTTCCTTATGTATCAACTAAAAAAGTAATAACTCAAAAGTGTGGGTTTTTTTTGTTTTTAATTTATAGCTAATAGGCCTCTGAAAAAAGAACTGGGACAAAAAAAAAAAACCTGAAGGAATTCTTAGAGAGAATCAGCATCCAATAAAAATCACATATATACACATACATATTCACATTAAAGACAGTGAGATGATCAACGATAATATATATGGAAAAATATTTAAGGTGCCAGAAATGACAATCGATTTGAATATAATGACAACTGTTTTAAGAAAAGGGTTATGATAAGAGCCCAATTGTAAGATGTTAGTAGACAGTAATCACCCAATAAATACTGAAATTAACTCAATAAAGTGAACTGGTAAAATTTTAGTAGCAAAGCAAAGAAGCTAGTAAGACTTTGAAGAACTTACTAATTAATGAGAGAAGAAAAAGATAAACCAAGTGAATGTAAGAGACACAAAGAGATATAAAGGGAAAACTAAAGAGAGAGAATTCAGTTGTGAGTGGAAAGTCCTTTGGGTAGACCCAGAATTTAGGTTGGAAAGCCAAAGGCACTGGAATGATTTTTGATCTCTCCAACTTATATTAACCTAGTGTTTCTGAAATGAAAACTCTTCAATGCTTACGCTCTTGACATGTAATCATTTATTCCTGAAATGATTATATTCCTGCCCTCGCCTTCAGATTTTAGGGAAGATAAGATGAGATGAGGGAGGAGTGTTAGAGAAACAAAAAAGAACAGCAAGGGACACAAACACACTGGATGGGGTACAGCAAGGGCACTGCAAGGACTTGCCATGTATTGAGAAGTAAGAATGGAATTTAGAGCCACTGATGGAATAATGAAGGCTGCTGCTTAGTCTCCAGCACATATTATAAGAATTTTGGAAGAGAATGGATATATTCTCATAGAAAACTCAGAAGGAGCATATTGNAACAGGGAAAGAGTCACTTTGAAAAAAGATCCTCAACTTCAGTGCCCTCAATTTTGTATACAAAAGAGAAAAGAGGATATTCAACTGCATCAGGAGTGCTGAAACAGGAAACAGCTGGTGTGTACTCTCAAACATTTAGAATGGTGAAAGGAACGGTAGAGTTTTCTGACAACAGTTTCTGGCCAGTTAGAATTTGTAATAGACTTGGCAAGTTGGGCTCCAGTTCTTTCTTTGTGAGTTCTTCGCTGAAGGAAGCCCAAAGATAGAATTTGTTATTATTTCTTTTGAGGTAATGATCACTATGTAGCTATTCAAAAGAAAAAAATCAATGTCCATTTTGGCATGGTATTTAAGATACAGAGAGTTGATGTCAATGTAGCATTGCATACAATGTCCATTTGTATATAATATACATTTGGTAAAAATCCCTTCTGATTAAATTGGACTAGGTTCCTTTTATCACATTTATTAACATTTTAAAGCTTGATATTCTCAGACAGTAAAATTGAGTAAATTAATTTTGTCACTTGCAAAAATGATTCTCCATTCTATTTTAATATACTTTTGTATATTATATGGATTCTGTTTTTAATCCAAGTTATTTTGATGACCTATATAAACTCACAACTAACTCCTATATATCACATAAATCTGGCTTTAATACTAAATGTAATAATGTATATATTACAACATGCAAAACCTCTAATTAAATAGGTTTAAATTTATATTATTTTACTGCTGTTATGCATGTGAAAATTATAATATGCTACGACTAATATAAACTATTTAATAGCCCAATCACAAGTTTCAAAATCATTAGGCTCAGCCATAACCAAATTAGCACCGAAATATTGTCTTATACTATTCTCATGTTCTCAGCATCGAACTTAGAACTTTTAAAGCATCACTTTTTCAGGTATTTTTCTGTGGCCAGGTTGGAGTGTGCAGTTGTGTGGTTTACATTACGGGAGACACAAAAATGAAGTAAAGCCTTGTTATCCTAGGTCAAAGGGGACAACTGGGGCACATTGTGAAGAATGGGGTAAATACAGAGTTGAAGTATATTTGTTATTTACTGTCAGAGAAAAACAGTGTTCATAGAGATGATTTTAAAAATAGACCCTCAAATTATTTGATAATCCTCTCTTTGAGTATAGGCTGGACTTAGTGAGTCTCTTGTAAAGAACAGAATAGGGCAGAAGATAGTATGTACTTCCAAACACACACACACACACACACACACACACACACACACACACACACACCCTGTGGCTTCTGTCTTGGGTTTTCTCTCTAATTCTCTCAGATATTTTGATCTGGGAAGAGCCAGCTCCCATGTTGTGTAAGCAGCTCTGTGAAAGACCCACATGGTGAGGAATTGAAACTTCTTTTTGCCAACAGCCCCCTGTGAGTGATCTTGAAAGCAGATTCCCCAGTCTCTTCAGATGACTGCCACCCTGACCAAGAACTTGATTGCAAACTTGTAGGAGACCACAAGACAAAATCACCCATCTATGCAATTATACTTAAACCTACAATTATCATATGGTTCTTGTCTTTCAGAAACTTTGTGAGAAAATAAATGTTTATTAGATTAAGCTGCTAAATTTGGAGACAATTTGTTGCAGCAATAGTTAATGATAGATTTTAAACTCTTTTTCTTTCTTCTCTCTTTGCCTCACAAGAAAATAATTTACTATCCATATTTTCTGAATGTAAACCAAAAGTGATCTCCTAATTCACTGTTTGGTTTAAGACTGAAGCTGAAAATGATTTATTAGTAATAAGAGAGTGATTAATAAATACTTATTGATTGATAGAATGTAGTTTGTACCATCTAGGAGCTCATTAATTGAAGACAGCGTAAAGGAACTATAATTTAATAGTTCCAGAAATTTAAAAATGGTTCATTATCAGCAAATATTTTCATGTAATACATCAATATATCAAAGAAAAAATAATCATCCCCAAGAGATGTCGATATGAATAAACACAGAACAAAAACAATCGACAATGAAAAAATTGTCTTAGGAAACTAGGAATAGGAACAGAAGAAAATTTCTTTAACCTGATAAAGGTATAAACCCAAAACTTTCAACAAATATTTTAGTAAATAGAGATACTTTAGAAACATTCCCACAAATGTCAGGGAAAATACAGAAAGAATATCAGGAATCAGTACCTCTTTTCAAAATTTTACTGCAGATACTGGCCAAAGCAATAAGAAAATGAAAGAAGAAAAACATCTATAAGAGGAAGAATGTCTACACAGAAAATTAAAGAGGTTCTACAAATCAATAATAGGAGGTAAGGAGAGAGTTTAGGAACTTTTTTCCCTTCATGATCAGCACTGAAAAAAATAACATTAAAAATTAGTTATAACCAATTTTCAATTATGATTCTAAAATACCATTCATAATTACAATACAAAGTTTAAGGTATCTAGGTCTCAATCTGTTAAAGAATATGTAGAAAAATATAAAAATTAAAAAAAATTAAATATGAAGTAATAACTAAATAAATGAAGAGGTATAATCTGTCCACATATGTAAAAAGAATGTTATGGGCATGTCAATTCTTCACAAAGTGGTCTACCATCGCATCAGGTTTCATAGAACTTGATCTAAAACTCATATGGAAGAATAAGGGACTGAGAACAGCTAAGACAACTGTGAAATAGAAGAACAAGCTAAAAAAACTTGACATACAATATATAAAGATGTAGGAACTAACAGTAATGTCAGCATTGGAATGGATAAGCATTTGGTCAGAAAAGAGAGATGAACAAGACATTCATATAAAATATATAAGATTGAAATATGACACAGCATTTAAAGTAGTGGAGAAAGGATGGCATAATAGGTTTTCTCTATACAAGTATCTAAAGTAAAATTAGATCCTTAACTTACAATATACACTAGCATAAAAGCTAGATAGTCTAAATTGAGAAAAGCTAAATTTAAAACTGACCTTTAGAAGGGGAAGCAGTTTTAAACAAAATACTAAAATAATAAATTCTAATGGAAAGAAATGGTAAATTTAATCACAGTCGATTTTTTAAAATTTAAATTTAAGGAGAGTAAAAAAATTAACCAGAGGTTTAGAGAGGATATTAACAACACAGCTAGCAAGGATTAACTTCTTTAAGATAGAAAGAGCCCCTATACATCAATAAGGAAAAATACAAACAATATACCAGAAAAATGGGCAAATAATACAAATAGGCAATTCACAGAAAAAGGAAAGCTATTTTTGTCTATAAACATTTGAAAAGATGTGGTTCATATATACAATGGAATTTTACTCAGCCATCAGAAAGGATGAATATCTACCATTTGCATTGACGTGGATAGAACTGGAGGGGATTATGCTAAGTGAAATAAGTCAAGCAGAGAAAGACAATTATCATATGGTTTCACTCGTATGTGGAATGTAAGGAATAGCACAGAGGACCATAGGGAAGGGAGGGAAAACTGTATGGGAAGATATCAGAGAAGGAGACAAACCATGAGAGACTCTGGACTCCTGGAAACAAACTGAGGGTTACAGAAGCAAGGTGGTGGGGGAATGGGGTAACTGGGTTATGAGTATAAGGAGGGCAGGTGTTGTAATGAGCACTGGGTGTTATACATAACTAATGAATCGCTGAACACTTAAAAAAAAAAATGTTCAACCTCAACAGTAGAGCACAAATAAATATGATTTACACTCACCCAATTGGCAATTATTATAAAAAAAACTGTCCACACCAATTCTTGGTAAGATGTGGAAAAAACTGAACTCTCACACATTGTTCAAATTTGTATATAATTTGACACAAAGACTCTGGAGAGCAATTTGACATTATGTATTAAATTTGGAGATGTAGCTCCCCTTTGATCTAGCAATTATACTTAAACCTACATATTCTAGACCAGTGGTTCTCAAGATCAGCAGGATCAGTATCACAACAGAACTTGTTAGAAATATAGTTATTCAGACCTATGAATCAGAAACTCTGGAGCCCAACAATTGTTTTTTTTTTTTTTTTTTTTTTTTTTAAGATTTTATTTATTTATTTGACAGAGATAGAGACAGCCAGAGAGAGAGGGAACACAAGCAGGGGGAGCGGGAGAGGAAGAAGCAGACTCATAGCGGAGGAGCCTGATGTGGGGCTCGATCCTATAACGCCGGAATCACGCCCTGAGCCGAAGGCAGGCGCTTAACCGCTGTGCCACCCAGGTGCCCCAACAATTGGTGTTTTAACAAGACTTTCATGTAACTAATGCATTCTGAAGTCAGAGATACTGCTCTTGAATAACAGTTATAATATGTTCCCAAGGAAACATATAAAATAGTGTTCATTTACAGCATTGTTTGCAATGATGAAAATGTGGAAACAATCTAATTGTCTACACTTGAGTACTAAAAAAACAGATTATAGTATGTTCATATCCTAAAGTCTAGAATTTAAAATAAATCCACTAATATTGCATGTGACAAGTATAGTATAACATTTATATATAAAAATGAAAACTAATAGTTTACATTTCAAATTAATTACAATTAATAAAATTATTTAATAATTAATAAAATTACAATTAATAAAAATATGGATAGAATTGATAAATACCTAGTGGTTAACTCAGAAAAGAGGAGGGAAATAATATTAGGAATAGGCAGACAGAGGGTTTTGAGTGTATTCATACTGGTCTAAACATACAAAGCAAATATGCAAATGTCAATATTTACAAAGCTGATAAAGGTACACAGAAATTTATCATAAAACTTACATGTACCTTACATATAACTCACTGTATGTTTAGTTGTTTCATTAAAAAAAAAAGAAACAACTCTAGGTTAAGCTTACATGTCTGCAAGCACGTGTAAGCTTAACCTAACTTTGTCAAAGCAGCCTCCATATTTTGTGGTTCAGGGTTATTTATTTTTAGAGAATTTACTATAATCTAGCTTAAAAAATCCTATTATGTTTGACCATCTGCTAAAATATAAAAAAGGCTTTTGTGTACAAGACTTTTGTTATGTATCCATTAAGCATGATCTTACCTATAATAAAAGAACTATCCAAAATATTAAAGGAGTTTAAATCGATAAGAAATTAATTACCTCTCTTTTCTTCTTAAATTGCCTAAAATTTTTGGCATTTCTCCTCATCCTGCTCACATAATAAAAGCAGTTGTTAAATAGTAACTTTATAACTTATTTCATACTAAATTAAAGATAAATATATGTAGCCTACTTACATGAGAATTTGAATTTGCTAGAATTAGGTGAGGATTGATGATACATCCATTTGAAAAAGCATAAAAATATGTAAAATGATTAATAGAGCTTTGGAGAAAGTTGTTTATAGTCTTTAAATTAGTCCTTAGACTAAAGTTAATCCTTTTTTGTGGTTTAACATTTCTAACATTCTCAAGTCCTAAGATGAGGTCCCTATTAGGAATAATGGCAGTAACATTTTTGTATTAGTCCTGTTGATATCGTAAAGACACTTTGCTAAGTCAAAGTGTTAAAAGGCAACAACAGAGCTCAGATATTAAAAATACATTAATCAAAATAAACAGAAATTTTTGCAACCTCAGACATGTTACTGTGTTGAAACAATAGTAGGCTAGAGTGTTTTTTCTTTAAAAAATTCCTTATATTGTCTCTGTGTATTACAGAACATAAATATCATTACAAACATGCTTTAGATAAAATTAAATCATTTTTAGAGACATATGGTGCCAAAAATTAACTCCCCAAAGCACATAATTTAACTTGCTTTTGCAATTTAAGAACCCTGGAAAAAAAGAAAGGGAACATTTCAAGGAAATGAAAAGTGTCCTTATAATGAATTTCTGCTTATAAGAATCAGACATAACAACAGTCTTTTTAATTAAAATACAAATACCATATGTATAGTTATCTGAAAATGAACTATAAATTGTTTTGCCAGAAAACAAAGGCCAGTCAATACTGAAAACGCGAAGTCCCTTAAAACACAAAGGTAATACAGGCAGGACTGATAGTTCATGGACAGCACTCAAAGTTCTTTGTCTATGAATAATGATCTTTCCATCACTGGAACATCAAAACAACTGCTGGAGATTTGACTGTATGAGACAGATTGTAAAACAATACTTCATTTGTACTTTTTGAGGAAAAATGTCTTTATAAAAAACTGGATGACAATTCAAAAGAACACAGAATTGTTCTGCATACACGAAAAATCCACTGGATATAACATTGAAACAGGAAATTCATAGGATCAAGGCAATAAACAACTCTCATCAAAGTAACATGAAGGACAAACATGAAGGATGTGGAACATTCCAAATTCTGGAAGTCCAAATCACTCCCCAGTACATTGGAGTGGAAACTGGGAGTGGGTCCATGGTGATGACAACGTGTGACAATTGTCAGAGGACAGAATTTTGTGAAGGAAGTACGTGTGTAGGCATGGATTAACTCATCACAGGTATCTAAAAATTTGAAAGTTCATCTGATGTGACCACTAGTGAGCTTGGGAATTTCATAGGTGAGAAGGCTGCAGCCTAAGAATAGAAATATTATGAAGAACTTCTACCACGGGAGAAAATGAAAGCATTTCACACAACTTATTTGTATTTTCTATCTATAAACATAGTCGAGCAAATAGTCCAGCTTTAGAAGCAGCTCTAAGGAAAAATTAGACATATTGGACAAAGGAGAGAAAAAAACATGCTAAATTCTGCAGATTTGCATTTGTACCTTAGGTAATCCAATTAAAATGATAAGCTTTGACAAAATATGATAAAGGGCACTTGGAAAAGTAACAGTATTTTCTTATAGGAATATATTTTAAATTATAGATAGATAAAAGAAACATACATACAGTCATTCATTTGCACTAGAATATTAAAATAATGATCATAATTTCTGACCTGCTTGTTATAAGGTTTTATTTAGTGGAAGCACACTTCCTTTCTCTCTTTCTCACAGATAAATAAAACTGATAAGCGAAGATATGTGCATGCAATTTTAATTCAACAGAGTGATGTGAAGTGAATGCAGCTCACAAGGCAAATAGCATAAGCCTTATCAGTTCTGTTTATCGTAATAACCCAAACAATGGCAATTACAAACTACTCCACAGATTTTTGGCACGGCAGGAATGACAGATATACAAAATCCAGTTAATTCTGATCTTTTTATAGTACTCAGTTACCAAGCTACACATGTACAATATACAAATCTCAAAAGTAATGAGATATTTATTACCAAATCTGTTCTACAGACTGGTGTTAAAGATCACACAGCTCATTTCTGGAAACATCCTTTGTCAACTGCTTAGGTGTACTTAAAAAAAAAAAAAAGTAAGACTCACATGCATTCCCAAAACTAGACCTGGCCTTTAAAAATTAATAAACAACTACTCTTTTATTCTAATGATAAAGAATAATACATTTCAAGATTCCGCATTTGGACCTCTGTTAATATATAAAAGCACTGATGGCATGAGAGAAAAAAAGCTGAACTATAACAAACACTATTAGTGTTTGTTATAGTCTTGTAGTTAATAGTTAAAGATCACATCTATCCCTTTATATGAATATGCATGTATTTCTTTTGTATATGTTATAATTATAATACACACTATATCATAGCAGATAATAACTAATCTAATATTGATGTATTTAATAGTAATAAGGTGCAAAACTCACAGACTTCTTAGTTTCAGTGATATCTGGCTCTGAAATAAAATTACTGTATTCTATTGAATATTTGATTTAAAAATTGTAAAGTTAACAATTTAATTTTTTATTTAAATGAATAAATTTGACAGACAAATTCTATGAGGAGCTCAAAACTATTCTTAATTCTAAAATCATTGTTCCCTGTGGCTTAAAAGAAGATGTTAAATCAAGAATAAAACAATTTTTAAAATTCTGTAGTAGAAATTATTTTCATAAGAAAAAAACTAACATCGCTAAAATGAAAAAAATAGCTGTTTTTAGAAAGTTGCAAATGGAATTACATAAAGACTAAAAACAAAGGTTATGCTGTCACTATGCTTCACAGATGAACATATTCTTAAGGTGTCCACTTTCTTGCCTGCTGTCATTTTCCCAAGAGTAATTAAATCCCTTGGTTTTAAAATGTGGTCAAATGAATGCCGTAAACTGGCTTTTTTGGTGTTCATTTATAAGCAGTGGTTGAACAATTTTCTTCTATGAGTATCCACAATACATCTTTATAATCTTATGAGACCCACCCATTCTGATGGAAATGAATTAAAATAATACTTTAAAAATCACTTTACCTAAAATTAATTCACAACAAAACCATTATATTGAAAACGATTAATTATAGAGCTCCCTGGTTTACTTAGAACTCGCAGGAAGAAATATCGTATTTTTCTATCTTAAAGACATCAAGTCCATTATAAATATCTCCAGTAACTTTATTTCTTTTACACACAAGTAAACATAAATGTTTCTGAAATTATTTATTTTAAACTACTTGCAAAAATTCAACTGAAAGTTTAAAGAAAATATGACGCACAATCATGCAATGAGACAGAGCCTGGGAGCCGAAAGAAACTAGTCTATAGCTATAAGAACTCGGGGGTCAGGTAAGTATGAACTTCTTTATGAACTACATCTAAAATGCCAAGTCTTATGACCTTATTCTTGTCTTAGCTTCTTGTCACTTCCCTAGTATTATTTTGGGGGCTAGAAGGATTTCAACAGTAAGAAAAAAATCTGCAAAATAGTGGAGATCATAGATGCCAAAAATTTACTAATCCACTTGTTACCTTGAACAAGAGTATCTAATTGAACATAGGTTACAACAAATATTATTAAAAACATATAATAATAGAGCAGTGTCTTTTAAGAATCAGTTACTAATCTCATTCTTTCAGCAAACACTATGACTAAATTCCAAGATACTCAAAGATCTGAAAAGAATGGTGACAATGATTAATATAAATGGAATGATAGTAACCCACAGTAAGAAAATTACCAATGTTCTGCTAAATTCTGGAAATTTTTGATGATAAGTAGTGGATGAATCTTTGGATATTGAAAACACAAGCAGATGTAGGTACTAGCATGCTATGTGACTTTGGGTAATAGTGTCATTTGAACTTCATTGACTCATTGAAGGAAGAAGTTTGTATACTAAATGGATTGTCAGTAAAATATGTAGCCACTTGGCACTTCTGGTTCTCCAGAAGATTTTGGAAATCTCATTTCCTTTTGTCTTTCCATTTCTTCAGCTCCTTCATTCTTCGGGCCTCTCCTACCACTTCACTGAAATGGCTCTGGCAAAGATCACCTGAAGCATCTGATGTGGCTAAAAATAACGGCTTTTTTAAAACCTTTTTTTTTTTTTTTGAGTATAGTTGACACCCAATGTTACATTAGTTTCAGGTGCACAACATTGTGTTTTACCATCTCTATATGTTATGCTGTGCTCACCACAAGTGTAGCTACCGTCTGTCACCATACGATGCTATTACAATATTGACCTAATTCCCTCTGCTGTACCTTTTATTCCCACCACTTATTCATTCCCTAACTGGAAGCTTGTATCTCCCAGTCCCCTTCATCCATTCTGCCCATCCCCTACTACCCTTCCCTCTGGCACACCATCAGTTTGTTCTCTGTATTTATAGATCCGTTTCTGCTTTTTGTTTATTTATTCATTTATTTTCCATTTTAGATTCCACATGAGTGAAATCATATAGTATTTCTCTGCATTTTTCTCTGACTGACTTATTTCATTTAGCATAATACCCTTTAGGTCTATGCATGGTGTCACAAATGGCAAGCTCTCATCCCTTTTTTACAGCTTCACAATACTCCACTGTGTATATATCTTCTTTATCCATTCATCTATCAATGGACAGGTTGATTACCATATTTTGGCTATTATAAATAATGCTGCAGTTAATACAGGGGATGGATATCTCTTCTCTAATTAGTGTTTTCATTTTCTTTCAATAAATACTCAGTAATGGAATTATTAGATCATATGGTATTTCTATTTTTAATTTTTTGAAGAATCTCCATGCTTCTTTCTGCAGTGGCTGTACCAATTTACAATCCCACCAATAAGTAGTGCACAAGAGTTCCTTTTTCTCCACATCCTTGCCAGCACTTATTTCTTGTCTTTTTGATTTTAGCCATTCTGACAGCTGCAGGGTGATATCTCATTGTAGTTTTGATTTACACTTCCCTGGTGATTAGTAGTATTGAATATCTTTTCATGTGTCTGTTGGCCATCTCTACAACTTCTGTGGAAAAAAAAGTCTATTCAGGTCCTCTGCTCATTTTTTAATTGGATTGTTTTTTGTTGTTGAATTGTACAAGTTCTTTATATATCTTGGATATTAACCTCTTATTGGATGTATCATTTGCAAATATTTTCTCCCATTCAGTAGGCTGCCTTTTCATTTTGTTGATGGTTTCCTTTCTTGTGCAAAACCTTTTTATTTTTATGTAGTACCAATAGTTTATTTTTGCTTTTATTTCCCTTGCCTTGGGAGACATATCTAGAAAAATATTGCTACAGTTGATGTCAAAGAAATTACGGCTTATGTTCTCTTCTAGAATTTTTGATTTCAGGTCTCATATTTATGTCTTTAATCCATTTTTTTTAAAGATTTTATTTATTTAACAGAGATAGAGACAGCCAGCGAGCGAGGGAACACAGCAGGGGGAGTGGGAGAGGAAGAAGCAGGCTCATAGCGGAGGAGCCTGACGTGGGGCTCGATCCCGTAATGCCGGGATCACGCCCTGAGCTGAAGGCAGACGCTTAACGACTGCGCCACCCAGGCGCCCCTGTCTTTAATCCATTTTGAGTTTATTTTCGTGTACGGTATTAGAAAGTAGTACAGTGTCATTCTTTTGCAGGTAGCTGTCCAGGTTTCCAAACATCATTTTTTGAAGTCATTTTCCCATTGTATATTCTTACCTCCTTTGTCATAGATTAATTTACCATACGAGTGTGGGTTTATTTCTGGCTCTCTATCTTATTCCATTGACCTATATGTCTATTTTTATGCCAGTACCATACTGTTTTGATTATTACAACTCTGTAATATATCTTAAAATCTAAAATTGTGATGCCTTCAGCTTTGTTCTTTTTTCTTAAGATTTCTTTGGTTATTGGGGGGGTCTTTTGGGGTTCCACACAAATTTTAGCATTATTTGTTCTAGTTCTGTGAAAAATACTGTTGTGTTTTGATATGAGTTGTATTGACTCTGTAGATGGCTTTTGGTAATATGGACATTTTAACAATATTAATTATTCCAATCAATGAGCACAGAATATCTTTCCATCTGTTTGTACCATCTTAAATTTCTTTCATCATTGTTTTGTAGATTTCACAGGACAGGTCTTTCACCTCCTTGGTTAAGTTTATTCCTAAGTATTTTATTCTTTTTGGTGCAAGAGTAAATGTAAATTTACTCCTTCTGCCATTTTATTATTAGGATATAGAAATGCTACTGAACTCTGGGTATTAATTTTGTATCCTGAAACTTTACTGAATTCACATCTTCCAGTAGTTTTTGGTGGAGTCTTTAGGGTTTTCTATATATGGTATCATGCCACTACAGGTAGCGACAGTTTAACTTCTTCCTTACCAGTATGAATATGTTTTTTCTTTTTCCTATCTGATTGCTGTGGGTAGAATTTCCAGTACTAGTTGAATAAAAGTGGCAAGAGTGGACATCCTTGTTTCTTTCTGATCTTAGAGGAAAAGCTCTCAGTTTTTTCCCATTGGGTATGATGTTAGCTATGGGTTTTTCATATGGCCTTTATTATGTTGAGGTAATTTCCCTCTAAACTCACTTTGTTGAGAGTTTTTATCATGAATGGATGTTGAATTTTGCCAAACATTTTTTCTGCATCTACTGAGATCATCATATGATTTTTATTCTTTGTTTTGCTGGTGTGGTGTGTCACAATGATTGATTTGCAAATATTGAAACATTTTTGCATCTCTGGAATAAATACCACTTCATCATGGTGAAAGATCTTATATCTTTTTAAGGTATTGTTCAATGTGGTTTGCTAATATTTTGTTGGGGATTTTTGCATCTATGTTCATTAGGAATATTGGCCCATAGTAGTTTGTGTGTGTGTGTGTGTGTGTGTTTGTGTGTGTGTGAGAGTGTGTGTGTGAGTGTGTGTGTGAGTGTGTGTGTGTGTGTGTGTGTGAGTGTGTGTGTGTGTGTGTGTCTGTGCGGTGTCCTTGGCTTTGGTATCAATACCTTATTACTTCTCGGACATTTTCCTTTCTCTGATTTTATTCTTGGTTTGCTTCTATTGTTCCAAACCTCCTTTTTAGTCTTATTTGCCCCTTTTCTACTACCACATCATCATTTCCTAAGGTTCTGCCCTTAATTCTCTTCTATATAGTCTCTATGAATGAACTCATGCACTCCCATAATTTAAACTATAGCCCAAACAATAATGTTTCTTATATGGAACTTACATGTCCTAAGAACAGAAATCAACAAATGTGTAAACACGTAAAAGATTTCAACATAGCCACCTCTTTCGGCAAATCACACATTAAAATAATAATGATTAACTGGCTTAACAAAAAATCATAAAGCTCAATGAGAAAATGGACAACAGACATTTCATCACAAAGAAAACACAAATATTTTATTAGTAATTAGGAAAAGGAAAGTTAATAACACAATGAGACACTCATTATACCCATTAGATTATGGGTAATTATCTGTTTTAAATAAAAATAAAAACAATAATGACAGTGTATATTTATATTATTTTTATTATTGTTAATATTTGGTGAGCATTTGCTAAGTGCTGGACACTGATAAGAACACTTTACTTGTATCTTAGTTTTTTAATATAAAATGTGTACTGTTCTCATTTTATAGGCTAGAAAAAAGGGTATTTAGCAAGATTAAGTAACTTGGGGGGAGGAAGTTCAAGATGGTAGTATAGGCAGATCCTGAGTTCACGTCCTCCCATGGACACACTAAATCTCCAGTTACATATGGATCATTTCCCTCTGAATAAGATCTGAAAAACAGATTAACTGTCTATAACAAAGGATAAAAGGACCACATTGAGACAGGTGGGAGAGGCAGAGGCTCTTGCAGAAAGTCCCACATCGTGCAGAGCAATGCACAATAGTGAGGGATCTCATTAGATAACTGCTTCTCCTGGAGGAGTGAAAGGTTGGTGCCCCGCATCAGGCACCCAGGCCCAGTGGTATCTCCACTGGTAAAATGAGCCCCCAGAACACCTGGCTTGGAAAACCAATGGGGCTAACATCCAGGGGCCCAAATAGATTTCTGTCTTGGAGGGCTTGTGTGCAGTTTTGCTCACCTAGAGACCCACGGAAAAAACAGTGGTTTGAAATGCACCTAGACTATATGTGAGAGAGATTCATTTGCTGAGCTGGGGGCATCAACTGGAGAGGTGAGGGATAGTTGAGATGCTCTCTAAAGATGGAGGCATGGCAGATGCTATTGTTGCAGTCTCCACATAACCTGCTAGTACAGGCAACAAGATCAGAAGCAGTACCATCCCACCACCTTGCTGGGATGAGTCGGGGGGGGGGGTTGCTGTCATGGCATTTGCTGAGGCAGGAGACCATTGGCATTTGCAGCACTCCCTCATTCCCTTGCTGGAGCTCATAAGTGTGAGTGGTTGTGAGATTCTTTGGTACCCAGCCTAAAGTGAACACATGCACACAGACAAGGCACTTTCCCACTGCCTTTCTGAAGCTGGTGAGTGTGCCCTGCCACAACACTCTCCTGCTCTCTTGCTAAAGCCAACAGATATACACAATCCACAAAGGAGATGTCTCTTGATTGTCTGGCTCTGTTGGCCAAGATGACTGGCATTCCAGAGCTCCAGGAGACTGTAACAATTGGAAAGATAGCTCTTGGTGGGCCACAACACCCAGAGCATAGAGAGAAGACTGAAACACACCACCAGTCTTCCTGTGAAAAAGGTCTATTTACTTACACTGGAGCTTCAGCTTGAGGGGTAGGCCTCAGGTTTCCCACACTCTGGAGGCTAAGGAGGCACTCCTAAGGAACATAAGCTGGGAGACACCATTCTTGAGCACACACCTTGGCGTTGCTACAGCCTTGATGACTTCACAAAAAGCAGCTTATACACTCACCCAGAGCCCCAAGTTTTGCAATGGTTGCCCAGAGTATACCTCCAGATCCTCTAGTCTAGAGGCCAGCAGGGATTACCACTGCAGCCCCACAGGACTGCATATATTTGAATACTTTAAAAGCTGTTGCTTGAGGATCTGGTTCCAATCAGCTGACTCAAGGTGCTTAATGAAACTCCTCCTCTTGGATCACTCACAGATTTTGGCAGAGCCTCTAAAGTCAAGGCATTTCAAGAATGAATCATGTGGTTTAGACAAACACAAAGGTTAAAGAGATAATCAAGAACTAGGGCAAAATTAAATGAGAAGGCCATCATTTATACAAGGCCACTCCTTCAAGACTGAGAGATGGAGCTATTTCAGACATACATAGAAACAAAGAGAGTCAAGGAAAATGAGGAGACAGAGAAATACGTTCCAAACAAAAGAACAAAATAAAACCTCAGAAAAAGACCTGAAGGATATGGAGATAAGTAATAAAGAATTCAATAAGTAAAGAATTCAAAGTAATGATAATAAAGACGCTCACTGAACTTGGACAAAGAATGGATGAACACTCAGTAAAGAACTGACAAGGAGACAGAAAATATAAGTAGGTACCAAACAGAAGTTACAGAACTGAAGAATACAATAACCAAACTGAAAAATGCACTTGTGCTGGGGGGGGGGGGGGGGGTAGGGAGAGTGTGTTCAATGGGAGACTGGTCAACGGGAGACTGGATGAAGTAGAACAGATCACTAAGCTGGAAGATAGAGCAGAGGAACTCACCTAGAGGGAGCAGCAAAAAGAAAAAATAATTTTAAAAATAAAGATAACTTAAGGGACCTGGAAACAATATCAAGTGTAATAACATTAACATTATAGGGCTCCCAGAAGAAAAAGAGAGAAAGGGCTAGAAAACTTATGTGAAGAACTAATGACTGAAAAATTCCTTAGCCTGGGGGTGGAAACAGACACCCAGGTTCAGGAATCCCAGAGAGTTCCAAGTAAGTGGAATCCAAAGAGACCCACAACAAGACACATTATAACTAAATTGTTAAAATTTAAAGATAGAGAATCTTAAAAGCAGTGAGAGAAAAAGAAATGGTTACATACATACAAGGAAACCCCTGAGCAGGATTCTCAGGAGAAACTTTGCAAACCAGAGGGAGTGGAATGACATATTCAGAGGTCTGAAAGGAAAAAAAACTTCCAACTAAGAATACTTAACCCAAGAAAGTAATCATGCAGATTTGAAGGTGATATAAAGAGTTTTCTAGACAAACAAAACCTAGAGTTCAACACTACTAAACTGGACTAAAAGGACTTCTTTAAGCTGAAAAGAAATGGCACCAAGTAATAACAGGAAAACATATAAAAGTAAAAATCTCATTGGAAAAGGTAAATATATGGTAAAGATAGTGGATTAATCACATATAAAGCTACTAAGAAAGTTAAAAGACAAGGGTAGTAAAATTAACTAAAACTACAGTAATTAGGTAAGGGGTACATAAAATAAAAAGATGTCAGGGTGTCTGGGTGGCTCAGTCAGTTGAGTGTCTGACTCTTGGTCTCAAGGTTGTGAATTCAAGTCCTGTGTTAGGCTCCATGTTGGGCATGGAGCCTACTTAAAAAATAATAAATAAATAAATACATAAATAATGAAAAAGATGTAAAAAGTGACACCAAAAATGTAAAATGCAGAGGAAGAAGTAAAAATATAGAGTTTCGAAATGTGCTTAAATTTAAGTTGCTATGAATTTAAAATAGACATAGAGGTTTACAGGCAAAACCGCAGAGCAAAAACTTACAGTGTATACATAAAAGACAATGAAAAAGGAATATAACATAACACTAAACAAAGTCATCAAATCACAAGGGAAGAGAGAAAGAGAAGAAAAGAATAGAGAAGTACAAAAACAGAAAACAATCGACAAAATGGCAATAAGTATATTCCCATCAATAATTGCTTTAAATATAGATGGACTAAAGTCTCCAATCAAAAGACATAGAGTGGCTGGATGGATATAAAAAGGACACATCTATATGCTGGCCTCTAAGAGACTTAGTTCAGAAGCAAGAAACGAGATAGGGATGTCCACTCTCACCATTACTATTTAACATAGTACTGGAAATCTCAGCCTCAGCAATCAGACAACAAAAAAGAAATAAAAGGATCCAAATCATCAAGGGAAAGGTTAAATTTCCACTATTTGCAGATGGCATAATACTCTATATAGAAAACCTGAAAGACTACCAAAAAATTGCTAGAACTAATACATGAATTCAGCAAAGTTGCAGAATATAAAATCAATGTACAAAAATCTATTGCCTTTCTCTACACCATTAATGAAGTAGCAGAAAAAAGAAATCAAGGAATTGATCTCATTTACAATTGCATCAAAAACCGTAAGATACCTAGGAATAAACCTAACCTAAGAGGTAAAAGATCAGTACTCTGAAAACTATAGAACACTTATGAAAGAAATTGAAGAGGACACAAAGAAATGGAAAAACATTCCATGCCCATGGATTGGAAGAACATTGTTAAAATGTCTACACTACCTAAAGCAATCTACACATTTTTCTTTAGAAGCACTTTAGCTTCATCCACATCATTGCAAATGGCAAGGCAATGTACACATTTAATGCAATCCCTAATCAGACTACCACCAACATTTTTCACACAGCTAGAACAAACAATTCTAAAATTTGTATGGAACCACAAAAGACCTCGAACAGCCAAAGCAACCTGAAAAAAAAGAAAAGCAAAGTTGGAGGCATCAAGATTCCAGACTTCAAGCTATATTACAAAGTTGTAGTCATCAAGACAATATTGTACTGGCACAAAATCAGACACACAGATCAATGATACAGAATCAAAATCCCAGAAATGGACCCACACCTATATGGTCAACTAATCTTCGACAAAGCAGGAAAGGATACCCAATGGAAAGAAGACAGTGTGTTCAACAAATAGAGTTGGGAAAACTGGACAGGAACATGCAAAAGAATGAAACTGGGCCACCTTCTTACAACATACACAAAAATAAATTCAAAATGGATGAAAGGCCTAAATGTGAGTCTTGAAACCATAAAATCCTAGAGGAGAACATAGGCAGCAACCTCTTTGACCTTGGCCATAACAACTTCTTACTAGACAAGTAGCTGGAGGCAAGGGAAACAGAAGCAAAAATGAGCTATTAGGACTTCATCAAGATAAAAAGTTTCTGCACAGTGAAGGAAACAATCAACAAAACTAAAAGGCAATCTTCAGAATGGGAGAAGATACTTGCAAATGACATATCTGATAAAGGGTTAGTATTCAAAATCTATAAAGAACTTGTCAAATTCAACACCCCCCCAAAAATAATCCAGTTAAGAAATGGGCAGAAGATATGAACAGACATTTTTCCAAAGAAGACATCCAGATTATGCTTAAAGACATATGAAAAGATGCTCAACATCATCATCAAGGAAATACAAATCAAAACCATAATGAGATACCACCTCACACCTGTCAGAATGGCTAAAATTAACAACACAAGAAACACCAGGTGTTGGCAAGAATGTGGAGAAAGGGGAACACTCTTACACTGTTGGTGGGAATGCAAACTGGTGCAGCCACTGTGCAGAACAATATGGAGGTTCCTCAAAAAGTTAAAAATAGAACTACCGTATGATCCAGCAATTGTACTACTAGGTATTTACCCAAAGGATACAAAAATACAGATTTGAAGGGGTACACACAGCATGATGTTTATAGCAGCATTATCAAAAATAGCCACACTATGGAAAGAGCCTAGATGTCCATTGACTGATGAATGGATAAAGAAGATGTGATATATATACACAATGGAATATTAGTCATCAAAAAGAATGAACTCTTGCCATTCTCAACAAAATGGATGGAGCTAGAATGTATTATGTTAAGTGAAATACATCAGTCAGAGGAAGACAAGTACCATGATTTCACTTATATGTTGAATTTAAGAAACAAAACAGACGAACATATGGAAGGGGGGAAGAAAAGAGAGGGAAACAAACCATTAGAGACTCTTAATGATAGAAAACAAACTGCGGGTTGATGGAGGGAGGCGTATGGAGGGATGGACTAAATGGGTGATGGGTATTAAGGATGGCACTTGCTATGAGAGCACTGGGTGTTGTATGTAAGTGATGAATTGCTGAATTCTATTTCTGAAAACCAATATTGCACTGTGTGTGGACAAATTAGAATTTCAATAAAAATTTGAAGAAAAATAAAACAAAGTGAAAGGATGAAAAAAATACTTCATTCATATGGAAATGAAAAAAATAGGTGGTGTAGCTGTACTCTTTCCAGACAAAAAAGACTTTAAAAAATGACTGTAATAGAAGACAAAGAAAGTCTCTGCATAATGATAAAGGGGTCAATCCAGAAAGAAGTATTTCATATATACACACACACACACACCCAACATAGGAACACCTAAATTTATAAAGCAAATACTAACAGACCAAAGGAGAGAAACTGACAGTAATACCAACAACAATAGATTTTCACACCCAAATTATGTCAATTGACAGATCATACAAACAAAAAGTCAGTAAGGAAACATCAGGTTTAAATCATACAATAGACCAGATGGACTAATAGATATATTCTGAACATTCCACCAAAAGCAGTAGAATATACATTCTTCTCAGGTACACATGAAACATTCTCCAGGATAGATCACATGCTAGACCACAAAACAAGTCTCAAATAATTCAAGACTAAAATCATATCGAGTATCTTTTCTGATCACAATGGTGTGAAACTAGAAAGAAGAAAACTGGGAAAACTACAAATAAGTGGAGATTAAATAACATGTTATTGAACAACTACTGAGTCATAGAGGAAATCAAAGGAGAAATTTTAAAAACCTAGAAACAAATGAAAACAGAAATATGACATACCAAAGTCTATGGAATGCAGCAAAAGCTGTTCTAAGAAGGAAGGTTATAGCAATACAGACCTACCTCTAGAAACAAAGGAAATCTCAAGTAAATAATTTACTTTATATCTAAAGGAATAAAAAAGAACAACAACAAAAAAGCCCAAGAGTAGTAGAAAGAAGGAAATAATAAAGATCGGAGTGGAAATAAATGAAATATAAACTAAAAAGATAATAGATCAATGAAATTAATAGCTGTTTTTTTTTTAAACATAAAATTGACAAACCTTTAGCTAGACTCAGCAGGAAAAAAACAGAGAGGGCTCAATAAGCAAAATTAGAATTGAAAGAGAAGTTATAACTGATAGCAAAGCAAAACAAAGGATCCTAAGAGATTGATATGAACAATTGTATACCAACAAATTTGACAATCTAGAAGAAATGAATAAATTCCTATAGGTTTACAATCTTCTATGACTAAATCATGAAGAAATAGAAAACTGAATAGACCAATTACTAGTAAGGGGATTGAATAAGTAATCAAAAACCTCTAAATGAACAAAAGTCCAGGACCAGAAGACTTCTGGTGATTTCTTACCAAACATTCAAAGATTTAATACGTGTCCTCAAACTTTCAAAAAATTGGAGAGGAAGGAAAGCTCCTAAACTCATTTTATGAGGCCAGCATTGCCTTGATACCAAAAACCAGCCAAGAACCCCACCAAAAAAGAAAATAACAGGCCAATATCTCTAATGAACACAGAGGCAAAAATCCTCAACAAAATAACTAGCAAACCAAATTTAATAATACATTGAAAGGATCATGCACCATGATCAAATAGGATTCATTACAGGGAGTCAAGGGTGGTTCTACATCCACAAATCCACGGGATATACCACATTAGCAAAATGAAAATAAAAAAGAAAAAAAATCATACAATCATCTCAGTAGATGCAAATAAAACATTTGACAAAATTCAACTCCATTTGTGATTAAAAACTCAACCAAGTGGGCATAGAAGGAATGTACCTTAACATAATAAAGGCCATATGTGACAAACCCACAGTTAACATCATTACCAATGGTGAAAAGCTACTCCTCCAAGATCAGGAATGAGAAAGAATGTCCACTATTTCCACTTTTATTCAACATAGTATTAGAAGTCTTAGGCCAATAGGGCAAGAACAAGAAATACAAGGCATCCAAATTAGAAAAAAACAGAAGTAAAAGTGTCATTATTTGCAGATGTCATTGTACTTTATATAGAAAATCTAAAGACTACACCAAAAAATGTTAGAATAAGTGAATTCAGTAAAGTTATAAAAAAAACAAGATCAATATACAAAAATCAGCTGTGTTTCTATGCACTAATAATGAACTATTAGAAGAATCAAGAAAACAGTGCCAGTCATAAATGCATAAAAAAAGAATACCTAATAACAAATTTAACCAAGGTGATGAAAGACCTGTGCATGGAAAACCATGACACTGATGAAAGAAATTGGAGACACAAATAAATGGAAAGATATTCTGTGCTCATTGATTGGAATAATTAATATTGTTAAAATGTCCATACTACCAAAGCAGTCTACAGATGCAGTGCAATTCCTAACAAAATTCTAATATTACTCAGCCAACAAAGGAAATGAAATTTTGCCATTTGCAGTGGCATGGATGGAGCTAGAGTGTATTATGTTAAGTGAAATAAGTCAGTCTGAGAAAGACAAATACCATATGATTTCACTCATATGTGGAATTTAGGAAACAAAACAAATGAACGTGTGGGAAGGAGAAAAAAAGAGAGAAGGAGAGAGGTGGAGGCAAACCATGAGATTCTTAAAGATAGAGAACTAAGGGATGTGGGTAGGGGATGGGCTAAATGGGTGATAGGTATTAAGGAGGGCACTTTTTATGATGAGCACTGGGTGTTATATGTAAGTGATGAATCACTAAATTCTACTCCTGAAACCAATATTACACTATATGTTAATCAACTAGAATTTAAATAAAAGTTTGGAAGAAAAAAATTCTAATGACATTTTTCACAGAACATAGAACAAATGATTCTAAAATTTGTATGGAACCACAAAACACCCTGAATAGCCAAAATACTTTCAAGAGAGAACAAAACTGAAGGTATCATGATTTCCTGATTGCAAAAAATTTAGGTTTACACCTAGAGGAATAGAAAAAGAACAAACAAAGACCAAGGATAGTAGAAAGAAGGAAATAATAAAGATCAGAGTGGAAATAAATGAGAGACCAAAAAGATAATAGAAAAGATCAATGAAATTAACAGCTGTTTTTTTTTAAAGATAAACAAAATTGACAAACCTGTGTCCATCGATGACTGAATGGATAAAGAAGATGTGAGATATATGTATTTTATATATATATATATATATATATACACACACACACACACACATATATATCACATACAATGTGACATATAGATCGTATATAAACAACATGATACACACAATGGAATACTACTCAGCTATAAAAAAAGAATGAAATCTATTTGCCACAATATGGATGGACCCTGAAAGTACTGTACTAAGTGAAATAAGTCAGAGAAAGACAAATATGACATGATTCACAGATGTGTGGTATCTAAAAAACAAAACAAACAAAGAAATAAAACAAAACAAACCCCAGACTCACAGATACAGAGAACAGTTTGGTGGTTTCCAGAGGAAAAGCAGGTTGGTGGGGGCAAAATGGGGGAACAAGACTAAAAAGTACAAACTTCCAGTTATAAAATAAGTAAGTCACAGGAGATGTACAGCATGGGGAATACAGTCAATAATATTGTATTACCTTTGTAAAATAACAGATGGTAACTAGACTTATTGTGGTAACTATTTTTTATTGTATACAAATGTTGAATCACTATGCTGTATACCTGAAACTAATATAATATTACATGTCAATCATACCAAAATAAAGAAACTTGCTATGTAATGAAAAGCCTAGATTAAAATCCACATCTGTCAGACTTCATATCCTATACTTTTAACCACAGCACTTGATAATAATTGCTGGATAAATTAAACAGTTAACTTAGACAACTACTGTGCACCTATAAATTTTCAAGGCATCAGATACACAGTGATGAACAAGAGTCCAGGACAATGAAGTCTAATAGAGTTTATAATCTATGGGGGGAAATGGACTTGATGCTCCTAGAGTTTTCTGTTATCCCATAACTTTAAAAAGGAATCTGCACATTGCTTTACCCAAGGGAATATATCTACTGAGATATTAATTTTTGATACTGTATTGTGGTTGTGGAAATAGTATAGAAATAATGCGAACTTTCAGGCCCTCTCAAATCATACCTCAAAAGTGGCTACATAAGCTGTAAATTCAACTTGTAGACAGTCATAGTTCTTGGAATAAATGAAAGTGTAATAGTCGAACCAATTTTATTATATTTTCTGTCATGTTAGCATAAGCACTGTCAAATCAAACAATTTTTTTTTTCTTTCACTTTGAGTAAATGAGCTTTGTGGAGATCTAGTCACTCCTTTATTCTTTTGACAGCTTGTTATGCTCATTACATGATATGTGGGATTATCAAATCAATAAGATTTCACTGTTTCTGAAATACATTATAAAATGGGATAAACTTTTTGAATATTTCTAAATACAAGTTTCAAGTCAAACTTAAAATCAGAAGGCTAAATTCAAAACATAGAGGCTGACACACAAAACTATGGCATTCCTAAACCATAGCTCATGGGTACTCAAAATTTGCTTTGGAAGTAAGTAAAAAAAAAAAAAAAAAAAAAAAAAAAAAAAAAAAGCCAAGATGATAGCTGAGAAAATTTTGAAGTCTTTGAGTAAATGGGAAATATAAGGTATATGGATGGACATTGTGAAAATATGAGTCGATTTCTGAAGAAAAGGAAAAACTGAATTTTTTTCAAGTGAGACGGACCAACCAATGGTAGTTGGTTGTATGTCTACTTTCTCTGTTAGACCATTAGGCCCCTGAGGGCATGGTTGTGTGATAATCATTTTTGTGTTCCCTACACCTCATTCAGGGCCAGGTATATGGATAGTCCTCAACAAATATTATTTGATTAATTTAATTAATAAATATAAAGCCTTTAATGAGTGCCAAGGAAGCTGGGTTCTTTTCACTTCAATTACAACAAATCGTACATTGTAAAATTTTATTAGCTATTATGTCTGTTGAACCATCACTATAGGTTAACTCTGTACAATATAGTCCTGTATTACAACAGAGATTACTACTCTAAGAGGAAGTCTTTCCTGAGGCTCCCTGCCCTAGGCAGAAAGAAAATTCTTCCTCCTCTATGCTCCCATAGAGGTCTAATATTATCTCTAACAAAGCATGTGTTACATTGAATCATAAATCTTTTTAACATGCGCATTTTATCAGTAGATTCTGAGCGTACTGGGCTAAAGATAATGTTTGCTTTGTTCCCAGTTGTAGTAACATATTGCTTAGAACCATAGCAGGGTAAGAGAAAGCATACTGTGGAAGGGTAAACGATGTCCTCTCTTTCCCAAGATGTCCATTCTAAAACCTGGATTCTGTGTTCTTTATTACTTAATATGGCAAAAGGGACTTTACAGATGCAATTAAGAATGCTGAGATGAGGAGATTATCTTGGATTATCTAGGTGAGCCCAATGTAATTGTAAGAGCCCTTATAAGAGGGAGACAGGATCATCAAAGGCAGAGGAAGTTATATGATGGCAGAAACAGTTGGTGAAGATGTCATGATGTTATGTAGATACCACTATGAGGAAGAGGCCACAAGCTAAATGAGTTTTACAAAATTTTACAAAAAAATTATTATTTAAATATATGGACTGGTTGTTCAGTCCTGAATGTGATTCCTCAAAGACTAATTTAAGAATATAATTTTATTATTAAAGACTGCCTTTGTTTCAATCACAGAACCAGCTCTTAAAATTGTTGTTATATTGAACAAGCTTGCTTAACCTCACTGTTTCCCCTCACCAGTCTTCTTATATTAAATCAGAGGTACGACTTAATCCAACACAAAATATCAATGGAAATTATTTGGGGGTGGGCATTTAACAGTGACTTTAAAATTTATCTGGCATATTAAAGATGTAGAAGTGTGAAGAAAGCATATTTTTGTTATATTTTTGTCAGAATAAATAGTAAAGTGGAAGATGCTGCTATATATTATAAGATACACCAAAACCACAATTACAATTTGGATTTTCTGAAAGGATTAATAGGTGCACCAGTAAATCTGAACTGATAATTGTGAAATAAATATAGTAATGCTAACATTTAACATTAATGAGCTATTAATATTGCCAGGCATTGTTCTAAGCACTTTATATGTATTATTATTTTTAATTTCCTCATAAACCTGAGTTAGATACTTATTCATATTCTTATATTATTTACAAAGAAATGTAAGCACAGAAATATTAAGTAATCTTAAGTAAGACCATTGACTTTGGAATTAATATGAAAGAAATTTAAGTTAAACAAAGCAGATCACAACAACAATGTTAAGAAAATTGGAAATTTGGAAAAGTATAAATCGTATTTTCAGCTCATATCATATACCAAATAATACTTCATTTTATGTGACACCCTCAATATATAATTTTATATGAATAAAGTAGGATAGAAAACTGCAAATATAATATGATTTCAAACTGGTAAAATATGAATTGAAGAGTTAAATACAAACAATTAAACCATAGGAACAAAAAGAAAATACAGATAGATTTTTAATTGATCATGGAACAGGCAAGTATTTTCTAAATATAAAACAGTATAATAAAAAAGAAAAATCTGGATGCATTTGACCACAAGCACAATTTAAAACACTGTATTGAGAAAACCCCAAAATTTGAATCTAGAAAATACTGAAGCAAAAAAGTGGAAAATATGATATAAATAGATCGTACAAGCCAGTAAGAAAAGAAGAATAATACCTCAACAGAAAAAATGAGCAGAGAGCAGGAACATATTAGAAATGAATTAATACAAATGTTAAACTTATAGGAAATCCAAAGTTATGTATATTAAAGGAATATAAAATGACAATGAAATGGCAGAACTCACCCCACTCCAATTTACAGAAATTTAAAAGCATAATTCAAAACTCTTTAATTTTGAATATAGGCTCTTCACCTTGTGAATCATATAAAACCTCTTTAATGGATCAAATTAACACTAATAATATTTGCACTCATTATGTGGGGGTGGGTGTTGCAGGGAAGGCAGGTGTGATGGTTAATTTTATATGTAAATTTGACTAGGCCATGGTACCCAGATATTTGATTTAATGCATTTTTAGATGTTTCCATGAAAGTATTTTTTGGATGGGATTAACATTTCAATCAGCACACTTTGTGTAAAGCAAATTGCCCTCCATAATATGAGTGGATCTCATCTAATCAGTTGAAGGTCTTAGAAAAAAAGACTGAAGTCTCCCAAGAGAGAAAATTCTGCCAGCAGACTGCCTTCAGAGTTGAACTGCAACACTTCCCTGAGTTTCCAGCCTGCCAGCCCACCTTGCAGATTTTGAATTCACCAGCCTCCACAATCATGTGAGAAAATTCCTTAAAATAAATACTTTTCTCTCTCTCCCCCGCCACTCATATGTGTGTGAGTGCACACGCACGTGCACACACATACACACACACACACAGACACACACACACATTCTATTTCTCTGGAGAACCCTGACTAATACAGTAGCTATCTAAGGAAGGTAAATACAGTTGTTTCACATATTAGCAATTTTGATGTAAGAGTCTATTGGGAAAAAAAAATCAAACATCTCATTTATTCTTATACTATCCAAAATAAATACATGCCACTTATTTCTACAGCTCTACTTTTGTGAACGAGAGAGAAAATAACCATCTATACTATACAATTCCTGCCACCATTGAAGAACTAGAACTAAAGTACAATATTGAATATAAATATGCTATGTTCGCAAATGATTTTGTTGTCTTTCACTTAAGTTTAGATAGAATTACATATTTTTAAATAAAAGGTTATGTTTCAAAAGGAGAAATAAATAAGCACGTTCCTCTTTTAACGTGAGATTAATTTATAATCTAACTTAGTAGTTATCATATCTAAGGATCTGTGAGATTCAACCGTTGACTGCATTAATATATTTTTAGAGCAAGTCATCTTTAGAATAAAATTGCTGATTACTGCTCAGCCATTGTAATAGGCTAAGATATCTAAACTTATTTAAGATTGAAGGGGCACCTGGGTGGCTCAGTTGGTTAAGGATCTGCCTTTGGCTCAGGTCATGATCTCAGGGTCCTGGGGTTCAGCCCCACGTTGGGCTCCCTGTGAGTCTGCTTCTCCTTCTCTCTGCCTCTTCCCCCTACTCATGCTTGCTTTCTCTCTCACAAAATCTTTAAAAAAAAAAGATTGAATTGCTTTGGTTTGATTTTTCACCTCAGAATGTTTATTACAAGGTACTGTTTTAAGAGGGGGAAAATCCTAAAGCTTCAATACATTGTGTGAGCTAATTTATCTACAAGGTAATAATCCATTGGAGAGAAATGTACAACTAAATGTCTAATGAATATTCTTTGATGGCAATGATGATAATTTTTAATTCCCAATTTAATGAATTTTTTAAAAAAATCTTAAAGCTACAGTTACTTGCTTGTGTTTAGATATCATATAAACAACAGTAGTCGTAACAGTTTACATTGAGCAAGTGCTTTTTATAAATCAAGTGTTTTGGAGATAGATGCATTATCTTAAGGAATACTCCCTATACCACTGTGCTAGCAGAATTCTAAGATAATTCCCAATGAGACATAGTCTTGTAGAATCCCTTTGGGTGCAGGCAGAACCTGCCAGTAGAATATGGCAAAGTTGATAGGGTGTCACTCTTACAATTATGTTAGATTATATGGTTGCATAACACTGTCTTAGCAGACAGAGGGAGAGTGGACCTTGTTGGTCTTGAAGAAGTAAGCACTATGTGGTGAGAGGGCTGGTGATAGGGCTACAATGCAGCTAAGATCTGTGGGGGCCTCAGGAGCTGACAGTGACCCCCGGCTGGTTGTCAGCAAGAAAAAACTGAGTATGGGCAGCAAAATGTGACCTTGGAAGAGGATCCTGACCTTAAGAAAGAACACAGCTTTTACAACTAGAGTGTAATCTTGTGAGATCCTGAGCAGAGGACCCAGATAAACTACGCCTACACTTCTATGGAAATTGTGATAGTATATAAGTTGCTAAATCTGCAGTAATTTGCTGTACAACAACAGAAAATGGTTACAAGCACTAATACAAAAAACTTCTACAAACTATTACTATTTAGAAGCAGTAATTCATACATAGAAATCATATAAACACCCCATTTCCACAAAGCATGTAAAAGATTCATATCTTTCTCTATCTAACAGCAAGGCCTGTGACCTTCCTATCTCAGCATAGAAAGTACAGTTGTAATAATAAGAGTTGATCTTGGGGTTCTATGGCCATGATTTTATAATGTATACAGTAGATGATATATAAATCAACTTTCATTTCTTATATGTGATTATGGGAGTTAAAAATTACTTTTTTCTCTGACTTAGAAACAGGCTACTTCCTATAAATGGAAATTTCAAGCTAAAGTTCATGTACTTACTGATGAGTTCTGTGGCTGGTCTGTTATTACTTAAACCATTTGCGTGAGAGCACTGAAACTCAAGATTAAGGAAATAGGACCCCTTAATCTTTATCTAGTGACTTAAATTACATTGGTCCTCCTATTGCTGTCAAATAGGAGGTGGTGATAGATCCTAGTCAATGGAAGAGAGTTCTCACAGTCCTGGGGTACATGAAAAAAAAACCTATTATTTTCTTAGATAGAATACTTCTTGCTTAGACCACAATTGTATACTTTCTTTTCTCTCCTCAAACCTCCAGTACCCCTTCCTCCATCCTCATTCCCAACTGAACTTGCTTTCCAATTCACTGAAAAATATTAAGGAAAAAAAAAAAAAAGACCTTCACAAACTTCCAGCATCCATCTCTCACTTATCTTTGTGCCAGTATACTCTACTTTCTCTCCTGTTACTGTGGATACTCCTAGTGAAGGCCAAATTCTCAACTTGAGCAATAGATTTCACCCTCTGTCACCAACTCAAATGATGGTATCTCAACAATTCTTCAATTATTCCCTAAGTCTCCTGGCACATCAGTTCCCCATTCTCTACTTGGTCATTTGCACTAGTGTACAAACATGCTGGAAACATAGATCCTTTCTGGTCACATTTCATTATCTAGCATTTATTTTTCACTTTATGTTTATAAAAAACTTCTTGAGTAAGGTGTCTGTACCCATGTTTCCACAATTTCTTCCCTCATTTTCTCTTGAAACTACTCCAATCAGATTTTGTTACTCCCTTATAATTGAGCTAAAACTCTTATCAAGGTAACCAACAACTTCTCTATTCTGAGATTATCTCATTCGGTCTAATGATTATAAACATCATATGTGAAATGCTCTCATGTCATTATCTCCAGAAAGAACATTTCTCTTGAACTTAAAAATCATATGTCAGCAGTCTACCATATATTTCCACTTCGGTGGCTGAAATGCATCTCAAGTTTTACATGACCAAAACTGAGCTCCTGATACTTTCCCCTAAACCTGTCTTCTCTGCAGCCTCCCCTTTGTTAAACAATTTCATTTTGCTTGCTTAGGCAAGCCATCCTGGTCATCCTTTACCCCCCTATTTTTCTTCCTCCTATCATCTGGTCATCAGAAATTTCTATTGGCACTATCTTTAAAATATATCTAGAATTTGATGTCTTTTCACTACAGCCGCAGGCACCACCTTGATCCAAGCTACCATAATTTTTTTTCTGGATTACTAAAATAGCCTCCCTTTCAGTCTATACTGAACCCAGGAAACCTGAACTGTAATTTAGATTTTGTCATAAATCTGTTCAAAATCCTCACTTCTTTTCAGTCTTACTCTGCAGACAAGCAAATAGCTTGCAAGGCTCTAAGTAATTTGGTTCTTCAGAAATAAATGATATAGAAACTAAAAAACAATAGAACCGATCAATGAAACCAGGAGCTAGTTCTTTGAAAAAATTAACAAAATTGATAAACTCCTAGCCAGACTTATCAAAAAGAAAAGAGAAAGGACCCAAATAAATAAAATCATAAATGAGAGAGGAGAAACACCACAGAAATACAAAAAACTATAAGATAATATTATGAAAAAATATAGTCAACAAATCGGACAACCTGGAAGAAATGGATAAATTCATAGTAACATATAAACTACCAAGACTGAAACAGGAAGAAATAGAAAACTTGAACAGACTGATACCCAGCAAAGTAATTGAATCAGTAATCAAAAAACTCCCAACAAACAAAAGTCCAGGGGCCAGATGGCTTCACAGGGCAATTTTACCAAACATTTAAAGAAGAGTTAATACTTATTCTTCTCAAACTGTTCCAAAAAGTAGAAATGGAAGGAAAACTTCCAAACTCATTCTAGGAGGCCAAATTACCCTGATACCAAAACCGGATAAACACTCCACTAGAAAAGAGAACTACAGGCCAATATCTCTGAAGAATACAGATGCATAAATTCTCAACAAAATACTAGCAAACCAAATCCAACAATACGTTAAAAGAATCATTCACCACAATTGAGTGGGATTTATTCCTGGACTGAAAGGGTCGTCCAATATCTCCAAATCAACCAATGTGATATATCATATTCATAAAAGAAAGGAAAAAAAACACATGATCATTTCAATAGATACAGAAAAAGTATTTGACAGAGTACAACATCCATTCATGGTAAAAACCTTCAACAAAGTGGGTTTAGAAGGAGCATGCCTCAACATAACAAAGGCCATATATGAAAAACCCACAGCTAGTATCATCCTCAATGGGGAAAAAGTGAGAGCTTTTCCCTTATCACCAGGAACCACACAGGGATGCCCACTCTCACCACTGTTTTTTAACACAGTACTGGAAGTCCTAGCCACAGCAATCAGACAACAGAAAGAAATAAAAGGCATCCAAATTCAGCAAGGAAGAAGTCAAACTCTCACTATTCCAGATGACATGATACTCTATAGAGAAAACCCAAAAGACTCCACCAAAAAACTGCTAGAACTGATACACAAATTCAGTAAAATCTCAGGATACAAAATCAATGTACAGAAATCTGTTGTATTTCCATACACTAATGAGGCAGCAGAAAGAGAAATCAAGGAATCGATCTGATTCACAATTGCACCAAAACCAGTAAGATACAATAGGAATAAACCTAACCAAAGAGGTGGAAGAAGTATACTCTGAGAAGTATACAACACTGATGAAAGAAACTGCAGATGACACAAAGAAATGGGAAAACACTCCATGCTCATCGACTGGAAGAACAAATGTTGAAATGTCAATACTACCCAACCAAAGAAATCTACACATTTAATGCAATCCTTATCAAAGTACCACCAGCATTTTTCACTGAGCTAGAACGAACAGTCCTAAAATTTGTATGGAACCACAAAAGACACTGAATAGCTAAAGCAACCTTGAAAAAAAGAGAAGCAAAGGTGGAGGTATCACAATTCCAGACTTCAAGTTATATTGTGAAGCTATGGTGATCAAGACAGTATGGTACTCTCCCTGGGCCAGCAAGAAGAAGAGCTGGGTCCCACATCAGGTGAAGGAGATGGTCTTCTTCTCCAGGAGCAGTACACCAGCATCTAGGGGACCCCTCCTGAGGTATAACAGATGTCTACCACCGAGAGGCTACAGAGGAAGAAATACATGGCAGGTGCAGTCACATGTTAGTTTGATTAACTCAAGTGTCCATTGATTGATGAATGGATAAAGAAGATGTGGTATATATAAACAATAGAATATTAACCATCAAAAAAAATGAAATCTTGCCATTTGCAATGGCATGGAGCAAGAGAGTGGATGGAGCAAGAGAGTATTATGCTAAGTGCAATTAAGTCAGTCAGAGAAAGACAGATACCATATGATTTCACTTATATGTGGAATTTAAGAAATGAAACAAATGAACACGGGGGGAAAAGAGAGGCAAACCAAGAAACAGACTCTTAACTATAGAGAACAAATGAACGGTTACTAGAGGGGAGGTGGATGGGGGATGGGTTAAATGGGTGATGGGTATTAGAAGGGCACTTGTGATGAGCACTGGGTATTGATGTAAGTGATAAATCACTAAATTCTACACCTGAAACTGATATTAAACTCTATGTTAACTAACCAGAATACAAATAAAAATCTGGAGAAAACAAAACAAATAAATAATATGGCTCTTAATTACTCTGTCCTCCTATTCCTTTTTGCTCCTTCATATTAGCCCTTTGCTCCTTTTCTTTTCCCAGATTTGCTCTTCTCTTAGTAACTTTGTGGACTTCCCCTAATATCCACATGACTAGCTCTCTTAATTCCTTCAAATCTTTACTCAGAAGAACCTGTCTCAGCTAATCCTTCTCTGACTGTCCTATCTAGGATCCTAACCCCAATACTTCCTATTCACATTCTGGATCTATTTCTTAACACACTATATATTAACTTATCTTGTTTGTTGTCTGTCTCCCTCAACTAGGACAAGAATATGGGTTTTTTTTTTTCATTATTGTACCTCTAATATTTAAAAGAGTGCCTTTCACTCAGATTTATAACACATTTTTGGATAAATGATGGTGCTTCAGATACTTCAGTAGTAAGATTTATGTTTTGAATTCTTATTTGTAAGAAGTGCAAAAATCTTTGGGATTTGATGCATACCTTGTCTCATGATTTCTTTTAGAACCTCTGACAGAATTTTGAGTCATCTCCCTGGGACTCCATATGAAGTGAATTCTTCCAAAAAACTATTCCATGATATTGGCCACATTATCACTGTCTTCTAATCATCCAAATTAAACACTTCCTACTTCACACTAGTCAATGTTTTTTTATGCTCTTGATATTAGAAGATTGGGTCCTGGAACTTCCTAAGAAAGGGTATTGGAGTTCGAAAAGGTATAGTATAAATCTAATATGCATGCAAAATTTCCAGTTTTGTAGTTTATTATTATATGATTGTTTTTTAAGATTTTTTTTCCTTCTCTCTCTCTTCCATTGTGGAAGTTCTATTTCATAATGGGCTACTGATCAGACCTGTTATTCTAATGGTGGAATCCCAAAGGAAAACATGTTTCAGATGTAAAGTATTCCCTTCAGATTCCCTGGCGGTCATGGAAAGCAGGAGAAATTCTTGATGTATGAAGTCACTGTCACCATTGTCAAAGCACTGTAGTGTGAGAAATGAACCGCAAATAAAATCAAAGGGTATTTCTTCCAAAGCATTGAATATTAGTGCACAAACAACAATTTTTTCATTAAAGTACAAAATATATCAGATCAAATCGTAGTGTTTAAATGTCCAGAGAACACATCTCAGCCCAAGTGCTAGAGGTGGCAAATTTTTGACACACAATAAGAAATACATGAGAAATTAAAGACTCTCCATCAAAGTACTGAAACTTAATTTATTTTTGGAAGTACGAAATTCTGTATAGGTCCAACTTAACATCCATAGCAAATGGCACCATAAATGCAGTGCTCTGTCCTTGCTTTAAAGAATTAATTTTAAGGTATGCGTTTTTTTTAAGGACTTTTTAAGCCTAAATTAAATCACCAAAAGCCTCGATAAAGTAATATTAAAGTTGAACTGAAATCCACAAGAGCAAGACAATCTGGAGGTAGGTTGAAATTCCTTTCTTGCTCTTCAACCTTAAATCAGACTGCTGTGTTAAGGTATTGTAATGATCTAAGACAGTGTGTCATCTTTCATGCCAGGCAGCATATGTTACAATTCCCGAATTAGAGAACAGCTATTCCCCCAAATTATTATTTTAACTACACAGTCATTCTCAGTTTAGATTTAGGTCAGGCACTCTATAATCTTGGGAATGAATATCATAACCCTCAGCTCAAAGTATAATCATCAAAGCTTCACATCCAGAATTGCATTATGGGACACATAGAAAATTAAAAAAAGATTTTGATTATTGCTTAATATGAGAAAAGGAATGTGTTTATCTTTGTAAATAACACTTCTATACAAGTGGCTCAAATGTGGCAAAACAGCCACAGACAGTCCCAATATAAGTTGCAAAATCAAACATTCAGGCATGAAAAGTCTTTTTCTTAAGTTGTTTTCAAGCTTCATCCTTTTTTCTGCAATAACTAAAGCAAAGCCACAGTAGCTGCAGCCATTTGCATCTAAGGAAGAGATGTTTTGCTTTGGTGATATAGTTAATGAGTCTAAAAATATTCAGTATAATAATTCTGTCAAAGCCCCCACAGTCTCCTCAATGAGCGGGAGCCTGCAGGATTCCAATGGGGAGCCAAGTAATGAGCTCTCAGCATTTGCTCCCACACCGTCCAGGCGAAATATACTCGGGCCTCTATGGTTCCACATCATTAGCAACATGAAACAAAGACACATGCTTGACTTTAATAAGAGACTAAAGTTGCTGGCTTACTAGTGTGTTACTGCATGTAAACTCTGTTTCAGTATTTCAAAACAGCTCCTTGCAAAGAGAAAGCAGGGAGGGCTTTGGCAAACAGAGTTAGGTTTAATTTAATGTGGCAAATGATTGAGCAGAATGGAAAAAAAAAAAGGACACAGGAAGTGATGAGTTTCTGACACTAAGTCTCCCGGGCTCACTGCAGACTGCAGTCTCGCTGTTGGAGATGATGGTTACGGTGGGCTGCAGTGATAGGGCTATAGGCATATGTGACTGAGTTTTAGTTGATATTCTTGCAAGACAGGAAGTGAACAAGCTTATTTCCCACTGGGAAAGGTTCAGACATGATTAACTTGGGCATGACCAAATAGGTCAATAATATGACAATGAATTTCTAGCACAATAATTAAGTGGGAAAATTTGTGTGATTTGTTCTTCTTGTTCTGCACATACCAATAATGCATTAGCATGGATTCATTTAGCTTCTTTCATTAGGTGAAATCACATAGCTACAATTTAAAATAGTGATGGTTCAATGTGAATACTTAAAAGTTATTTCTGCAAAACAATATTAAATTATTTTTCTTTTCTTTTCTTTTTAGCATAGGCTTTTGCATGCCAGCATTGATGAAGTAATCTGAAATCTATCTGCACATGCATACTAATTGTTCCAAGAGTGATACTCCTATCCAATATCAGGTCTTACTGATCAGTCACCAAAATAAAGGAAGAATTATTGCAGAGAATGAAATAAGTAAAAATAAGTGCTTCACCTTGCGATAATAAAGTTCAATATATTTTATACTCATATGATTTGTCAGTTATTAAAATATTTCAACTTTTCTTCAAAGTTCATGTATATAATCTCCAAATTTTAGGATTGGAAGAGAACTCAGAAATCATAAAATCTGCTATTCCATTCCACGCAGTGCTTCATTCTATGGTAAAAAAACTTTCTTAATATTACCAGTTAAAAAAAGATAGTACCCATCTTCTGATTTTAATAATTTAACATTGGGACCTAAATCTAAGGAGCTTTCATTGTCTTCTTTTAAAGTTCATCCTTTTGATTTTTTTCTATGATCAAGATAATCTTCATCCTTTTTCTGCCATTTGATCTCATTATTTTCCCCATAATAATGCAAACTATGCATTTTATAGGTATGCTTTTAGCAAATAGAAGATAAAAATGACATAGTTCAGCAGCAGCCCAATGGAAATAGCAAGGAAGACAATAAACCATTCATCAGTTGTCTTTGGTTGTGGTTTTGTACGACTACCTTGTCCATGAGGATGCCAAACACTATTATATTTTGCAAAAATCAACATACGCTTTAAATGATAGAGTAATCGCCTAAGTAGCCAATCTGGAATACTTTTTTTCTGAGGTTTAGTTTCATTCCCACCAAGCTTTAGTTTCTTCTCCTTTTGGAAAATGAGACTCATTTTCCAACTTCGGTTTTCTGGCATTTCTTCCACCTGCTTAGTGGCTTCCCATCAGTAATTGACATTGATTCCTTGATCAAATGGACACATTCTTTCAGGACTCAGAAATACTTTCCTGATGTGGGCTTAGAAGTCTTTTCATGAGATTTGGGCTCTCTCATTATGATGTAATTGCCCTTTCCACGTTTATGATTAATCTCTTCTTGGTGAATGAGATGGAAGCAAAATAAAAGTTCATTCGTTTTTAATTCTATTTATCTCTAGTTTGGTGCTTTCAAAGTTTTTGGATCATGACTCATCACTTCATTTTAAAAATAAGTTCTGTTTTATTATAAAATGGCTGTTTTGGCACATATAATCTTATAATTGAAGGATATAGTTGGTTCTCTGGGAAACAAACTGAGGGCGTCAGAGGGGAGGGGGGTGGGGGAATGGTGATGGGTATTAAGGAGGGCATGTATTGCATGGTGCACTGGGTGTTATGCACAAGTTATGAATCATGGAACTTTACATCAAAAACTAGGGGTATACTGTATAGTGACTAACATAATATAATAAAAAATATTAATTAAAAAAAGAAGGATATAGTTGGTTTTTACACTACATTTTAAATTATAGTAAGTGTGTAAGTTATAAGATGAATCTCTGCTTGTTGTAACTAAAAAACTGACATTGTTTGATCCCAATCAGTGTGAAAACAAGAGCTTCAACCTTGAAAGAGACAACCACTATATTTCTATATAGACAACCAACTATATTTCTATATCTAGAAATATAGAAATAGATAAAAGACAAGCTGTATCACTTAAGTATCAATATTGCACCTTCCCAAGAAAAATCCAGGGAAGACTATACATATGCATGCAAAGATCTTGCCAATGATATAGCCATTCTTATTTACAGAGATTATCTATATCAAGGTCACATTCTATAAGGGAGCAGAATCTATTTATTTACTTATTTTTAAAATATTTTATTTATTTGTTTGACAGAGAGAGAGAGGGAGAGCAAGCATGAGCAAGAGGAGAGGGAGAAGCAGACTCCCCATTGAGCAGGAAGCCCGATGCAGGGCTTGATCCCAGGACTCTGGGAGCATGACCTGAGCCAAAGGCAGACACTTAACTGCTTGAGCCACCCTGGCACCCAGAAGCAGAATTTATTTTATAAGTTTGTGTTTATGGAGATGCAGTTCTTTATTGATGGAATAAGGATCTCTAAAAATACACTCTTCTGTGAAAGCAAGATTTGTCAAAAACCAACTCTCACAGAGCTCCAAAAACTAACTAAATCTTGCAACAATCTGAGGAGTATCTATTCAAGGAAAATGGATGAATTTCTGAAAGAACATCAAGCTTTTTGGCATTTCAACTTGCCCTGTTCCTATTCTCCTATCTGTAGCTCCTCACAAACCTGGAAAACCAACAGTCTTGCAATTACAGTAACTGTGAGAATCAGTTATTATCAGACACCAAAAGCAACAGAATGAGTTTGAAGCACCAAAAAGTGCCAACCCCAAAGAATTGTCACTATTTGACCTGTCTGGCAACTCCTTGGAAAAGTCCGACACTGAGCGCTTGTCTTTATTTGACATAACTCATAGCTTAATCACTGTGAAAAAGTCTATCTCTAGCACATTTGTCTAAAATAATCAGTGGCAATTGTTTAATATCATAGTTGTCTGAGGTGATGATACTTGCTGAGGCTAAGAAGAGGCTGACCAAAAAAATTAGAGCGAAAAAGTAGGAAATGAGGTATCTTTGGAGGGTCTTTGAAAACTCAGAATATAGTACTGAGAATCTATAAGGTCACACCTATGTGTGCATACCCAGAGACATGACAAGTCTCCAGTCTCTTAACTCTGTCTTCCACTGAGGCTCTACAAAATCAGAAAGTAAAGGTAAGCAAGAGCTGTAAACTGCCAGATTGCCCAACACACACACAGAGTCCCTTGGCAATTATTGGTTCATTGGTTCAAGGCAGTTAAAGAAATCTCTGTCAAATCATTAGAGGACCACTAACTGAGCAGAGGCTTCAATGGCTGTGCATGACAAAGAATACAGACTTTACAGAATTAATCCAGGAAAATCACAAAATAAACAGCAGCAGCAACAACAACAATAAATAGCAAAAACATCTGGGGAAGGTGAATTTGATACTCAGAGTTGCTGCATTATATTACTTAAAATATCAAGGTCTCAACAAAAAATTACAAGATATGGAATGAAACAATAAAGTATGACCCATAAGGAAAGAAGCAGTTAAAAGAAAAAAAAAATAAAGGCAATTCCAGATATTGGATTTCCTACACAAAATTTAAAAATCAGCTATATAAGTATGTTTGAAGAACTAAAAGAAACCATACTTGAAGAATTAAAGGAGTATATGAGAATGATGTCAGACCAAATAGAGACTATCAATAAAGGGATAGAAAATATTTAAAAAATAAAAATTCTGGAGCTGAAAAGAACAATAACTGAAATTAAAAAATCACTATGGGGGGCTCAACCACAGAGTTGAGGTGGCAGAAGAAAGAACTGAGTAAACTTAAAAGATAATGTTAATTCAGATTATCCAGTCTGAAGAACAGAAAGAAAAGAATGAAGAAAAATGAACCAAACCTTGGAGACTTGTGGGAAACCACAAAGTATACCAACATATGTATAACAGGAGCCACAGAATGAGAGCAGAGTAAAAAATAGGTAGAAATTTGGGGCGCCTGGGTGGCACAGCGGTTAAGCATCTGCCTTCGGCTCAGGGCGTGATCCCTGCGTTATGGGATCGAGCCCCACATCAGGCTCCTCTGCTGTGAGCCTGCTTCTTCCTCTCCCACTCCCCCTGCTTGTGTTCCCTCTCTCGCTGGCTGTCTCTATCTCTGTCAAATAAATAAATAAAATCTTTTAAAAAAAAATAGGTAGAAATTAAAAATTCCAGATTTCAAGGGAAAATAATCTGTACATCCAAGCCTTGCAAAAATCCAAGCAGGGTACACTCAGATATCCATGCCTAGATTCATCATAGTCAAACTTTTGAGAGACAAAGAAAAGAATTTGAAAAAAGTAAGAAAAATAACTCATTACACACAAGGGATCCCAAAAAGCACTAACAGCTGACTTATCATCAGAAACCATGAAGGCCAGGAAGATTACATATTCAAAGTCGTGGTAGAAGACTGAGTCCAGAAAAGCTATTCTTCAAAAAAATGAAGAATTTAAAGTCCCCTACTATTACTGTGTAATCAATTAGTTTCTTTATGTTTGTTATTAATTGTTTTATATATATGGGTGCTCCCATGTTTGGTGCATAAATATTTACAATTGTTATATCTTCTTCTTTTTTTTTTTTTTTTAAAGATTTTATTTATTTATTTGACAGAGATAGAGACAGCCAGCGAGAGAGGGAACACAAGCAGGGGGAGTGGGAGAGGAAGAAGCAGGCTCACAGCGGAGGAGCCTGACGTGGGGCTCGATCCCGTAACACCGGGATCACGCCCTGAGCCGAAGGCAGACGCTTAACCGCTGTGCCACCCAGGCGCCCCTACAATTGTTATATCTTCTTAAATTATGACTATATAATGACCTTCTTTGTCTCTTTTTACAGTCTTTGTTTTAAAGTCTAGTCTGTCCTGGGGCACCTGGGTGGCTCAGTCGTTAAGCGTCTGCCTTTGGCTTAGGGCGTGATCCCGGCGTGCCGGGATCGAGTCCCACATCGGGCTCTTCCACTGGGAGCCTGCTTCTTCCTCTCCCACTCCCCTGCTGTGTTCCCTCTCTCACTGGCTGTCTCTCTGTCGCATAAATAAATAAAATCTTTAAAAATAAATAAATAAATAAATAAATAAATAAATAAATAATAAATGAATAAAATCTTAAAAAAAAAAAAAAGTCTAGTCTGTCCAAATAAGTATTGCTACTGTGGCTGTCTTTTGACATCCATTTGTGTGATAAATGTTTCTCCACCTCCTCATTTTTTTTTTAGGAGAGCAGGGGAGGGGCAGAAGGAGAGGGAGAGAGAGAATCTTAAGCCCCAATGCAGGGCTCAATCTTACAACCCTGAGATCATGACCTGAGCTCAAATCAAGGGTTGGACACTTAACGGACTGAGCCACCAAGGCACCCTTCTACCCCCTCACTATCAATCTGCAGGTGTCTTTAGGTCCAAAATGAGTCTTTTGTGGGGGACTTTAGCACCCCACTTACATCAATAGATATATCATCTAAACAGAAAATAAACAAGGAAACAATGGCTTTTAATGACACCCTGGACCGGGTGGATGTAACAGATATATTCAGAACATTCCATTCTAAAATAGCAGAATATACATTCTTTTCAAGTGCACATGGAACATTCTCCAGAATACATCACATGTTAGGTCACAAAACAGCCCTCAACAAATACAAAAACAGTGAAATCATACCATGCATGTTTTCTGACCACACAAGGAAAAGTTTGGAAAAACCACAAATAAATGGAGGATAAACAACATGGTACTAAAAAAAAATGGGTCAACCACGAAATCAAAGAAGAAATAAAAAAAAATACATGGAGACAAATGAAAATGAAAATGTGATGGTCCAAAACCTTTGGGATGCAGCAAAACTGGTCTTAAGAGGAAGTATATAGCAATACAGGCCTACCTCAAGAAGCAAGAAAAATCTCAAATAAACAAGCTGATCTTACACCTAAAAGAGTAGAAACAAGAACAAATGAAGCCTACAGCCAGCAGAAGGAAGGAAATAATAAATATTAGAGCAGAAATAAGTGATATAAAAAACTAAAAAACAATAGAACAGAACAATGAAACCAGAGCTAGTTCCTTGAAAAAAATAATAAAATTGATAAACCCCTAGCCCAACTTATCAAAAAGAAGAGAGAAAGGTCACAAATAAATAAAATCACAAATGAGAGAAGAGAAATAACAACCACCACCATAGAAATACAAACAATTAGAATATTATAAAAAACTATATGCCAACAAATCAGACAACCTGGAAGAAATGGATAAATTCATAGTAACATATAAACTACCAAAACTGAAACAGGAAGAAATAGAAAACTTGAACAGACTGATAACCAGCAAAGTAATTGAATCAGTAATAAAAAAACTCCCAACAAACAAAAGTCCAGGGGCCAGATGGCTTCACAGGGCAATTCTACCAAACATTTGAGGAAGAGTTAATACTTATTCTTCTCAAACTGTTCCAAAAAATAGAAATGGAAGGAAAATTTCCAAACTCATTCTAGGAGGCCAAATTACCCTGATACCAAAACCAGATAAACACTCCACTAGAAAAGAGAACTACAGGCCAATATCTCTGAAGAATACGGATGCATAAATTCTCAACAAAATACTAGCAAACCAAATCCAACAATACGTTAAAAGAATCATTCACCACAATTGAGTGGGATTTATTCCTGGGCTGAAAGGGTCGTCCAATATCTCCAAATCAACCAATGTGATATATCATATTCATAAAAGAAAGGAAAAAAAACACATGATCATTTCAATAGATACAGAAAAAACATTTGACAGAGTACAACATCCATTCATGGTAAAAACCTTCAACAAAGTGGGTTTAGAAGGAGCATGCCTCAACATAACAAAGGCCATATATGAAAAACCCACAGCTAGTATCATCCTCAATGGGGAAAAAGTGAGAGCTTTTCCCTTATCATCAGGAACCACACAGGGATGCCCACTCTCACCACTGTTTTTTAACACAGTACTGGAAGTCCTAGCCACAGCAATCAGACAACAGAAAGAAATAAAAGGCATCCAAATTCAGCAAGGAAGAAGTCAAATTTTCACTATTCCAGATGACATGATACTCTATAGAGAAAACCCAAAAGACTCCACCAAAAAACTGCTAGAACTGATACACAAATTCAGTAAAATCTCAGGATACAAAATCAATGTACAGAAATCTGTTGTACTTCCATACACCACTAATGAGGCAGCAGAAAGAGAAATCAAGGAATCGATCTGATTCACAATTGCACCAAAACCAGTAGGATACAATAGGAATAAACCTAACCAAAGAGGTGGAAGAAGTATACTCTGAGAAGTATACAACACTGATGAAAGAAACTGCAGATGACACAAAGAAATGGGAAAACATTCCATGCTCATCGATTGGAAGAACAAATGTTGAAATGTCAATACTACCCAACCAAAGAAATCTACACATTTAATGCAATCCTTATCAAAGCACCACCAGCATTTTTCACTGAGCTAGAACAAACAGTCCTAAAATTTGTATGGAACCACAAAAGACCCTGAATAGCTAAAGCAACCTTGAAAAAAAGAGAAGCAAAGGTGGAGGTATCACAATTCCAGACTTCAAGTTATATTATGAAGCTATGGTGATCAAGACAGTATGGTACTGGCACAAAAAAGAGACACACAGATCAATAGAACAGAATACAAAACCCAGAAATGAACCCATAACTATATAGTTAATTAATTTTTGACAAAGCAGGAAAGAATATCCAATGCGAAAAAGACAGTTTGTTCAACAAATGGTGTTGGGAAAACTGGACAGGAACAAGCAAAAGTGAAACTGGGCCACTTTCTTACATCATGCACAAAAATAAATTCAAAATGGATAAAAGACTTAAATGTGAGTCTTGAAACCATAAAAATCCTACAGGAGAACACAGGCAGTAACCTAGTACCATGCATTTACCCAAAGAATACACAAATACTAATTCAAAGGAATACATCACCCTGATGTTTATGGCAGCATTATCTACAATAGCCAAATTATGGGAACAGCCCAAGAGTCCACTGACTGATGAATGGATAAAGAAGATGTGGTGCGCACACACACACACACACACACACACACACACACACACTGGAATATTACTCAGCCATCAAAAAGAATGAAACCTTGCCATTTGAAACAACATGGATGGAACTAGTGGGTACGCTAAGCAAGTCAGAGAAAGATACCATATGATTTCACTCATACGTGGAATTTAAGAAAAAAAAAACAGATAAATGTAGGGGAAGGGAAAGAAAAATAAAATAAGATGAACATAGAAAGGGAAGCAAACCATAAAAGATGCTGAACTCAAGAAACAAACTAAGGGTTGCTAGAGGGGAGGTGGGTGGGAGGGATAATTGGATGATGGTCATTAAGGAGGGCATTTAATATAATAGCACTAGGTGTTATATATAACTAATGAATCACCAAATTCTGCCCCTGAAGCTAATAACATAGTATACGTTAATTAAATTGAATTTAAATAAAGAATTAAAAAAAAAAGAAGTGCAAAACTTGTACTCTGGAAATGATGAATATTGTTGGCAGTAATTAAGGAAGACATAACAAATGGAAAGATATTCCTTGTTTATGGATCAGAAGACTTATTGCTAACATGGCTATACTCCCCAAATTGATCATCAGATTAAAAAAAAATGCCTATAAAAAGCCACGCTAAGGGCGCCTGGGTGGCTCAGCCAGTTAAGCATCTGACTCTTGATTTCAGCTCAGGTCATGATATCAGAGTTTTGAGATTGAGCCCTGCACTTTAGGCTTCATGCTGGGCATGGAGCCTGCTTAAAATTCTCTCTCCATCTCTCTGCTCCCCCCCGCCACTTGTGTGCATGCTAGCTCTCTATCTCTACCTCTCTCTCAAAAAAAAAAAAAAAAAAAAAAAAAAAAGAAAGAAAGAAAGGAAAAAAGGAAAAGAAGAGAAAAGAAAAGAAAAGCTACATTTTTTTTTCAAAATTGACAACTTGTTCCTAAAATCTGTGTGGATATGCCAATGATTCAAAAGAACCAAAACAATCTTGCAAAGGAACAGTGTTGGTGGACTCACACTTCATAATTTCAAAACTTACTACCAAAGTAGCGTTGTACTGATATAAAGATAAACATACAGAGGACTGGAATAGAATGAAGAGTACAAAATTAACTCTTACATTTATGGTCATTTGACTTTTGAGAAAAGTGCCAGGACACTCAATGAGGGAAAGAATAGTTTTCTCAACAAAAAGTGCTGAGACTACAGGATATTCACGTGCAAAAGAATGAAGCTGACACTCTACCCTATATCATACAAAGAAAATGAAATAAAAATGGATCACAAATCTAAATGTAAGAGTTAAAATTATAAAACTCCTAGAAGAAAAGCTTTATAATTTTGAATTAGTTAAGACCATCTTAGATATAAAATGAAAAATATCTAGAATACATGAGAAACTTATACAAGTCAATAAAAGTCAAATAATCCAATTTAAAAATGAGCAAAGAAAAAAAAATAAAAATGAGCAGAGGATTTGAGTAGACATTTCTCTAAACAACAACATATATATAAATATATATACATATATACAATATATATACATATACACTCACACACACACACACACACATATATATATATATATATATACACAACAAATATATATACACATAAATGACCAATAAGTGCATGAAATGATGCTAAAAATGATTAGTTACTTGGGAAATCAAAACCAAAATGGGATACCAGTTAATATTCACTGATAGGGCTAAACAAGCCAAAAAAACAAAAACAGAAAATAAAAAGTGCTGGTAAGGATATGGAGAAATTGGAACCCCTATACATTGCTGGTAGAACCGTAAAATGATACTGGAAATAGACATTTAGCAAGCATTTCTTAAGTTCATGAGTAAATGAATGGATGAGTGAATAAACGAATGAAAGTTGAAAGTCAAATGTTATCAAGGTTGGTGTGTGCATGAAATTGAGACAAAAACAAGTAAAGGGGAAGACTATCAAGCATACTCTATAAGTAGTCTACACAACAAGAGGATCAACTAAAAGAACCATTTCTAATACTTTTATGTAAATATTCTTAGTGTAGTGAAGAACATGTCAGGTTGCCACAGAGAAAATCCAATTGAAGAACAGATTTCTCTTTTCTCATCCTAGGCTGTCCGAGACATTTGTGATTGCAAATTTAGTTTCCAAATAACCTTGTAGGTGGTAGACAACGAACCTGTGCCAACAGTGCATAGGAGATATTTTGCTTCTCAACTTTTTAAAAAAGTATTTCTGGGGGCACCTGGGTGGCTCAGTCGTTAAGTGTCCGCCTTCGGCTCAGGGCGTGATCCCAGGGTCCTGGGATCGAGCCCCACATCGGGCTCCTCCTCTGGGGGCCTGCTTCTTCCTCTCCGGAAAAAAAAAAAAAAAAGTATTTCTGTATTTATTTTAGAGAAGGGGGAGGGGCAGAGGGAGATGGAGAGGGAGAAAGAGAATTTCAAGGAGACTCCTCACTGAGAGTGCAGCCCAACTTGGGGCTGCATCTCACAATCTTGAGATCATGACCTCAGCAGAAATGAAGAGTCAGACACTTAACCGACTGAGCCACCCAGGCGCCCCATTGCTTCTCAATTTTTACAGAGTGTATTTCCCACTACTGGTTAATAAGTGAAAGAAAAAAAAGCATTTATTGAGTACTGACCTGTGTCAGGCAATATGAAATGTGCCTTATTTATATTATTTAATTATCTTTATTTATATTATTTAGTTATTATTAATTAACAACTCTATGGACTATTACTTCCCCAACCCCACGATGTTACAGTAAAAAAAACCTCGAGACCGAAAGCTGGTTTAATTTCCCCAATGTGATAAAGCCTATAAATCAAAAGACATTATTTTAACTCCTCTGTGTGATATCAAAAGTCATGAGGACTCTGTCATAAAGTAAGTTTGGGGTTACAACTGTCCAATATATGTCTGAATACTGTGAATCAGTAACCAGGGACCTGAAGATTCTGGTAATCATGCATTTCATGATCTTCTTAAGTGAGAGATTATACTCTTAATATCTGGTGTTTCCAACCAGTAAGTCTCCATTTTTCCTAATTTAAAGAATTATAGTGATACAAAGAAACCAAAATAATATTGCTTACATTTTCATTTCACAACAAAGGATTTCATAAAAATAATCCAGCGATGGTGTAAAAATTATTGAGATTCATACATCACTTTTTTTAGTCCACTAGGTAGCACTATTTTGTGACTACTAAGAATAATTTATTCCCTTTAAATACAGAGTTTGTATTTTAACACTACTACTCCAATTTTTCTTTTGTTTTTAACAAAGAAAGACTGCTTTTATGTAAAGCAAATGTCAGTGTATATGGTGTGTCTTTATTTTCTTTTAAGCAATCGTTGATCACAATCTTAACTGTTGAGAAGGTTTTATAAATCAAAGAATGTTTAATATTGAAATCACATACTGAGTTTTTCCACTGGTATAGCACTTTAGTAGTGAAGTTATAAGAATATAATCTAATTTATTCCTGCCTACAAGATGACCTATAACAAACAACCATTTTTATTATTTCTTAATTAAAACAACTCTAAGTCAATTCAGCTAAGTGAATTTTAGTTTGTATTAACTATTTGAAACCTTACTACGTATGTCCTGGTGTCAAGTGAACTCAGGATACCATGCACAGCATATGGAGAAATGGGACTTGAATGTTTGTGAGACTCTGTTGCAAAGCAAGCAGTGTAAAAATGATTTTATGATTTCTTACGTTGGATTCTAAGACTGCTGGTGTCACAAAAGCCACTGCCATAAAGCCACTGCCACCTGGAGGCTCAGATACAGCAACTAATATTAAAAGCTCTCAATTCCTAGGTTTATTAATTGAGGTGACACAATAATAGAGGAATATATTTAGACATGATTAAAGAAAAATGATACTGGTATTGGTAGAACATCAACTCAAAACATTTTGATCTGATGTTATCTTCTTGCAGATGGACCTTCTTTATACTAGGCAGTTCTCAAAAGGCAAGATTTTCTTTCAACAGTGTTCTGAATCTTTTAATATCTATTTGTTTTTCTTACATATTTTCACTCTCTTTGCTACTGGCTCTTTCAACTCCATATATAAATATTTTAAGACTGTGTCTATGTTAAGAAAATAACAAGGGGTGCCTGGGTGGCGCAGTCGTTAAGTGGCTGCCTTCGGCTCAGGGCGTGATCCCAGAGTTATGGGATCGAGCCCCACATCAGGCTCCTCCGCTATGAGCCTGCTTCTTCCTCTCCCACTCCCCCTGCTTGTGTTCCCTCTCTCGCTGGCTGTCTCTACCTCTGTCAAATAAATAAATAAAATCTTAAAAAAAAAAAAAAAGAACAAAAACTCTTTCCCTGACAATTGGTTTGTGACAAAGTGTCACCCTCTTACTTTCATTTCTTTTTAATCCAAGCTTCTTGAAAGATTACCTCAGTTTTGACTTGTCCTTCCTAATTACCTCACCTCATGTTTATTCCTTAACCTGTTATAATGGCTGTCATGAAAATCCCTAATTATCTTGCCACTTCTCAGCATTTGAAGCTTTTAAACACCTACTGCCATTCAAACTTTCCTCTACTTTTTTATAATAATAAACAGTACCATCTTGAATTTTTCTTGCCTCTTAATAGTGGCTTCATAAGTTTCTCATAAAGATCCTTTCTTTCTCTGTCTTTCTCTCTCTCTCTGCCTTTCTCTCTCTAATCCCCAGGGTAGTTAGTATGTGTGTGTGTGAATACACACACGAATATATGTATATATACATATGCATATATGTTATATTATGTTATATATTCATACATGTGAATATGTGTATATATTTCATATATATTATATATTCACACACATGAATATATAAACACAAATCTCAAAAAATTTAAAATTGAAATCATACAGAATATATTCATAGATACACTTTTTAAATTTATTTATTTTAAAAATTGTTATTATTATGTTCAATTGGCCAACATATAGTACATCGTGAGTTTTTGATGTAGTGTTCAACAGTTCATTGTTGTGTATATACATATATTCTTCCTCCTGGGTCATCAAAAAAAGTTAAAAGCAATAGGTGTATAATTTTATTTTAAAACTAAAACATGGTTAATTCTGGAAATTTGGGAAATAAAATATTATAAAGAAACATAAAATTTAATGACATATTATATTACTATCTCAAGATTCTTTGGTATGTTCTTCCAGTGTTCTCATTGCAAAGAAGATATAGGCATATTGTGCTGGTCATTAGTCCTTTGCTTTTAGAGCCTTTCCCATCCTTTTATGCTCTGGTTTGTATTTTGGAGGGCTGATTCTCAAAAACTACATTACCTAGGTCCTCGAATCACAGAAAGAAAATGATATAAAAAAGGCAACTTAGAACATCAGAAAGGAAGAAGAAAATTTAATAAGTGAAAACACAGATACTTTTTCCCTCTTGAATTCTTTAAATTAAATTTGATGGTTGAAGGAAAAACTATAATGCTGTCTGATGTGGTTCTAAAATGGATTTAGAATAAATTTTTAAAGATATATTGTACATAGAGACCATAAAGGAATGTAAAGGGAGGTAAAGTTCTATATATCACTTGAACAAGCAGAATGATGACATCAGTAGATTGTAATAAGTTATGTATATGTAATGTTATACCTGGAGCAACCATTGTTAAAGCTACATAGAGAGATGCAATAAAAAACAATATAATCAAAATGAAATTTAAAAATATGTTCAAGTAATCCATAAGAAGGCAGGAAGAAGAAAACAGAAATGAAAACCAGAGAGAACAAACAGAAAACAGAAAAATAACAAGGCAGACATAAGCCCTAGTTTATCAACAACTACATTTAATGCAAATAGTCTAAATACACCAACTAGACTAGAGAGATTGGCAGAGTGGATTAAAAAAACGAAACAAAACAAACCACCGTGACTCAAATATATGTTGTCTACAGGTAGCTCATTTGAAATATAACAAAATAGGCAGGTTGGATGAAAAAATAATGGAAAATGAACAGAAATACTAATCAAAGGCAAGGAGTGGCTATATTAATAACATATAATGTAGACTATATGACAAAGAAAATAGAGACATAGATATTATATAATCATAAAAAACATAATCCACCTATGTATTCATGGACCAAAAAAACAGAGGTTTGAAATATATGGGAAAAAAAAGTACAGAAATTTACAATTATGGTTGGAGATTTCAACACCTCTCTCAATAATTGATAAACAGAAAATTAGTAAGGATAGAGAAGAAATCAACAACATCATCTACCAACAGGATTTAATTGACATTTACGTAACACTCCACCCAACAATGGCAGAATACACTTTTTTTTTAAGTATCCAAGGAACATACATGATAGACAATATTCTGGGTCATAACAGAAATCTCAACAAATTTAAGATAAAATCCAACATCCTTACTGAAGCTTCTAAATTCTTATCTTCCTTTCCCCAGCTTAATTTGCATTAACCACCTGCAGTGGACTGAACGTGGCTCCTAAAATCCACATGTTGAAGCCTTAACCCCAATGTAATAATATTTGGAGGTGAGGCCTTTAGGAGATAATTAGGTCATGAGGGTGGATCCTTCATGAATGGGATTAGTGCCCTTAGAAGAGGCCAGAGAGTTAGCTAGTTCTTCTTCTACTACCATGTGAGGAAGAGATCCTTGCCAGAACCCAAATTTGCTCGCATCCTGAGCTCAGACTGCCAGTTTCTAGAACTATAAGAAATAGGCTGGTGATGGGTAGTAAAGAGGGCACGTATTGCATGGTGCACTGGGTGTTATATGCAACTAATGAATCATTGAACTTTACATCAAAAACCAGGGATGTACTGTATGATGACTAACATAATATAATAAAAAAAATATTTAAAAAAAAGAAATACATTTCTATTGATGATAAGCTACTCAGCTTATACTATTTTGTTACAGCAGACCAAAGTGACTAAGACAGTGGGTACTAGAAATCACCTGCCAGATGTCAACCTACATCTAAAACAGCAAATGCTTAATTTCACCATCTGTTCTTACAAATTTGTTTTCTTATTAAAGCTGTCTTTGTGAACATCATCTGTGTCCCAAGTGGGAAACCTGGAAGCATACTAGGTCCCCTCTCTCACTCTTTGCCTTTCCAGCTCAGTCTTGAGGATATTATCTCTGAATTATATCTCAACTCCTTCTTCTCCATGGCACCCTTACCAACACCCTTTTAGATTAGGTCCCCATTATTTATAGTCTGGAAGATTTTGCAAACCCTCCTAGAGGTCACCTTTCCTGTCTTATCCCCTCTAACACAACCTTCACAGTCACCTCAAAGAGCTCTTTCTACAAGGAAAGCCTTATTTTGTCACTTCTCTGCTTAATTATTATTTTTTTTATGGAAGCCATGAAATTTTCTGATGAAGTAAAACTCCTAAGGGCAGCATGTAAAATCCTTCACAGTTGAGTTTCTGACATTCTTGTAAGTTCCTGAAAAGTATCATGATATTTTTCATCTTTGACCTTTACATTTGCTTCTTTTTTTAAAATACTTGTTCCAACTTTATGCATGTCGCTAATCCTGACTAGTCCTTCAAGTTTTGGACAAGCTATCACCTTTTCCAACCAGCCTTCATTGCTTTCTCAGACTGATCTAGACACTCCTCTGTTCTCATACCATCTTCATTGTGTATAAAATTATTGCACAGTATTTTAATTGTTGTAGTATATGTCTATAGTCTCTATTACCCTTTAATCTTGAGGATTTTTATAATCCTTTTACAAAATAGGGTGGCCAGCATATAGCAGTTGCTCAATATGTGTAAGTTGAATTAATTATAATTCCTTTTATCTAATCAATCATTATTTAATTATTTAACCATTTGTATATTACACATTTACTTGTTCAACATGTTATTTATTTATTTTTAAGAATTTTAAGATTTATTTGAGAGTGAGTGAGCGAGAGAAAGCATAAGCAGAGGGGGAGGCAAAGGGAGAGGGAGAAGCAGATTCCGTGCTGAGCAAGGATCCCAGGACCCTGGGATCATGACCTGAGCTGATGACAGGCATTTAACCGACTGAGCCACCTAGGCGCCCCCAACATATGTTATTTGAATAATCTATACTTACAGGTTTTTTACTTTACTTCCTTTTTTAAAGTTCCTGTTCATGATACTTTGCTTTTAGGAAAGATCTACATTAGTATCTGTTTTTGCTAAGCAAAAGAAATCCAAAGGGGATTTCTGCTTTTACAAAAAAAGCAAAAGCAAAAATAGTGTCCAGTGTTTGTTTTGCAGTGAGTCGAGAGTGGCACCACCAAGTTCCTTCCTTGGGAGCTGCAGTCAGCATCTCAGCATCAAGCTGCCATCGCTTTGAACTGTGTCTGTGAGCATCTGTGCTTTATCTCAATTTATTTTGTGCATTAAATAAGATGTGTCCTAAGAAAAGCCTAAGTGAGGTTATTTTTTGGGTCTGGGAACACTAATAAATTTTCCATATAAATTAACGGTAATTGCTTCTTCACTTTATGCTATTTTGGCCTCCAAAAGGTTTCAGAGAAACGCTTTACTTTCAGACAGCAGGGGAAAATCTGTAAAATAAAGGGCATTCTATTGTGTGTACCTGAGTATAAAAATGGATAATATATTATCCTTGTTAAAACTCAGGAATAGGTAGTTACTTAAAAAGGGTGTGGAATATAATATGGCTTTATTTAAGGTCAGCTGTTTGAGAACATACCAGTGATAATGAGGGAGAAGTCCTAAGAGAGTTACAATCAAACTCATGTGACTTATGGAGAGAAGAGATCACTTTTCCAAAGGTGCAGAGGAGAATATTTATAATGGCAAAGGAAGTGACCTTTGACCTTTGTCCTGGTAAAAGGGTAGGGTTTGGATATACGGAAGTGAAGGAAAAAAATCATCTAAGTATGAAGAAGCTGGCCTTAGGCAAACAGGAAAGCACAAAGCACAAAGTATTCTAAGTTTAATGGCTTGACCAAAGAGAAGGGAGAGTAAGAAGAAAGAATGAGTGATGAAGCTCAAGATTTAGGTTAGACCACAATTAGGTTAGGTTAGGAAAAAGTAAAGCAAAGGTTTTAAAAATAGGAAAAAAATATATTCTGTACATTTTCTTATGTTGACTAAAAATAAAAATTTTCAATGAGTCACTGAAGTTCATTTTGTTTACAAGCAGCATTGCAGTAACAATGCGAATTTCAAGAATCTTTACATGCTCTACAGATCTATTTCTTGAATAAATAGTTATGTGGAATTTTATATTTATTTCCCAAGTCATCGAACTTCATTCCAATTTGAAACAGGCAGAAGAATGTCAAACGCAGTAGAAATAGGTCTAAACTCACCTAGCAACTTAAAGGGTACTCATATTATTGTCATATTTTTCATAATTACTATATAATTGATGTTTATTAAATATAGTAATATGTAGTATAAATAAAAGTCATATATAAAGAAAATAACATTTTATAAAAAAGACAAAGGACTTCTCATTCCCCCTTGTTGTATTTTAAAATCTATTTTTTTAATTACCATATTCAATTATTTATCATGTACCATTTGTCAGACTGTGCTAGGCAATGAGTATAAAAAAGTGACCAAGATGTGGACTATCATCAAGAAAATTAATAGTTACATAACACAAGGTGGTAAGAGGAGACACTGTGTGTGTATGTCAGAGAGAGGGAAAGAACCAGGGAAAGCTTTATGGAGATGATATTTGCATTGAAACTCAAAGGACAATTAGGACTATAGAAATACATTTGGGGAGAAGCATTCTAGAAACAGGATGTCATGAGCAAATGTCCAGGGCAAGAAACAGCATTGCATACAAAAAGAACTACACACAATTTAGTAGTGCTAAAATATGATGTCTAAAGATAAGATGAAAATGGCCCAAATTAAGGTTGGCAGGGTCAGATTACTGAGAGACTGTGGACTTTGAACACTCATTCAAGGGCTTTAAACTGCTGTGATGAGGAATTTCAGAAAGTTAAGTCTAGCCATAGGAAGACAATATAGGAAGCCGTTGGGGTAATCCATATGAAAAATGATAAATGTATAAAACAGGACAATGGTAACAGCAATAGTGAAGAAAGACAATAGGTTCAAAATTTGTTTAGCATGTAAATTATAAAAACTTGAAGTTGTACAGAGGGCCCCAGGGACAGCACAGAGTCAATGATCATCATCAGCTCTTTGTTGTGATAACTGAGTCAATGACGGCACAACCAAATAAAAGAAAAAACGAAACAAAACAAAACAACAGACCACAGAAGCAACAGAATTTAAGAGGAAAATTCAGGGGTGGACATTTTGTGTTTCAAGTACCTGTAAAACTTTCAGTTGATGTCCAGTGGTCAGGTAGATATAAGAGTCTAAAGTTCTTAGTTCATTCATTAGTAGACAATCACAGAATTGGGTGTTTTACTTTTATACCATTTTTGATCGATAAGTACTCCTTTCTTTAAAATTTTTTTTTCTTTTTTTTTTTTTTTAAATAAGATTTTATTTATTTATTTGACAGAGAGAGAGACAGCCAGTGAGAAAGGGAACACAAGCAGGGGGAGTGGGAGAGGAAGAGGCAGGCTCCAAGTGGAGGAGCCCGATGCGGGGCTCGATCCCAGGACTCTGGGATCACGCCCTGAGCCGAAGGCAGACGATTAACGACTGAGCCACCCAGGCGCCCCTAAAAATGTTTTTCTTGCCTCCCTGACAGCAGATAATTCTGAACTTAATTTCAATGATCCAGTCCAGAGATGTGGATGCCTTCTTCATCCTCAGGAATTTTCTGAAACATTTAAACTACCTTGGATAAATTAAATCTTCAACTCTCTTTGCTCTTTCATGTTAGGAACCAATAAATAGTACAGTTGTATTTTAAGCCTGTTTAGTAATATTTGTACTGGATTTAAAAATATTTAATACAAAAGCTAGTCTTGTCCTTTTATTAAACCACAAATGATCATTAGTAGAAATTGTTAGTTCTACTCATTTTTTTTACTCATTTTTTAAAGTTGTAGGACAATTATTTGAAGTAGACTAGAGATGCAAGCAAGAGGCAAAAGCATTATTGCCATAATGGAAATTTTTAAATTTGGAATGCAATCTTTAAATCGGAATTTATGCTTTCTGCTTAATAATTGAATTTCTCTTACTTAGTTCACTGAGGAACCCATGGCATATTAATCTAATTGCAAACTATGCAGAAATTAGAATTGACTAAAACATAACTATTTTTTATGTTTTTTAAATTTTAACTTAAATTCTAGTTAACACATAGTGCATTATTAGTTTTGAGAGTAGAATTTAGTGATTCATCACTTACATACAACACCCAGTGCTCACCACAAGTGCCCTCCTTAATACCATCACCCATTTAACCCATCCCCCCCCCACTTCAGTAACCCTCAGTTTGTTTTCTATAGTTAAGAGTCTGTTTCTTGGTTTGCCTCTCTTTTTTTCCCCTCTATGTTTATCTGCTTTGTTTCTTAAATTCCACATATGAGTGAAATCCTATGGTATTTGTCTTTCTCTGACTGACTTATTTCACTTAGTAGAACACTCTCTAGCTCCATCCACATCCTTGCAAATGGCAGGATTTCATTCTTTTGATGGCTGAGTAATATTCCACATTCCACACACAGACACACAGACACACACACACACCACCTCTTCTTTATCTATTTATCAGTTAATGGACATAAATTTGGGCTCTTTGATTATTTGCCCATTGCTGTTAGTGCTATTATAAACATAGGAGTGCATGTGTCCCTTCAAATCAGTAATTTTGTATCCTTTGGGTAACTACCTAGTAGTACAATTGCTGGATCAAAAGTTTGCTCTATTTTTAACTTTTTGAGGAACCTCCATACTGTTTTTCAGAGTGGCTGCACTTGTTTTCATTCTCACCAACAGTGTAAGAGGGTTCCCCTTTCTCTGCATCCTTGCCAACACCTATTGTTACTGTGTTGTTAATTTTAGCCATTCTTACTTGTGTGAGATGATATCTCATTCTAGTTTTGAGATAGCTATTTTTTTTTAAAGAAAAGTATGATCATTTCAGGTCCCTCTAGCTATCAAAGAAAAAACAGGTCAGAGACAGCACCTTAAAAGTCAGATACATCCCTTGTTGAAGGACTAGAAGACAATGGATGAAAACACTGACCCTACAGAAACAAAATAATGTCAAAGATTTAGAAGACATATTAAAAAGTTAGGTATCCACTTATTTTTAAATAAGCTCCTCTTTACTGTATTTTCAGAAGAGGGAACAAGTGAATTGAGAATTTAAAAAAGATGCCAATTTGCCTTTTATCATGCTACCCGTCCTTGGGATCACCTGCTATTGTTGCTTTAGGAAAACAGAGCACACAAATTAACAACAAGAAAATTCAGATTTCAGATTTCATATAAAATTACTGTAAGAAGAAAAACACAAAATAAATAAATTTTTCGTAAAAAAGTAAACAACACTTCATGATTATAAGTAAGAGAGAAATTGAAAACATTAAGTTAAATATAATTAAATGAGCAATGGTATACATGAAAACTCAAAATAGAACAAATCAAACAATAGGAAGATGTGAAATGTGACAAAGCAATCAACATTGTGATATAATAACAGACATAAAGGATAGAAATAAGGATGTTCTAAATAGAGCAAATGAGATCTGAAAGAAAGACATAGTTATAGAAGGCAAGTAAAGAATATAGAATATATGTATAATTGGAGTCTCTCAAGACGAAAACTCAATCAATGAAACAAAACCAAAATGTAAAACTTCTAGATACACCTAGATATATCACCTTCTAGATATATATCTTAGTAAAACTATTATACTGTATAGATAAGTATATAATCCGAAGGGCAAAAAAATCCAAGCCATTTAGAAAGGAAAGAAAATCAGTAAGCTACTCAATAACAATATGCAAAACAAGATGTCAACAGAGAAATTCGTTGTTTTTTTTTTAAGATTTTATTTATTTATTTGTCAGAGAGAGAGACAGAGAGCACAAGCAGTAGGAATGGCAGGCAGAGAGAGAAGCCAGTTCCCTGCTGAGCAAGAAGCCTGATGTGGAACTTGATTCCAGGACCCTGGGATCATGACCTGAGCCAAAGGCAGACACTTAGTTGACTGAGCCACCCAGGTGTCCCACAACAGAGCAATAATGAATATTATAATGTTAAACTGAAGAACACCACAACCAAGTTATAAATATGTATGTACAGATATTAATCTTGTTTAAAAACATGGTATTATTGACAGTTGTAAAAATATAAAAAGATTATATAAAAAGGAAAAACAAGTAATAGATAGATGTCTTTTACTTCATTACACTGTATTCTCTGAAAAACTACTAATATCTACTAACTTTTCTCATATTAACATTATACAGAGACCAAAATTCTACCAAGAATTGTTATAGGTATTTAGCCTGCTAAACAAGGGTAGCTGAAAGTAATGGTGAGGAGGCATGAAGTCTGGAGCCAAACTAACTAGATTGGAATTTTGGTTTTATTATTCTATGCCTCTGAAAAAGGCATCTATACTACCTGTTGTATAGATTAAAGAAATTGACCCTTGTAAAGTGGTTAGAATGGTGTGTGGCATATTTTAAGCCTATTTTAGTATTTGTAAAATTAAGCTTAACATAATTGAGTCCCCAGGTTTGGATGCTAATTAGTATTTTTTATCTTAAAACCAAAATAATTTCATATAAATTAAACTGCCAAGGTAAAATTCAAAACTCATCATATTACCCATTATATTTTCCTTATTCTATACCCAGAAAAGATTTCTGAGGAGTAACTAAATTACTGGAATCATATTTAAAAAAAGAAATTATATCATAAAACCAATGCTTAGATTTTCTAGCAGTTAGGTATATATGATTTTTCTAAAAGCAAATCACACACTCTAGTCACGTTGAATACATTTTGTTCTTTTGATTTCTCACCATTTAATTATTTCAGTTTAAACATGTAACTATCAAAATCATATGATACTACACAACATACTAGAATAAAGCAAAAATATATATATTTAAAGATGTTTAAGATAATAGTTAAGAGTTTGGAATTTGGATGCATAATTTTCTAAGCTGACCTGCTTTTAACTATATATTTTGCTTGGGAAGATAACTTATGCTCTGTAAGCTTAAATTTCCTTATCTGTAAAATGGCAATAATAATACTTCTGCATAGAATCACTATGGATTAAATCATGTGTTTATATAATTTATATAATATATAGAAAGTGCCTGATGCTTATAGCACTTCATAACCTACCATTGTTAATGCCATAGTAAATTATCACTAAATGATAACTTAAATCTATGCCTACATTTTATCTCATGTAACCACACTGAATCTCTAGTATTGAGCACAGTGCTGCACATACAGTGCTTAGCAAATATTTACTAACAACTTCAAGCATTACTGCAATCTAAAAAAATAAAAATTATTGAAATCTACTTCGCAGGTCCTGTGCAGAGTTCTTGAGGGAACAAATGATGTATTCCATTTGTCTCTTATAAGAAAATTAGGGTCTAATAATAACAAAAATCTGTCAAAAGTTTAATCTGATTTGCTTTGGCCATCACCTCTACAAATTCTAAGGTTATCTTGATAAAGTAATTCTATCATATTTACACACCATAAAAATAGTCCAGTTTTTACACTTCCCCTAATGAAAATGCATGCATGACTTGAACTTACAGAGCAAGTAAGCAATGGCATCATTGGTGTAGCTTAGGAGTCACTAGATTTCCAATAAAAGGTTTTCAATATGTAGTTTGCTACTAATGATGTTAGCTTTAGCAAACATGAAATAAGTGTATATTAGAAAGAAACTAAATTTGCCTTAATTTCTGGCTGATTGTCAGAGTGACCTGTTTTTAATTTTAAGATCTTATACTTGCGTCTAGGTCTAAAACCTTAAGGTGTGTTTGTCCCACACCTAGAAATCTTTGGCCAGGGACATATAAGTACTATTTGGCATTATATGACTTAAATATATCTCTCATGACCCACCCTGTTTCAAAACCATTTTCAAATCCTGCGTATCTTAGTAGCCTGAACTCATTTTTGATGGCCTGGAGAAAGATAAATTCTCATATTCTACTGTTTTAATATAAAGTAAGTACAGCATGAACTTATTAAAAATGAAAACCTTTACAAGACAAAGCTAACTATAAGCAAAATAAGATACTGTAATTTCGGAACCTAAATGATATTATTTAACATTTAAAATATTTTAGAAGAAAAAATTGAGTAAGTACTATCAATTTTATCATAATGCTACAATCCATAATTCAATGAGAAATGAAACAATCAATGTGCTACTGAAAAGCCATTTCATATACACTCATTCAAAGATAATTTAAGCCTTTATTACTAAAGATAAGACTCTAAGTATAGATACATAGCTATGTCTTATATAACTAATATTTGACTAAATCTCATAAAGTAAATAATTCTTCACTTTAACTCAGCTCTGACATTTATTGTCTATGGTAAAAACACTGTATTAGAAATGGAATGTGCTACCTTTTTTATGTAGATACCTTTGGCAATTCCAAGCAACACATACATTTTGTAAGCATTGCATCATGACACATGCAACTGTCTTCTGTCTTTCTGTTACTTTTAAAAAATCAACTGAAAAAGCAAAGATGTCACAACTTATTCTACTTTAGTTGCTTCAGTCAGCTAAATAATCAGAGCAGAATTAGGAGAAAAAATACGAACAGCACAATAAAGAAAAAAGTGAATTCAAACCCCAGGCTTATGATGTCCCAGGGCAGATATTAATGGCTCTGCTTTCTCTAAGTTCATTCTTTTCCTTCCATAGGTTGTGTCTCACAGTTTTAAGCAATATGTTACAAAGTGGTAGCCTACATTCTGGAAGTTTCATTTCTGAGAAATGTATGCATTTTACCGGCTATGTTTGCTAAGTATGAAACTATCAGCTTCCCAATTGATGCTTCTAATTTTGTATATTTTAGGGCATAAAATATTCTTTATGGATGAAACTTTGTCTGCTTAATCCATCTGCCAGCAAGTTCTTTTTTTTTTTTCTGGCCAAATATTGCTCAAGGCCTTCAAGTGTTTCTTCATCTGTGAAATGAAAAGAGGTACTTTCAACCTAAAATGCCTTGATCTTCATGTCCCCTTGTAAGTTCAAAAATCTTCCTACAGACTTACAGACTAAGCAGCAAAGAACACAGCACTCTGGATGCACTCTTAGCTTTCTTTAACTCTCTATAGTGAAGGCTGGATTTTGCCATTTTTCAGTATTTATTATTCTTCAAGGGTCCTCCAAGTCAAGGGATTTGTCCTCAAGAAAAGCACTTGCTTAAATACCAGCTATTAATTAGCTTTTTATTGAAAAGTAACTTTAATACTTCTAAACATAAAAGATCAACATTGAAACTTAAAGTATGTAAGAATGGTAGATCACATGTGTTCACAGTTGAATTCTGTCCTGCTAAAAAGATAGGTTGAAGTCTTATCCCCAGTACCTCAGACCATAACCTTATTTGGAAACAAGGTCTTTACAAAGGCAATCAAGTTAAAATTAGGTCATTAGTGTGAGCCCTAATCCAACACAACCAGTGACTTTTATTTATTTTTTTCAAGCAGTGTCCTTTAAAGAGGGGGGAATTTGGACATAGAGACATACACAGAGGGAAGACAACATGGAAATGGCCATCCACAAGTCAAAGAAATGCCTGAAGCTACCAGACCCTGAAAGAAAGGCCTGAGACAAATACTTCTTGAGAGATTTCAGAGACAGTATGGCTCCTCTGGTACCTCAATCTTGGATCAATTCTCTAGAGCTGTAAGACAATTTTTGTTTTGCTAAGCATCCAGTTTCTGGTGGGAGCCCTAGGATACTAAAATAATATGCTTCAAACATTCTGAGTCAGTTTTCTAGTAATAACTTGTGAAAATTACATTGTATGATGGTACAATATTCTAGAAATTTCTAGAACAGAGGCTCTGTCACTAGAATGATTTCTTCACAATTTCTTGAAAAAAATTTTCACAAAATTATGAAATGAACCATGATATAAAAATACTTATGATGCAAACAGCAATTTTCCAGCTTATTTGTTTCATAATTGTGTTGTTATTTATAGGTGGTTTTTGACATAAAAAATTTCTAGAGGCTTTAAAGCAAGTCATTGCATACAAATCTCTGAGAATGCTTGTCTTATATCCTGACTGTGCTACTTTTTTCTATTTGTATCTTATGGGAAACCATCAAATAAAGATTTAAGGATAGCTTCATTTTTGTCAAGGGAAAAGAGTAGAAAAATAGGTACTGAAAAAGAATGAGGCCTACAAATAATATATTAAAATTTCAGAAATGTTCTTCCCATCCTTTATATAATCTCTAGTAAAACTGTCTCTTCAACATAAGAGGCATTTTCTAAAATATTGTAAGAATTCCTGAACTTCACTTAGAAAATGACTCCTACTCCATCTCTATACTATCACCAGCATGACATTCAAATAGATTAAGTCAATGACCTTGTGTTCTAGTAAACCAATAAGAATATAATTATTTGAGTAAGTATATTTTACCACAACATTAGTAGTAATTTACTATAAAACAGACAAAATAAAGTGAAAGACCAATTAAAGGCAAGGTTTATCACACTTGAAATTAATAGTGTATTAATTTCTCTCATAACCTCATAAGATTTTTTTAAAAATGTAGTCTGTTTTTTAACTTCTGAAATCATAAAAGGTGGGAAACAATATTTAGAAAATATGAGGGATTATAAAGACATAAATAAAATTATCAATAATATCCTACAACTCAATGATAAACTTTATACTTTCTTGCATTTCCTATCAAATACACTTACATATCAAACACATATGTATTTGATTTAATATAACTTAAAATTAGTGTATAATTATGTATCCATATAAGTTAACCCAGTTACTATCATACTTTATGTTGTATACAGACTTTTATCACTTTACATCATATCAAGGGATTTTTCCATGGCGTTTGCTAACTTAGAATTTATAGTTTATTTTATTTTTTTTTTTTTAAGATTTTCTTTATTTGAGAGAGAGAGAGAGTGAGCATGAGCAGGGGGAGGGGCAGAGGCAGAGGGAGAAGCAGACTCCCTGCTGAGTAGGGAGCCAGATATGGGACTGGATCCCAGGACCCCGGGGATCATGATCTGAGCCGAAGGCAGATGCTTAACTGACTAAGCCACCCAGGCACCCCAGAATTTACAGCTGAAATCAGTTGTTTTTATATTTTATAAAATATTTTATATTTTATTTAATCATCTCCCAATTGTTTGACACTTAATGTTTTTAAGATTTTATTTATTTATTTGAGAGAGCAAGAGAAAAATCACGAGCGGGGGAGGGGCAGCAGGAGAGGGAGAAGCAGACTCCCCACTGAGCAGGGAGCCCAGTACTTGGGGCTCCATCTCAGGACCCCAAGATCATGACCTGAGCTAAAGGCAGACACTTAACCAACTGAGCCGGCCATCCAGGCACCCTGTTTGGGCACTTATTCCTAAAGATTCTAGGAGTCTCAGAGTACTTGACAAGGTGAATGCTTGATAAATACTGTTGAGAGATAAGCCTATTTTTTATTTTTTAATGAAGTTTTTATTTATTTATTTGTCAGAGAGAGAGAGAGAACACAAGCAGTGGGAGCAGCAGGCAGAGGGAGAAGTAGGCTCCCTGCTGAGCAAGGAGCCTGATGAGGGACTTGATCCCAGGACCCTGGGAACATGACCTAAGCGGAAGGCAGACGCTTAACTCACTGAGCCACCCAGGCATCCCAAGAGACAGCTTTATTATTTTTAACTTAAATATACGTGCAACACACTCTACTAAAGAACAGTAAGAGAAGAATCAGAGAGCTCCTAATTCTGTTCATTCCCAGTAGAATTATTTTCCTGGAGGACTTTTTAATATACTGCAAGAATAAAATTAAGATTATATTTTGTGTTTGTTTATTCATACTTCATATCAAATAGCTTTTAATGAAATAAAACCTGGATGGAAACATAACTATTTTATTCATTATAATTTTTCAAACAGATAAAGCTGGGTTCATTTTCCCATAAGTTTGTTATATTTTCCAAGGTGTGTTTGAGCGGTCAAATGGCAAAATGATGCTGAAAATTAAATTTATAATAAAAAATTTTTAAAATGTGAAATAGCTTATTAATACCTTTTAGTATTTATTTTAGTCTTCTGAATAGTCTTGAAATAAAAATGACAGATATCGTTATTTTCATATCACAGATAATGGAATTATTAATTCAAGATCCTAAGAAGCCACTTGTGGCACCCAGTAGCCTGGATTACCTTTAAGAGTAAAATGGCTCTCTAGATATAATATAAAGGGAATGAGTAGGAAAATGGGCAGGCAACTAAAAAAAAAAAAAAATCATGATCAAAACCAAAACCAAAACCAAGCATTGTACAGTGTGGAGTTAACTTGGAAGCCTAAATAGTGGTTTATGTCAGATAAATTTTCATGATATGTATTTAGCAATCCTGCGGGTTAAGGAGCTAATGTGTCTTTTGAAATAGCATATCTTATTGTTAGAGAGTAATAAGGCATTTGGAAAATATGTTCATTGATCTATGAATTCACCAGCATGGTCATCAAGAAAGACCCGAAATTTCTTTTTCTGTATGCAGACTTTGCTTGTGGCTCACCTGTAAGATATGGAATAAGACTTCTAAAATCTCAGTCTATTTAATTGCATAGGCTTCAGTAGCTTGGCTTATACCAATTACCAATGCTTTCAACCCTCACATTCATTATTAGAAACAAAGTTAAAGTCAGTTAATATATGGGTAAATATTAACACTGGATAAAAATCATGCCAAGAAAGAAATGAGGAAATAAAAGAAAAAATACAGGATGAAAAAATATCCTGATGAGGGGTGGAAATTCTTCTGACTTAATAAGATCCTAACAATAAGCCCTTCAAAAACTCCCTCTTGTAGAGACAGGAAAAATAAAGCCAGTTGTGAAAGTAGTCTTGCCACTTTTCTATAAATCCAAGTGGACCTGAATTTATGTGATGCTCACCCTTCAAATAAATGTTTTCTAGTGACATGAAGATTCAGAAAATGCTTCAACAGCAATAACTGGGATGGACGCTGTGTTGTAATAATTTGGATACACTTGACTAATGCAGTTATTTGCAATGAGGTTGGCTCAGTGCCCAAAGCAGTGAGCAAACAAATATAGCTCGACAATTGTTTCATGCCTTCCAAGACAGCCAGAAAGATTTTTGCTCAGTCCAGGGGGGCCAGTGGTCACTATTGCAGACTCTGGTCATCAACACTGCCTTAGATATATTTTTAAAATAGTCTTTGTTAAGTTCACCAATGTGCTTTATGTAAAAATGCTGGTGAGGCGAGAGCGTTTTTAATCAAATTAGTATGCAACATAAGGCAGCTGTGTATTCAAATGGGTTTTTTAGCAATTTGGTTGTTTTCCTTATAATAACAGGAAAGAACATTTTGATTTTGAAGGTGACAGAGGCAATATTACCAGAATTAAACAATCTGAATTAGCTTTTTCATGAAATGTAATATGTTTTATGCTTTTAGATGGGATGCTCCGGTGCTTTCAGATGAGCCTTCCACTGTCACAGTCAATGGCCAGGAACAGAATAAGCTCTGGAGGTAGGATTATCCTCAAATTTAATTTTTTTTTAGAAGAAGCTAATGGCAAATGTTTCTAGCAAACTTTAGGTTCATCTATGTTATAACTAGAGAACCAAGACAGGATATTAAAGGAACAGATAAGTATAAAATTAGTAAACAAAGTTTGACATGTTGCTTATTCTATGAATTTAATGCTGAAAATGAATATAATCCCTAAAATCATAAACAGCATGCATGTCAGACAAAAGCTGCAAAATTTCATTTCTTTGTCAACTTAGGTAAATTCAGAACTCTAGTACGTAAGAGGGTAACAAGATTACAAATTTGAGTTACATGATAATGATTTTTTACTGCAGAAAGTTTGCAACCAAAGCTGAGTAAACAAGTAAAGAGAGGCTCTTTTTATTATTCCTACACTTTATATGGATTGGTATTCAAAAGAGAAGCAGAGTCCAACCATACCACTATACAGATGGGAAATTCTTGTTTGTATTGATCAAGAGGAAACAAAAGCCCAGAGGAGGATAAACACACATGTGCAGTGTTTAAGGTATATTTGGAATTCTTAAAATGAACAGCCTCCATAAAACCATTTCTTACTAACCCAACTTAGCCTGTGTGGTTTTGAAAAAGACCAGGAAGTTTTCATGCTCTCTCCTCATAAATTAGTTTCCTCGATCTATTTAGGTAGTAGGATCTTTTGACTTCTCAGTAACTAGAATTGCCTGTTATTAACATGTTTTTGGGCAGTACAGCTTAATTTTTAAATTTTTAAATTGTGAGAGTGGTAAGTCATTTTTTTTTGTTTCATCTTTATGAACAGGCTATTGAAAAGTCCTTTCCTAAAGATGCATATATAGGAACTTTATAGCCTAAGGCTGGACAAATAGTGATTAATGTCAACTTAGCCCAGGAGTCATGTGATCTAGCTTCAAAAGGAATAATGTCTGCCTAATAGAATAATAAGTGCATGCACTGGGGACCACATAGATGCTCTACAAATATTAGCAAGAGCAATGTGACTAAAGCAGGCTGCTAGTGTTCTGGATGAAAGGATTTTAAAGCCATCTGGTGTCTGGACATCAGCCTGAAAATCACAGGCTTCAATCCATAAGATAATCCATTCCATAGTCCACATACTGAGATGGCTTTCCCGACGGATTTGTTCCATTATCCCAAATCAGTCCCTGTAACCTGTGGAAAGGTCTAATGTCTCCTAGATAATATAAGAAGCACTTATTATTTCTTTTATGGGACAACACTTATTATACGGATTCAAATGGTTGAGGGCCCCATACTCAGAAAGAGAAACAGATTGAAATAATAGACTAGTATAGGTAACATTTTGTGATCAAAACTGTACTTCTTCTTTATGAAAAAAAAATTAAGAATATACTCAGTCTTATGCCTTTTAAGAAAGGTAAATAACTCCAAAATGAGCGTTTCAGAGATAAAAATAACATGCAAGGGGGAATTTCAACTCAATTAACATTTATTGACAACATATAAGAAGGAAGTAGAGACAAAAAAAATAAGTTAAAGGGATCTCTGCAGAGATTAAAGAGTCAAAAAGAAAATAAAAAATACACAAGAGAAACAACCTATGTATATGGTCAATGCAGGCCAAAAAAGTAAAATAATGTTTAATGTTTCAAAAAGTATTTGTACTTCAAATTATATAATAACTAAAGATTCAATTTAATTTTTTTACTGATTTGGATAACATTTTATAACAACCTTTAGTTTCAAAATTATATTTGTTTCTTTTGAAAAATATTTTGTCCACTGGCATATAAAATAACTAGTATATAAAATCTTAAAGGTGTCATTGTGAAAATGATTTTAAATTAAAATAGTAATTTTAATATACTACTTATTTTCCAAAACTTAAACTATCATACCAGAATGTCTCCTTTAGAGCCAGATCGTGAGAACAAGGCACCTGATGCTTTCCTTTGTTCTTTATGAGTAGTTATCACATTCACTATCCCAGTGAAAAAACAGCCCTTTCCATGATTAGTACATACTCTGCCTTTCCCATTTAGATGAGCCATCTTGAGCTGAAGCCTGTTTGCACTGAATATTCCCATGACCTATGTCTTCAAATCGAATAAATATGACAATCACTGAATATTTTTCATGTGAAAAAAATCCAGTCTTATCTTTCACTTCCTATTCTTTGTGAGTGTTCTCTAATGCTTAAATGAAAAGGTTTAGCCTATACAATGAGGCCGTAAATTCAATGAGGGAAGGACGTAGACTTTTAATTATCTTGAATTCCTCCTACCACCAATTTTTGAGCACCTACTATAGAGACAGGTTTGCCACAAGAACTCAAGAAATGCTTGTTAAATAAATGGAAAAAAGAAATTGCCTCCTTGGGCACATGATGCTTGTGCTACTTATTATGTGTGATTGACTATTACCTGGCTTCTGCCTTTATTTGGTGGAGGGAGAAGGGATGAGAAGGGGCCAGTTCACTAAACAATCATCAAGCAAAGATCTATGGAATATCACCTATGTGCCAGAAAAGAGGTCAAGTTAAAAGTAATTCCTGTTCTCAGTAATTTATAATCCAAAATGCATGCAAGGATTTTTTTAGCTTTTAGGAATTACAATAAGCTGTCTTTTGATTCTACTTCCTCTGTCTCAATATTTAAACTTTTTTCATTTTGTCTCTGAGATGGTTATCAGGTGTGGTTTCCAAGCTTAGGAACTGGGGTTGGCCAAATTATCTAGTTACCAACTAGCACTAGTGAAAAAATGTCGCTAAGTGCAGCAGAGTCATAAAACTGTCCTTATTAAAAAATATTTTCACAATCCCTCTCTGAAATTAAAAAGAAGCCTGGAAAGTAGGGCAAAATTGGGAGATAATCAGAATAGATTTTGAGCAGTAATAAATTAGCTATAAGTGAGAAGATTCGGAAATTTTGAGTTTTTCCAGGGAGGAAACTGGCACAGATCCAGAAATTCCCAGTATTAAGACATTGGAAAATCTAAGTTCATTCTAATTTGGGAGAGGAAATAAGAGAGTTAAGCATAAAAGGTTGTAAACTTAGTAGTCAAAGGGAGAACCATCGCTGATGAAGGGCAGACTCAGGATAAGGTAAAAAGCAAATATATGTGATCATGTATCATGAATACTTTTTCAATTTGTAGAACATTACGTGCAGGATGAGCCCAGTTTTGTTAAAAGGCAGACTTGGAAGTGTCTACATCGTAAAGCAAAAATGTTTTCTTCTATGTTGGGATTTTAGGTGTTTAGGAAGTTGTGGGGTTTTTGTTTTTGTTTTGCTTTCACTATTTTCCGTATTTTCTGTAATAAGCATATATTAACAGTATAGACAGAAAAAAAGAAAAAATGTAAACTTTACAGTAAATAAAGAAATAAATCAGCAAGCAGGCTATAAAAGACATTACTCATTCAGCCATGAAGTGAAAGTCAGAAGTCAAGGATATTCAAACGACTGACCTGAGGGACTATGAGAAGACTTAGTAAAATTGAAAGGGCCAACTGAACGTAGCTGGACTTTAAAGCACGCAGCTTGGGCCTTAGAGGCCAAGTTTTTTCAGTTGTTTGATTCTCAGTTTACACCAACATAAAATATGCCTGCTTCTAAAGGTTCTTATAAATACTAAATGAAAAGCTGTTTATGAAGCACCTAGAACAATAATGCCACGTAATGCATTATTGTGTTAAATGTGGAAAGACCGTGATGAATCATCCAGCCCTGGGTTTTTCAAACTGAGGGTTGCAACTCATTTACAGTGATATCAATTTAGAGGAACATAACTACCATTTAAAAAATGAAACTGCAAAGAACAGAATAGAAAAATCACACCAAAAAATGTGAACTGTACACAGTATTGTAAAGAATTGTTTTGTCAATTTCCACACCTGGCTATATATCCCACAGAAATGAAAACAATATGTTAACATGAATGTGGATAGCAGCATTATGTAGAAGGGCTGAAAAGTGGAGACAATCCAAATGTCTACCCACTGATGACTTGATAAACCAAATGTGATCTCTCCATATAATGGAATATAATTCAGCAATAAGAGGTATAAAGTGGCAAAATAAGATAGAGCATGGATGAACATTGAAAACATTATGCTAAATTCGAAGAAGGTAGTAGCAAAAAACCATATATTTTGTGATTTCATTTAAATGAAATGTCCAGAATAGGGAAATCTATAGAGACAGAAATCAGATTGAAGGTTGCCAGGGGCAGGGGTTGGGAGGCTGGAGAACTGCTAATGACTACATGGTTTGTTTTTGGGGTGATAAAAATTAGATGGTGGTGATAGTTATAAAACTCTGTGAAAACACAAAAACCCTTTGCACTTTAAAAGGGTGGATTTTATGATAGGTGAATTATATCTCAAAAAGGCTGTTATTAAAAACAAAAGAATTATTTTGTGAAACTTCATCTCAGTCAGGTATACATATGTCTGCTGATCTAGTGCATCTTGTTATCCTAGAGAAGAGCTTTTATCCCCTGAAAATTGTGTTATTTAGCTATAGACTTGGTCTACACAAAATAAAAATAAACACAAATTTTCCTTTTCTTTTATAAAATTGCTTTTTTAATTTACTTTTATTTTATTTACATTCAATTAAGTAACATACAGTGTATTATTAGTTTCATAGGTAGAGGTCAGTGATTCATCACTTGTATATAACACCTAATACTTATTACATCACGTGCCCTCCTTAATGTCCATCATCCAGTTACCCTATCCCCCATCCCCTTCTCCTCCAGCAACCCTGTTTGTTTCCTATGGTTAAAAGTCTCATATGGTTTGTCTCCCTCTCTGATTTCATGTTGTTTTATTTTTCCCTCCCTTCCTCTATGCTCCTCTGTTTTGTTTCTTAAATTCCACACATGAGTGCAATCATATGATAATTGTCTTTCTCTGACTGACTTATTTTGCATAGCATGATACCCTCTAGTTCCATCCACTTCATTACAAATGGCAAGATTTCTTTTTTTTTGATGGCTGAATAATATAAATTATTAAAATAATGAATAAAACACATGTTCTAACTACCATTTTTGAAAGGTAAAGGCTTTTGAAGGAAAGCAATTACCAACCTACAACTTCTTCACTAGCATGTGATGGTTTTCATTCCTGGTTACTATCTTTTTGTTTTAGATTAACAATCCTAGATTTTTGAGTCTCACCTAATAATTCAGATTTTGTTTTTGTCTTAGAACAGTAGCTGCTTAACATTGTTCAGTGTGCCTGAGTTCCCGGGGATTATTATTTGAAGTTGGAGAGCTACTGAGATCATGCCCAAATCTCAGCACAGCCTTCAAAAAGATATTTGAAAATATTAATACTAATCAGGATATTTTTTAACACCAAAAAGAGAGCTGACTTTTACTATCATTGTTCATTTTGGGTAGTAAACGTATTGAATAATTATGGGGAAAAAAGGAAGAAGGAGAGGAGAAAGAGAAGGGGGAACAGAAGAAAGGAGTATGGGAAGGAGGGGAAGGAAGAGAAAGGGAAAAATTGATAAGAAAATGAACACATTAAAACTGTAAGCATTAAGAATCTGAATGTTTATTAAGGAAAGAAAGGGATGCTTAAACAGGGATTTGGTATAGTATTCAATGAAAAGGATCTGTATAAAATTTGTATTCATAGTCCAGAATGACTGTGAGCTTGGCACAATTATGTACAATTTTTAGAAACTTATAGGTAGGGGACTATGGAGAACTAACATCTAGCAAAATATTTATGTATCTTTTAAAAGGTAAAAGAATTGGACTTGGTTACCCTGGGAAGATATTAGAGGCAATAATCAATCAATTTTTTAACACCTGGAAAAGGGTGGATTCCATGAAACACCAAAAAGGTTTTCTGAATAGCAAATCATGCCAGACCCATTTAATCTTGTTCTGTGATAGCACCACAAGCCACAGAGACAAGGAAAATGATAGTGACAGTCCATCTTATTTTCAGGAGGTCTTGGAATCTGCTCTTTGTCTCATTTTCATTGACAAACTTGGGAAAATATGACTTAATCATTATTTTTAGGTAAGTGAATGCGTAACATGGTTGAATGTTCAATTAAAAAATAATACAAGTTTCCTCTTCAAGTTGCATTATTAATACTTGGATGTAGCTCCCAGGAACTGGTCCTGGGGACCATCTAATCAACTGCTATTAGATGACCTGAATTAAATAACTTAGAGGGTGTTCATCAACTCTCTAGGTAATTATAAATTTACTTAGTTAGTATAAGTAAGACATAAAATTGAAAGGATGGGATAATATAAACACAAAGCATAGATTCATGGAAGAAATCTGTCTTAGAATATTTATCTATAATGTGATGGTACTGTGAAAACTGCCAACACTCTACAGGAAAATTTTAGAAGGCGTAAGACATTCAAGGACTTAAAAAAATTACTTTGCTTTTTCTTTGTTGTAGTTAATCACCATTAAAATACTTGTGTCCAGGTTTAGTCACTAACACCGTGCCTTTTAAAGGATTCAAAGATAAAATGTGGTAATTTTTGTGTTTTTCAAATGTTCTGCCTTGTGTATGTATTACTTTTATAATTAGAGGATTTGAGCTACATTTTAAAAACATGGTTAAATAGCAAGTAAACATAAATAATTTAGAGAAATACGAGGATATCCCCCCTCAAAAGTGTTTCAGGCAATAAAAGAAATTGAAGATGGTACCCATAAGGAAATTACAAAATGAGGAAAATTATTTAGACCATATATGGGCTACAAATATTTAAGAGGCCAACAAATATTTCGGAGGATATACTATGCAATAGTCCCAATATAAGGCCGTTACATACATCTTCCCACATAATCTACAGTGAAAGAAGAAAGAGAATTGGAGGAAACAGACCATCTGGGTGACTCTCCCAGGGTCTTATCAGAGACAGATGTCATATTAGAATTTGTATTCATTTCAGGTGTCTCTAGGGATACGAAGATTAAAATGTTTCTTTATTTCTTAAGTGTATGTGTGGCATCACCATAGACAAATAAAATAATTTTAAATTTACAAATATACGTTTTAAGGGATGCTGTGGCATTTTCTCTATTCTTTCTTCAGCATTGATCCCAAGTGTCATATAGGGTCCATTATTCTTGTATAAAGATAGAATAATTTCTATTAAGGGTGCAATTACTTCAGAATGTGAAGACTATAAACCCTATGACAATAACTGAACCCATATTCTGTCATGAGAATTACATCTATTTTAAGTAAGCAAAGTAAATGAACTATAGTAAAAAGAATTTACAGTAAGAGCTAAGAATATTTGGAATTTTATCTGATCTGGATTTTTCCAGATTTTTCTTCTGGGTGTTCATTTTTCAAAATCTCATGACAGCTACTCTGTTTCACACTTCTTGTTTCAAGGGCCTTATTAATTTTTATTTTGTAACATAAAAAAGCTTTACATTTTTGTATCATGAAATAATAAATGCTCAACATAAAAATAAACAAAGGAATGAGGAAGACTGAAAATCATTCACAGCCTTAATACAGTTAACTTTTGGATTATATCTTTTCAGATGGATCAGTAGAAATAAATATTATAAAATCTAATACATATAAGAATACAAAATAGGAATCATACAGTACATGTTGAGTTATACATGATATTTTAATTAAATATGTTCCATGTTATTTATATTATTACTTTTAAAGACTATATAATACTCTACTGTATACCAATTCTACTATATACTCAAACAATTCTGTATTACTATATATTGAATATGCTGACATTTTTCCCTTTTATAAACAGTGCTATGGCCAGCATTATATGTGTATCTCTGCAGACTTTTTCAGATTATTTTCTTACAAATTCCCAGAAACAGAAATGCTGTCTTCGTGGGTATGCATAAATATTTTGTTAGCTACCCCACCAGGAACAATCATCTAGTAACTGAAAAAAAACTTGTCAGGTACTTTTCTGGGTCCTAGAGTTGCAATTGTGAGTAAGATGGTAAATTCCTTCCTCGCTCTTATTGAGCTTACACTCAGTCAACAGAAATAGGCCATGAGCAATTGAACATAGAATAAAATATCAGAGTGTTAAGTGCTGTGAAGAAAATAAAACAGGGTGACATGAGAGTGCATGGCCACGGGACACCTTCAGATTAGGAGATCTGGGAAGGCTGCTCTTAGGAGAAACTTTTACTGTGATAGTTAAATGGGAAGAAGGAGCCAACTACAGGAAATTTGGGAGGAAATTTACATTTGGAGGGACTGTAAATTTCAAAGACCCTATCCTGAGAATGAGTGGCCAAGGATCTAAAAATAGCCTGAGGCCACCACAGAGTGGAGTGAGTGTGTAAGTGACTTGAGGGACAGGAGAGTGGATTATGCAGTCTGGAAGGCCAGGGCAAGAAGTGTGGATTTTATTCTGAATATGGTGGTAAGTCATTAGATGATTTCACATTTTAATTATGATGTAAGTATATTAAAGTATGCACATCATAAGTAGATAGTTCAATCTGCCAGATCAGGAAAGAAAACATTACTAACGTTCCCCAAACCCCCTTTATGTCCTCTTCAGTCAGTACTTCCTATTGAAGATAATGCCTCTCCTGATTTCTAACAGCATGGATTAATTCAGTCTGTTAATATAAACAACAGCAAAAAATCATACAGTATGTACACTTTGGCTTCTTTTCCTCAAAATTATGCTTGCATAATTATTTAGGCATCCACCTGGAGATAGGATGTGAATAAAAAAGTGAATGAATCCTACTGCTGAGCACTGGACTACCCCAACCTTTGGAAACTGAACGGAATAAGTTGTTAATACAAGAGATATAGACTGTCAAGTGAGAGGGGAGAAAAATGAGGAGACCGCGGTATCATGACCAAGGCAAAGGATACTTCAAGAAGAGTGGTCAACAGTGAACAAATATGTATGAGCCATTGAGCAAGATGAGACCAGATATATACTATTGGATTTGACATTATGGAAGTCATTGACAAGTGGTACTTCAAAGAAGAAGAGAATGGGAAGTAATAAGGTAAAGACTGTGTATGGAGAAGGTTCATTCCAAAATTTTTAACAGAAGTGAAGGGCTCTAGGGAATATGGAATCAAAAAAAGATTTCTGAGGTGGTAAGTACTACGGCATGTTTGTATGATAATGGGAATAGTCTGGTGGAGAGGGAAAATTTCTGAAGATACAGAAGGATGGAAAAGTTGTATGGATGATGACTACGAGAAGGTGAAAGGGGATGCATTCAGACCACAAGTGAAAGGCCTTATTTAAATTAGGAGCTGAAGTACTTAAATTTTAATAAGAAGGACAGCAACTATGGAATAGTTAGGCTGGTGAATTTGGTTATGGACAAATGAGAGTTCTCATCTTTTATGAATGCCTCTTTTCCTACTTCCCCTACCATCACTATGTAATCAATATTATTGATTTTCTAAAAACAGAGTTGAAAACTTGTACCTCATTTTAATTTACATGTATACAATTCTTAGAGAGGTAGAAGCATTTTTCCTGTGTTTATTGGCCATCTGGATTTTTAAAACTTGCTGTTTTTGTTGTTTATTTGCTCATTCAAAAATACCTTTCTGTTTCCATCACATAAACAATAATTTGCCTAGATTCAGCATTCTTGGGTGCCTTAATTTGCTCTGTAAATTTATGTAGATATTTTTCTGTTTTCTGCCATAAAACATTGAGAATGTTAAGTCTGGGGTTAGTGTGATAATTTCCCTCTATATCACTATGTTTCTTCTAAATAGATCCTTTCTGGAATTTTCCTTTATCCTTGAAGTTTAAAACTTAGTGAGGCATCACTAGAGATAAGACCCACAACCAGCTGGCTCTTTATTTGGGGCAGCCCCAGGCCTTTCTCCCACACACACACATCTTACACTGCTGTTGGTGCACAGTTGTAACAATGACTTCAGATAAACTGCCCACAGATAACCAAGAGGAATACCTCTAGTCCTTGCACCTCCAGGTAAGAAAGATTCCCATCCATATTAGGGTAGCTTGCTTTTAAGAAGCTCGGTCTTCAAGCTGAAAGGGGACACACTGTGGTAGTCCTTACCTTGGCCCACATGCTTCCAATACAGGAAGGTATTTGGGGAGGTGGTGTTCCCATAATTCCTTCCTTTGCTTACTGTCACATTCCAGCGCTCTTTTAAGAAAGTGAGTTTCTATTTATCAGCACCTGGTATCTTATATTTTTTCCTAAAACTCTGTTGTGTTTGGGAAAAATTCTATTTGTGCAGTGTATTTGTCAGCCACCTAGGCTTTCAGCATTGATTATTGTAATACTATTTCTTGGCACCCTGGTGCATGCGTGCATGTGTGTGTGTATGTCTAAACCTACTCATGCTGCCATGTCTCCCAGAATCTCAAGCTCTATTATCAAATTTCCACAGAAAGCTTTACTTCCTTCTATATTCTTTTAAAAAAAGATTTATTGATTTCTTTATTTGAGAAAGACAGAGAGAGAGTGTGAGCAGGGGGAGGCACAGAAAGATAGGGAGAGACAAAGAATCTCCAGCAGACTCCCCACTGAGTTCAGAGCCCAACATGGGGCTCCATCCCATAACCCTGAGACCCTCACCTGAGCTGAAATCAAGAGAAGGACACTTAACCAACTGTGCCACCAAGATGCCCCTTCCTTCTATATTCTTTGCTAAATGCTGCCTGCCTCTTGCAGCTGCTGCTCTCTTTCTTTGTTTTTTAACGTGTATGGCCTGTGTCTTCATCCTAATTTCTATTGCAGTCTCTGTGATTAGGTTCATCTGCATTGATAAATACATGTTCTGCAGTCTGAGGCAATGAGAGAGGAATTTTAAAGTCCACGTAGTTGGAAAAAGAACTTTTCTGCTTGGATCTCTGACCACTGATGAGAAACATAAATGATCTGCTATTTCCTGTATAAAACCATTAAATATCCCCATCAAAAAGTATTTCATTACCAGGCATTGCTTAATCATACACCCAGTGTCACAGAAGTTATGAAGTCCTTATAATTGAAAGATCTTTGCATTTAAAGAGACACAGTGATGCACAGGATGAATAATAGGTTGAGCAGGGTAGAAAAAAAGAATATAAGAGAAGCTGTGGAATAGCAGAAAGTCCATAAGCTTGAGCCCAAGGGACCCGGGTTTGAATCACAGCACTGCTTCCCAATGACAAGTAGTGTGGCCTTAAATTACAAAGCACCTGTTATGGGTTTTACTGTTCCTCTCCCCCTAAATTCATATGTTGAAGTCCTACATCCAAGACCTCAGAATGTGACTGTAACTAGAGATAAGTTCTTTACAGGGATAATTAAATTAAAACGAGGTCACTGTTTAAGCCACCCAGTCTGTGCTTTTTGTTATAGTAGCTCTTAGTTTCTTAAGGAAAAAATTAGAATATTCACAGGTGTCTCAGAGTTTTTTTTTTTTTTTTTTTTTTTTTTAAGATTTATTTATTTGAGAGAGAGAGAGAGAGAACGTGAATGGGGGAGGGCAGAAGGAGAGGGAGATAAGCAGACTCCCTGCGAAGTGGGGAGTCTGACACTGGGCTTGATCCCAGGACCCTGAGATCACGACCTAAGCCGAAATCAAAAGTCAGATGCTCAACCAACTGAGCCACCAAGGTGCCCCTCCATAGAGTTTTTATAAGTTAAATAAGAAGAACAGAATAGTAATGAGGACATTATCTGTAACTACATTATTGCAGGTGCAGGGTTCAATGCTTTACACTTGTAAATGCAGAGCATGGTGGCAGCCACATAGGAGATGAGCAGTAGCCTATTTTTATTTCCCTTATTTACCGCAATGAAGAGATGCTGAAGTGAAAGTATCCTCCAAGAAGGAGAGATGCAAAGATAAAGGAAGAAAGAAAGAAGGGGGGGAGGGAATCTCATAAAAGGGGAGGAAACTGAAACACACTGTAAAGAGAAGAAGAGAAACATATCAAAGGTTCCCTACAGCTGAGAGTAACAGACTCCAAAGTAGTAAAGGACCAATCAGCACCTAGTTTTCAGTGCGAACAGAGGAGAACCGTTTTCTTGTAAAGTACTTTTAAGGTATATTTGGCCGGAACTGTCACAAAGTGTGTAAGCTTTTATTTCTATGTGATCCTGTAGTTTGCATGGTATCTGTGTTACCATTGTTTTAACAATATTAATAGTAAGACTGGAGAAAGGTTGTCGTGAACTCATACATAGCACTGTATTGACTGTTTTTTATTTCCTTTTTAGCTTTTTGAGTTACTGACACATTATTGCAGCAAAACATATGTAGGGTCAATTCATGCTGAATAGTTATTAGAAACCATGATAACAAAAGTCATTACACTGCAGTTCAGTTTTGACAGTAAAATTTCTGCAACATTATCACAAATCCTCATGCATTAGTGCAATGATCCTTACTATAGTTTCATATTAGAATCAAAAGATTGCTGTAGCATGCTTGATACAAAAAGTCAAGCAGGCCAAATTCTTTTCTGCTTTTACAGATAACATTTTTGCTCTTTTTCTATGTACATCAATGCAGATAGTAGCTTTGTTTTATATACTTTTTTTCAATAACCTATGAGTACATTGCATATCTTTCTTTAAAATGAGGATTTTTTTCCTTGAAAGACCACACTATTCTGATTACCAGCATCCAAGGAAATAATCTGAAAATGATTTTAATCTGACACAACTTTACAGAATTCTAAAACTATACTATTCACTCCATTATCTCTTTCCTTTTCTCAGAAAGCGTATTGGCTGTGTGTGCATGTGTTTTTGTTTTTTTTTTAAACTGGTGCTTTACTATGATGGAATAGTATAAGATTTAAAAAAGGAATCTGTCACATTCACATTACTTTGATGGGAAAGCTATTTGAGTTACCCTTTAGCAGAAAAAGGAAAATATTTTTAATGCCTATCTGTCCACAATATTTTTCCCTAGTCATTTATTAACAAACACTTGAAGGGTCAGATTGTACAGGTACATTAATTATATATTTTTGGTAGTGTTAATTTACTCAGGCCCATTTCAAAAAACAAAAGAAATATAACTTGTGAACTAGTGCCTAGTGAATTGATTAAGGAGCCTCTGAAAATTGAATAACTTCTTCTCTAGTTGGAAAATCAGGTTTACATAGGTGTACATAGAATATGGATAAGTAGAACACATTTCACGATGTACAAAATACGTTCTCTGGAAATGCGGATGTAAATAAAATACTGTTTACTGTGTCACAACTGAAATGATTGTGGCTTGTCTGAAATTACTTTAAAATTGCAATGTGAAGATGCCAGATCCCATCAAATTAAAATATTGAGTGTCATCATGGTATGTGTTGTTTTTATTATTGTCTTCTCCATCTGTGATTTTACAGATTTCTTCATGAAGGTTCTAATAACATATTTCCTCTCTGGGTCATTTCTAGGAAATTTCCAGTTGTTACAGCTATTGTGCATGGGCTCTTTTAATAAATATACATGTTCTAATGGTGTTTTTTAGTATAAGATTTGGATGTAACTCTGACTAACCCATGAGTTACTGCTAAGTCTATCCCTCATACTTTCTCATGTATGTGTGTATATATACGATTTTCTATTCTGTAACCCTCTGTCAGCTTTACCTAAACAATTAGGTGTTTGTCTATTGCTCTATTCCTTCCAGCATCCGTATACGTTTCTAAGTGATTATCATAACGTCACTATTACCCTGTATTTCTGTCCTCTCTCTCCTTAATTCATGCTTCTCAGGCTGCATAAACTATTTTATACCTATTATGGACTAGAAGCTCTCTCATAATAGTACAGTCACACCAAGATTTTATATAAGAAGTAAGGGATATATGTTTATCTAAAGAATAATAACAATATCAGTTGTCATAGCTTGTATGTGCAAAATATACAGTCTGTGAAAAACTATTCTAGGTGCTTTTTATTTAAAATATATTTATGTTCCATGGGATTGTTGAAAAAATTAAATAAAATTACATATAAAAGATTGCAAAGTGCCCCCACACATAGTTAGCATGTCATAAATGTTAACTATTATGATATACTTTTTACAATAATCTTGCTAGGGAGGCATTAATATTTCCATTTCTTCAGAGGCTCAGAGGGACTAAATAAGCTATCCATAGATATTCCTTCCCACTTTCAATAAGAGTAAAACTCTGAAAAAAGAACAAATGACCCACAGAAAACATTTAGTACATGAATATGCATTTCCTATATTAATATTCATGTTAATAAGTGATTATAAGATACAGCTCCGTAGATTTGGGGAAAGATGATTACAAGAGCAATTTTTTCAAATGTTTATGTCATTGTGATGCATATGTGTAGTTCAAAACTAAAAAGAACATTATACTGATACTCCCACAGAATTGCAAATCAATTGCAGTTCTAAGTCATGCATTAGAGAAGTGTAAGTAGAAACATATACCTATTAGAGGAGGTGCATATTATAAACATTTTACTTGTTTTATTATAATTTTTTAACATGGTCTTTGGGTGATTAAAAATTACTATTTTGTTTTATAGCTGCACTATCACATTTTAAAAAGTCAAAGTTCTAAGTCTGTATGGATTCCAAAGAACATAACCTATTTATTTGAAAATATTCCAGTTTTTTTCTAGGACTTTATAGGTAATATAAAGAATACCTTATTTACTTCTTTTTAAAAGTTATATGTAAGCAAAATTTCCTGAATGTATGATTTTATGACATTAAATTTTCTCCATTTCTCTACAGAATAGTATTTTGCCAGGTTTAATCTACTAAATACTGTCAGGTGTAAACAGGTTTCCTAAGAAAGGGCTCCAGGGATCACAGGAAATTCAGGGTTAACAGAGTCAACAGGTTTCTTAAAATGGGATTTCTCAGAATCTTTAATATGCAAATATGGCTTGAGTTTTTAAAAGGGGAATATATTTTGCAGTGTGCCATATGTATATATGATAAATAATATATATGATAAATAATATATAATACGTCTATCTCTATCTCTGTATCTGAATATCTATATATATATAAACATATATTTAATATATTTATGTAATATATTATATATAATATATTAATATATAATGTCTATTTAATATATATTTAATATATTTATATTTATATTAAAATAAAATAAAATATATTATATTTATATAATATAATAAATAATAAAATATATTTATCATATATAATATATATTACATTTATATATGATATATAACATGTATCATATATGAATATTATATAAATATTATATAAATATAAATATAAATATTATATAAATATAAATATATATTTTTATATATTCATTCATCAAAAAATAAATATATATATAAATATATATATTAGGGTTTCTTAACCTTAGCTCTATTGATATTTCAGGCTGGAAAATTTTTTGGTGTGTGTGTGGGGGGATTTTTAGCAGTATCCCTGGCCTCTACCCATTAGATACTAGAAACACCCCTGCTAATATCTCCCCCCCAGGTGTGATAACCAAAAATGTCTCCGGACATTGCCAGATATCCATAAATCTTGAGATCACTTTTTACTAGGAAAGCAATTTACTGGAGAGGGGAAGTGCTCACACAGAGATGATGAGCATTCACAGGGCCTTTCGAGCAGATACTCACAACACCTGAGCTCACCACAACAGCAACAGGAGGTGGCTGTGAAATTATTACAGTAGTACAGTACATACGCAGTTAATTTTATGAAGTTGTGAGGTAATACTTCATCTTTTTGTTTGTTCACAATTCTCTAGGCTGCAAATACTGCTATGTATGGTCTGTAAGTTTGTGTACATAAGTTTCGGTGAATTTTAACTTTTTAAAATAGGTTTGTGTATATTTTATGGGAGTAAATGACAAAATAGACTAGTACATACGTATATTTTATGCATTCATGGCATATGTAGCTTTTCCTTAATTTTTTGGATATATTTAGGCTGCATGGGTCATCTGTGAGTTTTCTCAAATTGTCACAAATCTCAAAAAATGTTTTTCATATATTATATATGAAAGTCTATGTGTAAGTAGTCCCATGCAATTCAAACCAGTGTTGTTCAGTGGTCGACTACATATATGAAAATCTACGATGAGTGTCTTTGATGTATCAGGGATCCCCTCCCTCCCACTCCAGAAATCAGTTCCAAGCTTTCACTAACGTTAAAAAGCTGCTTCCTGCTGTGCATCTCCACTAGATCACCTTCTCAAAATTGCTTAAAAGATACATAAATCTAAAATTCACTCGAAACTGGTAATAGACTGAAGAACTGGTTTGATTTAAGCCAAGCTGACCTTTCTAAAGTATTAGCCAGAAATAAACACTTAAGTTTTGGTGTTTTTCACACACAGTTTGGACAACAGAAGGGAGACTCACTGGGATAGAACAATAGATGACCAGCCATCGACTCCTGTGTAGGATGTCAAAAGCTCTTCAGAGATCTCTTGAGAGTTCTTCAGGGAAAAGGGCCAATAGAAATTTAATGCAAGCTTATCAGTCTATAAAGTGCAGTAAGTCCTTTTGAACAAGTGTGTGTGCGTGTGTGTGTGCATGTGTGTGCGTGTGGCAAAACTATTTAAGAGTTATGATTTTCCTAGCAAAGAAACGAATTTCCATCTACACTGAAATAAGCACTCAAAAATCACTACTTGAAGCCTAATCTTAATATATGCAAGATAACAAGCAATATAAAGTACTTATGAAAAAGAACTAAAACCGCTTTCACATTTCTTTAGGAAAATAATTTTGTTTATTGCTAGAATTGACTTTGACTCCTCATCAAATCAATGTAAAGTGAGGATTATAGGAAACCCATGTTTGAAAACTGAAAAAAGGAAGAAAAAACATGCCAATGAAGTCTATGGCTGATACAATCTTTTTGGGAATTTAAAATGGAAACTTCATCTATTGAGATCTAGATGATGCAGATTAGACCGCAAAAATTCATGATTCTTCCATTGGTGGGCTAAGGGAGCATACTGTTGTGCTCTGATTCTATGCTCTAGTCTAGAAAAGAATCCCTTCATTTCTGGGAATCACAGTATTCAGCATGGAAGCTGAGTTGAGGTGGCATATTCCTGTGCCTTTAATTGTATCAAAACAATGGATGTCAGTACACTTGATGATTAACAATTTATTTCAATAACTGAATGAATGAATGAATGAATGAATGAATGAATGGTTTTTGAATTCTGTGAGACCCAGAAGTATCGCCTAGAGCTCCAAAGTAGTCCTCTGATTATGGCCCTACATGATTCCTTAATAAGCTCAGGTTGCTTAAAGAAGATGCTCCAATCTGAGCATATCCATTGCAGTCACTCTTACTACTTTTCAACTACTGGTTCACTCAAACCTTCAAAAAATATCCAGCACATACTCATTTTACAACTGGCTGGAGAGAATATTTGAGCGTAAGTTAAGACAACTGTGTCCTAGGCCAACTTTTTTTCTAATTAACTGTGTATGTGGTAGGTCACTGGGCCACTCTGGCCCTATGGTTCCTCAGTTTTGAAATTATCTTTTATTTTACTTTTTATTTTTTATTTTGTGTGTGTGTGTGTGTGTGTGTAATAATCTTTTAATTTTAAAGAGATGGGTAAAATATCTAAAGGCATTTCCAGTTCAAAAATTTTACAATTTTGGGGCGCCTGGGTGGCGCAGTCGTTAAGCGTCTGCCTTTGGCTCAGGGCGTGATCCCGGTGTTCTGGGTTCGAGCCCCGCATCAGGCTCCTCGGTTGGTAGCCTGCTTCTTCCTCTCCCACTCCCTCTGCTTGTGTTCCCCCTGTCTCTGGCTGTCTCTCTCTCTGTCAAATAAATAAATAAAATCTTTAAAAAAAAAATTTTACAATTTTAGGATTGCAAAACTTATTTATAATCTGTATGAAAATTAAATAATTTCTAATTAAATAGGTGGTAGTCCTTTCCCCACAAGAAAATCATCATTGAAAAAGTGGCTTCAATGAGATAAAATTATAAAAACAACTAGTGAATCAAAGACTCTGTTTCAGTTGGACACTATCGGCATAATGCATGACTGATTTGGTTTTTACATGCTTTATAAAGCCTGATGAGACCGTATAGGATTGTTTAATAATGTTATAGTACGGGGGGAGTGTCATGGTTATGAAATGGGTTGGATTTTCAAAAATCCTGTGTTCGAGTCCTATCTCAGTCAGTTCCCTCTACTTGCATGACCTTGTGACACACTCAGTCTCAGTTCCATATCTTAAACTAGAGATGATTACAATAATAATAAAAAATTTTAGAGGATTACTAATGGATATTACAAAGATAATACTTGCAAACTGCTTGGCACAGACGCCAGGTCCCTATAAGTGCTTGTTAAGTGCTGACTGATTCTGTAATAATTTGTATTCCCTTAGTCTGAAAGTCCTGAGAACTGGAGTAGGCAAAGGTTAAGCTTCACAAGTGGTTTACAAAAGAATTAAAGATATGTTTTAACCAGTTTTGAAAGGGATCATGTTTTCAGCCAACAGAACACATCATTTATATGCTTGCTTAGCTTACCTTTTTTTGCAGACTTGAAGAATTTGAGACAGCAATTAAAACAAACCCGATTTTATCAATACATTCGTGGATTTTTTAAAAAATGAAAAACATTTTTGAAATCTTTTAAAGAAAATGATGAAAATGTCCATTTTACATAGAAGTACAACCTGTTTTTCAGATATTTTTCTTTTATTCCCCTTTAGTGTTATTTCAAATTTTGAGGTATGAAAAGTTTTAGATTGGATTCTATTCCATCATTACCCATGAACAGGGAAGATAGGAATTTTGTACAATCATTTTTGTTTGTTTCTGATTTTTAAAGGGGAAAATATTCGTAACTGCAAAAATTTGAAGCACAGGAAAGTACCAAGAAACATGTGCAAAGGAAGGAGATATAACTTTATCAAGAGTAATAATATAGCACTCTAACATTTGAACCATCTGTATATAAAATTGTGTTAAGGAAAGGGACATTTTTTTTTATATTTAACTTGTTTTATTCCTCCATTAATCTTTTTTTGCTACTCTTGGCCTAAAAATACAAAGAAGAACGAGATTTGTGTAGAGAGAATAATACTCCAAAACAAGCACAAAAATAAAAATGTAATTATTTACCATGCCAAAAGGAATCTATGCTCAGAAGCAATGAAGTTATAAAACAGGAAAACGGGAAAATAATACACAAAATTCCTTAAGGTGAGATCCACTTTATATGACAAGGAAATTAAACAGGGGAATCAGAGTTTGAACAGTGCTTTTGTGTACCCAAAACTAAACTGGTCAAAGGACTAAAACATATATATATATAATATGAAAAATGCTGCAATATCAAAGAAATGGACTAAAATATTAAAGGGTTTTTTTTTTTTTCAGTTTTGATGGCCAAATTCCATCCTGTAAGCAGTGCATTAGACGCTAATGACATACGATTTCTCACTGACAGATTTAACAGCATCAATAAGGCCTCTCTGTCCATTGCAGCAAATTGATCCTACATGACACTGACAAGGGCAGTCTGCACTTAATGACCTCCATCGCTGAAGGATGGAAATGAAAAATGATTGGAAGTACAAATAAATCTTTGAAAGTTTCCCTGAAACAGGTGTGCTAAAAGTGATTCGTTTGAGGGATCATCACAAATATAAACTCAATCTCCTAGCATACCTCACTGTCTGTTCATACCAGGGTCTCACTTCTCGAATCCTGAATCATGATTTGCTTTAATTACAACATCGAGACAATTTTATTCTTACTATGGAAATACGGTGTTATGGATCTCTCTTAAAGGCATGAGTTCTTGCTATTTATGCAGGTATCTAGTTATCATTTGTCACCAAAGGATTCTATATAAACTGATAACAAGTATACATAAAATTTATTTTTGTTTCCCTCCTGGTTAGAGAAGGAAATACAGTATAGCCATTGATTATTTTCTCCTCCTCAATTATCAGGAACAAATAGAACATGCTTAACCTCAATAACAATATCAAATGCATGAAGTGATTGGTCAAATGTTCCACTGATGTCCTTTCTTTGAATCCTGCACATAGTTTGAGGACACTAAGATTTTGGTGTATGGTTATATTATCAATTCTTTCCCAAACACATTTATTTCTTAATCTACCTTCATCCTGCTACTAATTTTTAAGAGAGAAATACATACTTTTTCTTCCAATGTATTCAGAAACTTCAACTCACACGAGAGTAGATGGATGGGAAACACAAGGGAGTTTACAAGCAGCATACCAGATGAATGTAATAGTTACAGTTGCATAGTATCCTTTTATTTTCAAAATAACTATGGATGTCTCCTTTTTATTCCTTATCAGTTTTCCTCTGAGGTAATCTTATTTTACAGATGAGAAAACGGAGGTCAGAAAGGATAAATAATTTGCCAAGATCACTGAGCTAGTAAGTGGTAGAGATTGCACTCAAATCCCGGCCTTCTGTCTTTCCAATATTCCACAATAAGGAGGGATAAGTACAGTACTGGAATTTTACACCACTAATTTACAGTAGAGTAGTATGGGTGACAACAATAGGAGAAAGCATTCATTAGCTGTCCACTGGTTCTTAGGACTAGATGAATTGTTAAAAAATAATCATGCTTCTGTATTTTGAAATTTAGATGCTGGGAAGAAACAAAAATTCAAAGGGAAATGATTTTTCTTGCCAATGAGTATCTGGGGAAGAATACAGAGGAAGTGGCTATATCTTAATACAAGTGATGGAGCTTTTGCTTTCCTTTTTCATTTCTGGCATACTATGTGTTTTACTTTTCTAGTTTTATTATTACAGAAGATTTTACAAAATATATGAGGAATTTCTACTGATTTCCAGTAACTACAGAGGCTCAACTATTCTCCAAGTTTCTAATTAAGACTCATATTTGTTAAGAAAATAGACACCAACATTTGAAGCCCATACAATATGATGAAGATTTTGAGGCATATCGTGAAAAGTTACCTATAGATAAAAATGAAATTTGAAGTCTATGATAATACATCTAAATCTATAAACTCCAAAAATTTAGTATTCCAGATCATAATAAAGCAAATTAGTATAAAATGCTGGATTAGACACTAGGTTTCTTCATTTCTCAAATATCTATTCAAAATTGAGTTTCAAAGTTGATAAAAACATACAACTCTACAAGAAGAAAACATGCCATTTGGCTGCATATAAAGGACCACCATCGATTGGAGAGCCCATGACTGCCCACTTGTTACTTTTTGTAGTACATATGTCAAGTAAATCATTATTTAAAGAAATTAGAAAACCTACCTGTTTCTTATCTCGAATTGAAGCATCAAGTGATAACTGTCTATCATATAGATTGAAATAATTGTCCTTTTCCATTAAGAAAGTATTCTGTAATTTTTGATATTCTTGAGCTAAACGTAGATTTTCTTCTAGAGAATCACCTTGCATTTTCTAGAAGATAAATATATATTTAAAGTCATTTTAATTTCCTTGATTTTTTTCAACATCATTTGAATTACCTACAAATATTATATTACATATTGTAGAAAAATAATAAAGTAAAAAAGGTGCTTCCTCTGGTGTCGATATCCTCCTTGGATTTAATAATTTTCTTTCTTGATGCTCTTATATCTTTTCTTTCTTTTTTGAACACTGATTTACCAGAGTCTCTCTGACTTTTGTTCTCCCTCCTTCCCAGACTTCCCTCCACAATGCCTTGGGAAGTACTCAGTCCTGAAATGCTCCGCTCAGCTTCCTAGGAGGCTTCTTCCAGTTTAGTACTCCCTTTTCCTTTCCCCAAACCTCAACGCTCAAATAGGTATAAGACATTTGGAAGCTTAGAATCCTATTTCCAAAAGGTTCAGAGTGGTAGCACTCACTGAAAACATAGAGTTAAAGGGTAAAAGACAAAGACAAGGAACTCAACATTTAGAAGTACCACCAGAGAGCCATTATTTGATCCTACTACACTTTAGCTATGTTAAAGGTTAAATCTGTGAGCAGTTGAGAACTTTATAACACCCCCTCATGACTAAATAAATATATGTTAAATCTAATACAAAACTGTTAGAATATAACTTTTGTAATATTACCAACTGGCAAATTAGGAGCTACCTATCATTTTTAATTAGATGTGTGAATTCGGTCTAGATGTTGATTCTTTTTAATGTTTGTAGCACATACAGTTTTCTCTGATGTTTTAAAAAATACAGAATTTATCAACAGCCTTAAATATTTTCAAACCTGTTAATCTAGTAGTTCATTTTATGGAAATTTATTCTAAGCAAAAAGCCTTATTCACTAAAACTTTATTTATAGTAGCAAAAAGTTTGCAAAACACATAAATGTGGATTAATCATGAAGATGATAATGGTGATTAAATAATTAGATACAAAAATAACCATTGTGAAGCAATTAAAAATGTCTCTTTGCGAAAACTGCCTTCACATCAAACCTTTAGTATAAGTTGTTTAAAAATATATTGCAGTATGAGAATGTGCACAGACGAAATGTAATTCAGCAGAAAATTGCCTGTACAAATATTTCTGTATTTACACACTTGAAGATTTATTAAGGTCAACAAACATATTTCTCATGAAAGCCTGGTATCCATATTGATCCCTAATGATGAATACTATGTCACAGGTGTTCTTCATAAAGCCAAAATGATGAACTGAGAACCATTTTAAATGTCCTTGTCCTAATTCTGGCATAGTAATTTCAAACTTTAGAAACTTTAATCTAATAAACTTATCAAAAATCACATAGAATGATCTTCTGGTAGGAGGACCAAGTATCTATGAGTATTTTACCATGGTGGGGATACTTTTGAAAAAAATGGTTACAGTTCTTTTTGATATCTTAACACTTACTAATATCTAAGCCTCAAGTGATTTAGTTGGATCTTTGATAAATGTTCTACTGAAGGTAGGAGGAGGAATCATTTTGAGCTTTTTTGTTTATTTGATTTAACATAAACACAATCCTGATACCTGAGGTATTCTACTTCTCAATTACATTTTTTTTCAAGCCCTAGATGGCTACTATAAACATTGCATTTGAGAGGAGTGGTAGAAAAGTTGTGGGATTTGCATTAACCTATTTATTTAATGGAACTTCAGTGAGGATATATTTGTACTTTATGATTTGCTCACTGGGTAAAATGCAGTTTTATTTCCAAATACATATACCTTCAATTTCCATATGACACCAGTTCTTACTGCTTTATATGCCATAATTAGATACCAAGAAATTAAATTGTGCAGTTATGTCAATGAATCTTCAAAACATTGTTACATCAGTCATGATATTTTACATTATCATTTCTCAATAATGAATTTATAGAAGGATTTGCCAATTCACTATTCCTGAAAGTCAGTGACATTCAGATATGTGATGAAGTTTCAGGTTTATAAAAATTTTAAATAATGGGATTCTACTGACACTCCTTGAAAATGTTTGTTTATGCTTAACTGTGGTTCAACCTTACAACTTTGAGTTGTTTAATTTTAACCAGTAGTATTATTACATGCGAATGAAACAAAGAGGGAATGATACTGGTGGAAATATGTTGAGGGGAAATAATGTTACCACTACTGGAGTTTAAGAGCTTATAAAAGATTAACAGTAGAAGATATTTAACAAGGGCACAAAAGTTGGGGTCAGAAATATAATAAAAGGGTGAGAAGAAAGAAGAAACTAATAAGAGAAGTAAGATGACTTTTACATGCTTCTAAATTCAAATCCAGCTGAATCTTATCAGTAGAATCTCTCTACTTAAGGTCTTAGCTAAATGTGAACTCGAAAAAAATTTTGTTCCTAAAACCATTAAAGAAAAATTTGATTGCAATCTCTGCAGGTTAAAATAATTGTGGTCTGAGTAATAACTACAATATGCCAAGCTCTAGGATATAAGGGGGAATCTCAAAAATTCATGGTATTGTGGGAAAGATTTATATTAAAAATCATACAAATATATAATTAGAATGTAAAATTTATATTACTTGATATTATACTACTTGAGAGGTAAAGATTTGAAAAAGCATATAAAGAGCACTCGCACAATATGTTTTTGCCCTGAACATTATTCTAAGGATATACCACATTGTCCAGCCTTAGCAAGAGTTTTTTCTCTGGGGGCATCGTGGACTTCAAAAGGTATGTGAACCCCTTGAAACTATACATAGCATTTTTCTGGGGTTACCTAACTAGCCCATGATCCCCAAAGTATTGAGAAACCATACCTAAAGAAAGAATTGGCTTCTCCTTCTGTCACCAAAAATGCTGAAAATTGAAGGCAGACTGAGACCCCAAAATATACAAATGGTAGGTTTTCCATTTTCTTCTTCACTTGACCTTTCTTATTTTTTAAACCATGGATTTCATCTTGGACTTCTCCTTCATTTTCTTCATTTTCAGTTTATTTTTTCTCACTCTTTCCCTTCTCTTTCCCTCTCACACTGGGCAAATAAAGAATAGGGAATTATAATTAGAGAACTGGGTTCTTTTTGCACAAAACAGTAGGTCATCTATTTATGTTTCACCAGGTGACATAGAGACAAGAACTTAGAAATAGGGCTTAATTCCATACACAATGGAAAGAATTGAGACAATAGCAATCATCTCAGTTGTTACATTAGTATCCTCATTTTACAGATAGGGAAACAAAGGCAAGAAAAGTCAGGTAAGGCAAATTGTATTTTCCAAAAAAAGGCAACAGAAATACTTTCATTCTACATGTTGTCCCAGAATCTTGTTACTTCCTATCAAGAAGAACCTAGGTAGACTTGTGGTTTCACCAGCCAAAAGAATATGTTAGAAAAGATACTATGTGACTTTCCAGGCTAGTTTATTTTAAAAAGCTAGTTTTAAAGAAGACAGTTTATTTAAAAACAAACAAACATATTGTTTCTGCCTGGCCCTCTCTTTGGGGACATTCATCCTCAGAACCAGGTACCATATTATAAGGAATCCAGGCCCCATGGAGAAGTTATGTGTAGGTCTTCCAGCAAACAACCCTAGCTCAGGTGTCAGAGAACTGTCAGCATCATTCATGAATAAATGAGTCATTTGAAGATGATTCCAATCCTCAGTGTCTAAGTCATCCAGCTGATGGTTCAGAAAGCGTGAGACAAGAGACAAGCAGGCTCTGCTGTGTCCTGTCCAAATTTCTGACACATAGAATCATGAGCCATAAAGTTTAGGGTATCTATTATGCAACCATGGCAACTGAAACACCCAGGTATCTTGTGCAAGATTACACACATATTAAGTGGAGACTTGGGCTTTGCATCAAGGCAGACGGGCTCTAGATCCCATACTCTTCACCATCCAATATATTTCCTTTGTAAACATGAGCTAGCACGCAACACTACGCAGCACTATCTTTATAAAACCTAATGATATTAAACAATCAAATAACAGAATCACTTTGATCTGAGCCTACTTATACCAAGCAACTCTCCTTTCATAATCTGGCTAACACACAGCTTGTTGACATAGATAAAATGAGCTGCTGAAGGAAACTAGAACTTGGTCCCTTTGGAAGCCACTTTATATTGTAAGTCAATACGGGTATGTTGGTTATATATAATTAGTCTCTTGGTTTTTTGTTTGTTTGTTCATTTTGCTTTTGTTTTTGTTTGTTTGCTTGTTTTACCTACACGATTCCATATTCCATGATTTGATTAAGACTGATGCCGTCACTGACAAGACAAGTGCGTAAGCACATAGACTTTTACAGCTGAGGCCTGCACAATTCTGGACTGTGGTTGATGCAACAATGCTACCCATTGACTCTGATGGAGGTCAAGCCAGATACACTTACCCTGGAGAAAGTCTAAACACATTTGAACTTTTTTTTTTTTTTTTAATTTAAGGTGGATTAATGGCAAAGGAGATTACGAGAAAGAAACTTGATCCAAATAGTCTAGAGAGACGCTTATGATTAAAGTATTTGCATTGTAGGGGTGCCTGGGTGGCTCAGTCGTTAAGAGATTGCCTTCGGCTCAGGGTGTGATCCCAGCGTTCTGGGATCGCCCCCCCGCATCGGGCTCCCTGCTCTGCTGGGAGCCTGCTTCTTCCTTTCCCACTCCCCCTGCTTGTGTTCCCTGTCTCGCTGGCTGTCTCTCTCTCTGTCAAATAAATAAATAAAATCTTTAAAAAAAAAAGTATTTGCACTGTACATATATATGTAGAAGACCTACATAGCTATTTCTAAATACTTCAATGTTGTTAAAATAGCCCTAGTGTCCATACCTAAATTTATGGTAATGTGTCATCTATACCCTCAGTCACTCTTAATAAAGGCCTTTGGATCCAGTTTGCTAGGTAGAGGGGCTATAATTACATATTGTAAAAGAGTTGTCATCTCTGGCCCAGTTCTAATTCTAAGTGTCCCATCCTGATATGATTATGTGTGGCTGCCTCAGATGATCTTTTTTGATGATCTGTCATCTCCTGGTTCTTGGTTATTAATAGTTTAGTGCAGACAGCTCCTTGCTCTTTATGCATCTTGCCAGGGCTTTGCTGGCTGTTAGTGCCACATATGTCCATGTTCTTACACAGATTGCACCACACCCACTGGAGTCTCATGGTTGCAAAGGATTGACTTCCTGCTGGAACCACCAGAAAACAAAAGTTGTATTGTGGTATTTATTGATCAATTTACTCCAGAGTAGCCTCATGTTTAGCTTTTGTTCATTCAATCATTTGTTTAGCAAACCCTTAATAAGTTTATTCTCTGCATCCTGCTCCATGGCTCCCCAAGGATTAATAAGAATAGAATGTGACCCTTTTCACCAGGGATTAGAGGCCAGAGTAGGAGGAGGCAGAAATGTAAACAAGCCTATTTGAGGTATTTCTTGAAATAACTGTAATCAATTCTACCAGGTGGAATTGATTCTACTGGATGGGGGAGTGGGTCAGAAAAGGCCTCGTAGAAAAAATAATCAGTGATTTGAATCTTAGAACAGTCTTTTATTTGGCAGGGATCAAAACTCTCCTGCTACATGGGTCAATATATATTTGAGCAAAGTTGGGTGAGTCAGTCGAGAGGAATGTTTTTATGGCCCCTTTAGGACTATTAGATGGTTGTTACCTATGACTTGCGAATTAGGCTTTCATGGATTGTGTTAAATGTTTCGTTATCTCTAGGCTTTAAAATATTACTATGCAAACAATGCAAAGTACCCATACATTTAGTATCCCACTGAGGCAAAGCATCATAAATAATGCTCCATTCCAAGCACCAATGTTTCAGTAGCACGTGATCTTGTACACATGCTCATGCATTAAACCACTGATACCATACTATTAAAACCCCACATATGCCTTTGGCACATCTCTGCCAGTTTAGGGCACTGGATTGGTAGTTTTGCACACAGTGATGCTTTGATATTATTAAAGGAGGCAACAGTACTGAGACTGATTCATGGAATGTGCAGGGGATGGACTTTAGAATAAAGGAGACCTAGAGGCTTGAAGTCTCTTTGTGAACATTGTCACTTCAAAAAGCAGTCCCTTTGATTCATGGGAATTAGTGTGGTGAACACAAATGCTTAAAATACATGCCAAGTCTCTAACAATATAACAGACATGGAGAAAGCATACACTTTATCAGGTGCATCACCTACTGTGTGCATAGAGGCATTATTGTATTGCTGTTCCCTTAAAATCTATACACCAATTACTACAGAAAATGAGAGTTCTCCCCAGTGTTTCCAAGAAGCAAGTCTGTAAGAATGATATGTGTCGATACCCTGAAGCCTCAAAGGAGCAAATAACTGTTCTAACTCTCCCAGGACCCACTTTCTTGTCTGTGCTGCCATGGAAACCAGTCTCTTGTCCAACACGAGTTCTCTGATAATTAGTCTTGAACATTCTCGATTTTTAAATGAACAAATTAGTCCTCTGCATCAAGGTTGTTACATGCCTCAGACTCTATATATTATCATGTTTGACAAAATGCTCTCTATTCACTAATTTATTCAAAATGCTTACTGAGCAACTGGTATACACAAAGCCCTATTGGGAGACACTATGAGAAATCAAATAGCACCTGTTCCTGCCAGAGTCCAGGGGAATACTTTTTTAGTTACCCCACTCCAGCACCCCCACACATGACTACATACATATATGACAACATACAGGACTCTTTATCTTAGCTCCCTGATGGGGTTACAAATGTAGCTGCTGTCAATTTACTCATAAAGTTTATCAATGGATACTATGGCACTGCCTCTTAAAGAATTCAGAAGTTTCCACTGAGAATCCATTGAATATTAATACTCTGTATTAGCCCTGCTTGTTCCTTATTATTTTTAGATGCTGTTCATTATACATATTTGATCAGAATTATTGATACTAGCATGAAAAAATACACAATTTTAGGGCTGAAGAAGTTTGCAGTCAGATAAGGGAATTGAGGCATTCACAAAGCTAACTACATCAGAATACATCATACATGAAGAAGGGGAGAAAAGATATATCCAAATAATGATAGTGTTCCATGAGAGATCAGTTCCAGTGAAAGTGATGAGCAAAGTTCCAAGGAAGAGTCATTTTTTAAAAACAGATTCTGAATATATTTCATATACAGGGTCCTGTCTGTGTTATCAGCAGGGAAAATCTGTCCTAGAACCACAGATGCTTGTTAAATATTAAAAATCACATGACTAATGTGGGTTTACATTAAAAAAGGGAATATTTTTCTCCATGTTGACTGTAGCTTTTCTCCTATAACTACCCAATGTCTTTAAGAAATGCTTTAAATTTCTATCTGACCAGTTTTCTTCAATATAATGCATGCCCCTCAAAGTATCCAATATAACTGATCAGAGAAACAAATTATGTAATAAGAAAAAGAGGGTAAAAATTGGTGTCACATAATCTACATACCCCAGTGAATTTTTTCAAGGTAAAATACATGATTTAAACAATTATATTACATGTATGTCCTCTGTAAATGATAAACCACAGTAATAATAATTCCTATAAATTTACTACTTATTAAGTAAACTTTAAATTTTAACCTTCAGTTAAATAATGTGTCCTCTATTATTAAGATTGTTAAACAGAAACATATTTGTATATTACTTTCCTGTTAAATATTTCTGTGTATTTTTGTAATTTAATTATATTTCAATTTGTCAATATTTTAAAATATATATTTAAAGTCTGCTACTCTTTTCACCACATCATGTGAAAGACTGAACAATTTCCTCTTCGTATGCACCTCCTGATTTGAATAGTTTAAGATTTAGAAAGGTTTCCTATTTACTCACATTTTAATGATATACATTTCTACTTCACTGGTGGAAAAGGCTGATCAGTCACAGAAAGGTCAGTTAACACTAAATAGACCCTTTCTTTATGTAATTACAAAGAATAATATCTTTGTGCTGATGGCACTGCACATGGAGTGGGTGATGCAGAGAATTAATGTGCTGCCTTGTTGGCCCATGGGATAGAGATTCCAATACAATAACCACAACTTATTCTAATTATGCAGCTTTAAAAGGTCATCAGCAAAAAGAGTTAAGGAATTATCAACTAACTTTATCATAAAGTAATAATCCACTACATAAATGCAGAAACTGTAAGAGCAGTACCTAGAAACTTTATTACAAATGTGAGACTGATCCAAGAGGTTCAAGTACATACATTATAGCATAAATTAAGTAAATTCATTGAAAAATTAAAATATGTGATATTTTATAACTTCCTATTGCTGGTCAAGTAACCTGAATTCACCTTTTATTTGCAGCAAATGTTTAATTTTGAAAATGTTTATGTTTAATGCCAATTTCATTGCCACATCCATGTTATATCGGAATTTAAATATTTCTTTTTAAAATCCACTTATAAAATCTTTATAAAATCCATTATAAAATAATGCATGCTGATTATACTATACACAAATAATAGAGAAGCACATGATATAGAAAATTAAAGTCTCTCTTCACAACTATAACCATAGTATTAATTTGTTACAAGACTTTACAGAACAGAAACGTTTCAAAAATCCTTACTTGTCAATGAGGAAATGGAGGCCAGGAAAATCAATTTCTTATCTAAGGTCACACAGGAAGAGAACAGCATTAAGGCTAGAATACAATCTGATTTTAGCCTAATCTTGAATGTGAATTACAGAACCTTTAAGATTCTAGACTGATATGTGTGAATGCTCTAATTTTTGAATACTTTATAGAATTACATCACTCTTCCAAATAAACTGGATGCTCATAGAGAAAATAGTTTTTTGGAGTTAAATATATATATTTAATTTCTGTAATTTATATATACATATTTAAAAATGCTTCAGTGTCTTTTCCTTGGGAATGTGGGGTCAGAAAACATTAGGCCCAATTTCAGAGGTGCCAAATATGAAAAGTATAGTAAATTATCTGCAGTCTAGTTAAATATCCTTATGGCTAGAATTATTATTAATGCTTTTTCTCTTTTGCTCCTCTTAATTAGATATTCCCCTAACTTATAAATAAAAGATCATGAGCATCTCTAATCACCTGATATTGTTATTCACATTGGAGCACTGTCTAAACCTTTGTGATAGATCTCAAGTAGAAATAGGATTAAAAATACCTAAGGCAGTATTCAAATCGGCAAAGAAGAAGTCAAAATGTCTCTCCTCGCAGATGACATGATACTCTATATGGAAAACCCAAAAGAAGCCACTCCCAAACTATTAGAAGTTATAGAGCAATTCAGTAACGTGGCGGGATACAAAATCAATGCTCAGAAATCAGTTGCATTTCTATACACGAATAACGAGACCGAAGAAAGAGAAATTAGGGAATCCATCCCATTTACAATAGCACCAAAAACCATATGTTACCTTGGAATTAACTTAACCAGAGACGTAAAGGACCTATATTCTAGAAACTATAAATCACTCTTGAAAGACATTGAGGAAGACATAAAAAGATGGAAAGATATTCCATGCTCATGGATCAGAAGAATTAACATAGTTAAAATGTCCATGCTACCCAGAGCAATCTACACTTTCAATGCTATCCCGATCAAAATACCGAGGACATTTTTCAAAGAACTGGAACAAATAGTCCTTAAATTTGTGTGGAAACAGAAACGGCCCCGAATCTCCAAGGAACTGTTGAAAAGGAAAAACAAAGCTGGGGGCATCACAATGCCGGATTTCGAGCTGTACTACAAAGCTGTGATCACAAAGACAGCATGGTACTGGCACAAAAACAGACACATAGACCAATGGAACAGAATAGAGAGCCCAGAAATGGACCCTCGGCTCTTTGGGCAACTAATATTTGATAAAGCAGGAAAAAACATCCGGTGGGAAAAAGACAGTCTCTTCAATAAATGGTGCTGGGAAAATTGGACAGCTACATGCAAAAGAATGAAACTTGACCACTCTCTCACACCATACACAAAAATAAACTCCAAATGGATGAAAGACCTCGATGTGAGACAGGAATCCATCAAAATTCTAGAGGAGAACATAGGCAGCAACCTCTACGACATCGGCCAAAGCAACCTTTTTCATGACACATCCCCAAAGGCAAGAGAAACAAAAGATAAAATGAATTTATGGGACTTCATCAAGATTAAAAGTTTCTGCACAGCCAAGGAAACAGTCAGAAAAACTAAGAGGCAGCCCACGGAATGGGAGAAGATATTTGCAAATGACTCTACAGATAAAGGACTGGTATCCAAGATCTACAAAGAACTTCTCAAACTCAATACATGACAAACAAATAAACAAATCAAAAAATGGGCGGAAGATATGAACAGACATTTTTCCAATGAAGACATACAAATGGCTAGCAGACACATGAAAAAATGTTCAAAATCATTAGCCATCAAGGAAATTCAAATCAAAACCACACTGAGATACCACCTTACGCCAGTTAGAATGGCAAAAATAGACAAGGCAAGAAACAACAATTGCTGGAGAGGATGTGGAGAAAGGGGATCCCTCCTACATTGTTGGTGGGAATGCAAGTTGGTACAGCCACTCTGGAAAACAGTGTGGAGGTCCCTTAAAAAGTTAAAAATTGAGCTACCCTACAATCCAGCAATTTCATTACTGGGTGTTTACCCCAAAGATACAGACGTAGTGAAGAGAAGGACCTTATGCACCCCAATGTTCATAGCAGCAATGTCCACAATAGCTAAATCGTGGAAGGAGCCGAGATGCCCTTCAACAGATGACTGGATTAAGAAGTTGTGGTCCATATATACAATGGAATATTACTCAGCTATCAGAAAGAACGAGTTCTCAACATGGACGGCACTGGAGGAGATAGTGCTCAGTGAAATAAGTCAAGCAGAGAAAGACTATCATATGATTTTTCTCATCTATGGAACATAAGAACTAGGATGATCGGTAGAGGAAGAAAGGGATAAAGAAAGGGGGGTAATCAGAAGGGGGAATGAAACATGAGAGACTATGGACTATGAGAAACAAACTGAGGGCCTCAGAGGGGAGGGGGGTGGGGGAATGGGATAGGCTGGTGATGGGTATTAAGGAGGGCACGTATTGCATGGTGCACTGGGTGTTATATGCAACTAATGAATCATCGAGCTTTACATCGGAAACCGGGGATGTACTGTATGGTGACTAACATAATATAATAAAAAATCATTAAAAAAAATAAAAATAAAAATACCTAAGACAATTTTCTATAAATACTCATCTTGAGACCCGTCTAGTCCCCAAAATAACTTAATCCCAATATGGAAAAAAAAAATCACTTTCTAGAACAGGTTTCATCAAATTACACCTTTCCAGCCAAATCTAGCCCACGGCCTGTTTTTGTGAATAAATGTTACTGGAGCAGTATCACCTCATTCATTTACATATTGTCTATGATTGCTTTTCCTCTGTGGTGGCAGAGCTGAGTAACTGCAACAGAGATTGAGTGGACAACAAAGCCGAAAATATTCACTATCTTTTCCTTTATACAAAAAGCTTGCTGACCCTTGCTCTAGACCCTTAATTAGTATATTAGTATCATGCAAAACAAAGTTCCAAATTAGATCTCTCATTCAAGATTGATTTGGGCCGTACATATACCTGCACAAAGACAAAGACCGCTGAAAAGCATTTTGTTTTTCAAAAAGGCATATACTAAGGAGACATAGCCTATTAATAATTCAAAAATGTCTCCAAGTCCTTTAAAATAATGAGATGCTTGTGAGCTTTTTAAGTGCTCTCAAAATGGACACAATAACTTTGCAGAGAGTTGTCAAAGCTGTTAAGATACCATAAATAATGCCTGAATGTATCTACCCCACACCTCTTCAATTAAATGTGGTTCATGTAGGTCCTGCATTATAGGAAGCCAGAGGTCTATTCATTTTTCTACTACAATTTCTGATTCGGGGGTCCATAATTAACTTTATGTTGGTAAGTTAAATTTTGCAGGTGACATAGATGTACATTCAATTGCAGAATGGCAAAGTAAAATGTGGTTGTCACCTACCATGAAAGACTATGAAGTGATTAGAAGAAATGCACTAGTTATATATTATAGTAACACAGGATGATCTTTAAAATATAGTATTGAGTACACAGGACAGAGACAGAATGATAAATATTGCATAATTCAGCATATGAGGAAAAGTACCAATGAGAGTTGGAAAGAAATAATAACTAGGAATTAAAGGTATGGGGAGGCAAAATAAATGAAAATGGGAAGATACATAGGTTCTCTGTAGTCAGCAATGACACCATTCTCTCTTAAAATGATTAAATGGATGGGTTCCTAGATCTTGCATATTTTTCCAGGTTTAATGCAACATTAGGTCCCCCAGGGCCACAACCCTAAGATTTATTCTGAATATCAACTAGTCATGGTCAGAGCAAATGAAGGCATAAAGAAATCTGTCATAATAATTATTTACCAAATTTATGGTTATTTCCCTCTATGTCTTCTTTTTCTCTCATCTTTTGTTTTTCTTCAACTTATTTATTTTTTTTTAAATTTCCTCTTTTCTTCCTTTTGTTTCATCTTCATTATGTTTGCCAAGTATGAATCCATTCAACTAAATTCCCCTTCCCTTACCATCATTTCCTCAACCCATTGTTCTTTCCAAGTCACTTCTTTCCACGTTATGGCATAGAAATAGAAGTGTCTCGAAGAATGAAAAACATTTGGGATATAAGGAGTGGTCCATGAATGTTTTTTTTCCAGATTATAAGACACTTCATGGAAATCCAGTACAATGAAAAAAAGGTGAGATGTATATTGTGCAATTCACTTGATGGCTTCTTTTTGAAGCTGGCAAGATATTAATTTGGATAGTGGTGGTGAAAAATGAATGAAACTGACAATGTTTGGTCTTTCTGGAAAGGCTGATTAGAGATAGTTTATGTTTCTGCATCAATATGCCATGTCAGCCTAGCAGGAAGGCACAAGAGTAGCAATTAGTTTGCTTAAGTATAGGACAAATACAATTATATTCTTATACAGAGACACGTAAGTAGTTTTATATGTTTAATCTATTTAAAGATATGAAGAAAGCCAGAGAATGAAAAAATGTAGAATCTCCTTAGAAGGGAAGCAGGACACAAAAGCAATAAACCTGGCATTTATAATGTTATTGGGAAGTAATTCCTAATTCATTGATAGCAAGTACTACATATATGTATTAATACATGGTGAAATGTGTAAAGATTAGCATTTTCAACTTTTCTTAGAAAACTGGCACTGGGTAAGGCCCAGTCAGTACTATACTACTGTACTATGTATAGCTCTGTCACTGCAATCACCATTATTTTAGTTAATATCTTCGTATTAATTTCCTCTCTTCTATAAACTTTTTGTGCCTTATTAATTTTTTGCCCCAGCTCATAGTAGTATCTCAGTAAACACTCTTGAATGAATCACTAGATGAATGAAACCATATTATACTCATGCCCTGTTGACACAGGACAGAGGAAATGGGTGGGCTGAACATGAATAATTTTTATTTTCTTTAAGGATCTACTCCTACCTAATGTTCTTAAATATGTGGACTTTTCAGAGTATTATAGTTGGATGGCATTTTACATGTTTTTTCATTCTGTAGAGAAACATTTCACAATTCATTTTTACAACATAAAAACATAAAAATTTACCCATTTACATTTTGACTGAGAAAAATAATAAGGTTTCCAGTTCTTTAAATCCTAGTTTGCAAAAGCATTTTACTGTATAATCTCTCTGTGTTGTATTCCAGTTTACTTGTAGGTTTTCCTTGGAAGACTAACAGAAATCTAAACTACCTGCTTTGCTGCCTTTATACACTTTGCCAAGCTGTGTTCTCACAACTCAGGAGATTAAAATGAAAAAAAAAAATAGTAAGACAGTTTCACAAAAAATAACTATAAGTTGATTTTTAAAAAAATACAGAGGATCTTCTTGGTTGCAGATGGATATGAACATTTTAAAAGAAAACTTAAAAGTAATAAATAAGAGGGGCGCCTGGGTGGCTCAGTGGGTTAAGTGTCTGCCTTCAGCTCAGGTCATGATCTCAGGGTCCTGGGATTGAGCCCCCAGGCTCCCTGCTCAGTGAGGAGTCTGCTTCTCCCTCTTCCTCTCCCCTCTTTCCCCCCCCCACACCCCACTTATGCACACACGCGTGCGCGCGCTCTCTCTCAAATAAACAAATGAAATCTAAAACAAACAAAAGTAGTAAATAAGAATATAATAGCAGCATTCAAATTACTTATCCCAAAGATTTTTTTAACAAAGCAATAATAAATTTCCCATGTATTTCAATGACTTGATTATGGAGAAGTACTGTATGTTTTAAATTGACACAACACTTAATACACTGCTCTCTCTTCAGATAAGACAGGCAATGCTACTCAGTTTCATAGGGTTTATCCTTTCTTTGTCCTACATTCCAAGTGCCATTCCTACCCCATACCCTTGCCAATGTCAGACCAACTTTCCTCCCTGGTAAACATTTCTTTCTTTCAATTTTTCCAGGAAGGAAGGAAAGGAAGGGAGAGAAGGTGGGAGGGAGGGAGGGAGGGAGGGAGGGAGGGAGGGAGGGAACAAGCAAGGAAGGAAGGAAGGAAAAGGGAAGGGAAGAAGGAAGGAAGGGAAGGGTGGGCAAGCCTCCTGGAATAAAATGCCATGTGCACTTCTGAAACATTCAATATTACCCAGTTTTTACCTTTCTTTGATCTCAGAGCAATCATTAGCCTGGGCATAGCCCTCATGTGGAAATCAGTTCATTCATATGCCATTAGGTGCTGAAATCTGGACCCCCCAAACGAAGAATCCATGAGCTTAAATTTGAATAAAATGACACTCATGGAAGCTATCTGAAGTCTATGGAGGCCATCTATTCTTTCAGACATCTGTGATGAAGTCAGCCCCTCAGAAGTGTGTCCTTCGGGGATTCTTATGGGTAACTATTAGAGCTATCATCTCAGGAACCTATGAATATGCTATTGTTCATGGCAAAAGAAACTTTGCAGGTGTGATTTAAGGACAGAATTTGAGCCGAAGGGATGATTTTGGATTACCTAGGTGAGACAATCTAATCACATAAATTCTTAAAATCGGAGAATCTTTCTTGGCTGAAGTTCAGAGAATGTGAAGAAAGACACAGGACAAATTTAAAAATGAGAGCGAGACTTGAAGCCCATCATCTCTTTTTCCCCATTTAAGATGGAAGGAGGCTACAAGCCAAGGAATGCAAGTAGCCTCTGGAAGGTAGAAATGGCCCTCTGCCCACAGCCAGAAAGAAAACAGGGACCTAGTTCCCACAACCACAAGAAACTGAATTCTGCCAGCAATCTGAAACAGATGCTTTCATGGAACCTCCAACAACTTGATTTTATCCCAGTGAGACTCACTTAAGACTTCTCACATACAGAGCTGTGAGAAAATAACTTAGTGGTATTTTAAGCTTCTAAGTTCACACGAATTTATTAAGGCAGCAGCATAAAACTACCATGGTGACTCAGGTATTGTGTTAGGCATTAGATTTATAAAAAAAAAATAATATGCTGCACAGAAACTGCTTAATGATGGAAAATCAAGCATTGACTCTTCTTTGCAACAAGTTCATTAATAAATGAATTTTTAAAACTATTAAATAATTCATTTATTTTTTATAAAACATTTATTCTGTCAGTATGTGAAGTAACTTATAGCATGTCAATAACCACTGAAAAATCAATTCTAACATGATATAGACCATGCCATGAGCTCCCAACTAAATTTCTGCTTATGTTAACTGTACCAGATAAATTAAACTATCATCTCTATTTTGAAATACATTTATTTATTCATTTAACAATTTACTGATTATATATTAAAGGTCTATTATTAAAATGGTGAAGAAAATTTGATGGTTACATGTTTCTTCATAATGATTAAATATAAACTTAAGTATATTACAAATGTCCTATTCTGTTAAGTACAAAATTCCCTAGTTAATAATTTTTAAATGCTTAACTTGTCTGCTGATAGTTGATCATACAAGTGATTTTGAAAAAAATGTTCATTTTGAAAAATTCTACTCGAATTAGTAGGAATTCAACTTACAATAATCATAAAAAAAGCCCTTCTGTTAGACATTATTTGTGTGAGATCAATAATTAAAAACAAACCAAAACAAAACACAGCAAGTAAAAAAGATATCCCTGCCTATTCTCAAGTTCTTTTTTTTTTTTTCCTTCTTAAAGCTGTTCTGGGTCTATTTCTGCACGATTATTTCTGAGCTGTCAGTTGGTGTGGTAATGGCAGAGTAATGCTCTTCTTCCTCATTCCAGTGGCAGCCAGGTCCAGCTTGGCCCCTCTTTCCACATCAGATGCAGTTACTACAAGTAAGATTCAAGTATGGTGATCTATACACCACAAGTCATTACAACTTTTGATAGTCTAAGATACTGTTAGGTGAATACTTTTTTAAACTTTCATAAATATTAACCAACTATTACAAATATAAACAGATTTCTGAGATAATTATGTGGTTTTTATAATTACATACATAATACAAGGAAAATAAACTTGTTAAAATTGCTAAAACATCTGAATGGCAAAATATTTTTAAAGAAATTTTATTACACTCTCTTAAATCTGGAATATTTTTTCAATGCTCACTTTAATTCTGTTTTATGAAAAAATGCAAATTTTTTTGTAGTTGGTATATATCCTTTATAAAAAGGTTGTGCCAAATGTGTTTTCTGTTCATTAAAATCTATGTTAATTCCATTGGTTTGTTTTAAATTTTTTAATTGAGGTGCAAATACATATAGTTAAAAGAATTGATAGTTTTTTTTAATAAATGAACATCCCTACATAACCATCACCTAGATGAAAATATAGAAAAAAACCCCATCACCCCAGAAGCTTCCTTCCCTCATGTCCATTCTCAGTTAATAATGAACCACACTCCCAACACAAGTTTTGCTTATTTTCAATCGTCATATAATTATAATCCCACACTATATATACTCTTGACTCTGGCATCTTTTGCTTAATATGATTTCTGTTAGATTCTTCCACATTTTTTTGTGTGGCAACACTCATTATATTGCTATATATTATCCCATTGTATGAATAAACTACAATTTATCCATTCTACTGTTAATGAATTTTTGTGGGGGAGCTATTACAAATAAAGCTGTTATTAACGTTTTGTACAAAATACTAACATATTTTGGTGCACATATGTACTACATCTTGACATTCAAAAGTCAAATCATATATACATTCGCTCAACTCTAGTTTGATAGTGTCAACATTTTTTAAATGGCTATACCAATTCACCTTCCTACCTGAGATATTTGAGAGTTCTTGTTACTCTACCTTCTTATCTCTATTTTTAAATTTTAGCCTTTTAAGTATTTAGAGACAAGTCATGATCGTTTTAATTTGCATTTCTATGATTATTATATTGACTGCCTTTTCATATGTTTATTGCCCATTTGTATAGCCCCTTTTGTGAAGTGACTTTTCAAGTGTTTTGCTCTTTTTTCTTAATTAAGCTGCCTGTCTTTATTGTTTTGTTAGGGGTTCCTCATTTATTATGGATGAGAGAATTTTGCTGGATATGTGTATCCTAAGTCGCTTTTTTCTAACTGTGGCTTGTCTTTTCATTCTTTCATGGTGTCTTGATCAATGGAAGTTCTTAATTTTAAAAGAGTACAGTTTATGAACTTTTTCTTTCATGGTTGGTATTTGTATCTTATTTAAAACATCTCTGGCAATTCCAGAATAAATCAGATGTTCTCATATGTTTTTCTCTAAAAGCTTCATATACCTTTCACAATTACATTTGTAATACAGTGGAACTGATTTTTATACATGTTGTGAAATAGGTCAAGATTATTTTTTAATATAGATATCTAAACACTCATGTATCTATTATTGATTCTGTACCAGTTATTTTCCAATACATTTTCTTATCCTATTTTGGTGGCATCTTCTTATAAATCAACAGGCCACATTTACATTCTGGGTCTTTTTCTGGAACCTGTCTTCTATTGTATTGTTCTCTTATCTTTGCACCAATAGCACACGTTCTTATACTGTGGCCTTATAGCAAATCTGGATACCTGGTAGTGTAAGTCCCTAACTTTGTCCTTCTTCAAGTATGTCTTCACTACTTGACCTTTTGGGAGTCCTTACACATTTCAGAATATTCGTGCATCAATTTCCAAAAATTCTGCTTGAGTTTTTTATTTTGATTCAATTACACATATAAGTTAACTTGGGAAGAATTCACTTTCTTTAAAATTTGAAATTTCTATTCATAAACTTAGTAAATCATTTCATTTATTTAGAATGTCTTTGATTTTTGTCAGAGATGTTTTGTAGTTTCCTGTGGAAAATACTTCTATATGTTTTGGTAGACACATACCTGGGCATTTGATGTTTAGTTATTCAATTATAAATAGTATCTATTTTAAGATTTCATTTTCTAGTTATTTATGGCTACTGTANGGAAATACAATAAATTTTTATTTATTTCAATCCACTGACTACCTCAAATTCATGAATTAATTTTAGCATTTATCTGTAGAATTCATTAGACTTTCAATGTATAAATAATGTTTTCAAATAACTGTAGCTTCTAAAGTCATTTTTTCTCATGTTAAATTATTTCCTATTTCTAGTTTGTTAGTTATCATGAATGGCCTTTTAATTTCATAAATCTATTTAGATTATTATTTGATCCTTTTCTTCCTTTACTGTTAATGTGATCGTTTATATTTACAGAATTTTTTAAGGCTGGAAATTGTTTGCTTTGGTTTTGGGTAGGTCAAACATCTCCTTGTCCAGTTTTGCATGTTATTAGTTAAATTTTCACATTACTCTCCTCCATGGATTATATAAAAAAATCATTTAAACACAATTAATATGAGGACAGCAGTGAGATATAATGGGAATGACAGGTCTCAAAATCTATTGTGTATTTGCTGTGTATTACTATTATTTTCCATTCATGAGAATAATAAAATTTGCTCCACTGCCTAACATGGTGTTTATAAAAATAAAATAACTGAGTGGAAGTGAAAATGCATGGTAAACTATAAGGAAGGACTATTAATATAAAGTTCAAGTGGTCAATTATTATGTAGTTCATTATAGTTCCATTTAATAAAATTATAATGAGATACATAATTTTAATCTTTTTCCCTAGTACTTTTATTTTTCTTGAACACTAAAGCAAGGTTTGTCTACCACTTTTCTTCCCTAAAGCTATCCAAATTGCCAAAACTGACAAATGAGAAAGTTTCAAACCAAAAAGTCTTTACCAAAACTGTTGCATTAAACATACCAAACTATTCAGCTTTCATAAACCCACAAATTATATATCAACATTTAAGGTGGATAAAAGGCCTGTTGTTTTTTATATTTTCGTAAGACAAAAACATCACAATTTTTGTATGGCTTTAGTCTAAATGGAGCTTCCTAAAAATGAGCTCTCTGGCTTTTACACACTCAGATCAGTACAAGCACAGTCTACGTTTCTCTCCAGTTTTCCATATATGGAAAATGGACTGCTAGCCAATTCTCTGCCCCACTTTGTTAGGTAATGTCATATGCTAAATTTCTTCTTATTTTCAACCTTGGTGCTACCTAGGGAGAAAGAATAAGTGAAATAAAATTCAAAATAGAAGCTAGATGATCATGTCTAATTTAAACCTGCTAATTATATTCAAAAGTTAAGTTTCCTCTGAAACAATTAGTTACAAATTTCTCTTTGGAGTTTTTTTTTCTCTTTTATTTTCCAGCTACATATCATTCATTCATTCATTCATTCATTCATTCATTTGCCTGGTGATGGAATTCTGGAGTATGTTTTCCTGAAAGATAAAGTGAAGAACTCAGCAGAAGAGCGTACAACAGCACAGTCACACTGGCTGTCTACTGCAAGTTTCACTTTGTTAGGTTTCATAGCCAGTTAGCTTTAACGTCGGGTTCATCATATGAATTGGGGGAACAAGATCAGCACTTGGGCTCCAAACATCTTCCCTATTATTATCGCTCCATTTGTTCTGGTGATTATTCTATACCCTACCACAAGTACTTATGGCCAGGACAAACAGAAGATGATGGGGGAATTCCTGCATTTCCTCAGAGAAAAAATATGAACATCAAAGAAAATCCATGTTGATTAAAAGGCACACCTATTATAAATGAAATAACTAAGCCATGGGCCCAAGTTGACTATGACAAATCCTTGTGGATTTGTGGATTTTAAACCTTGTGGATTTTAAACCAAGGGTTTAAAAAAGTTTATTTTTTTTTTACAAAAATAAGATCATGGTCTTTGATGAGAGACCTCTGTTTATAAAAAAATTCCTTAAAACCCGACCCTTCCTAAACATTTCTTTTTCATTCTCCATGGAACATCAAAATACAAAAGAAAACCCACGCTCAACAAGAGTAAAAGCCTGCTGAGAGGAAACCACAATGAATTAAAATGAATTTTCCTGAACATTAAAACTTCAAGAAAATTATTTTATACTCTTGTGCACACTGAATTGTTCTGTGCAAATTATCTGTTAAAAATCAATAACCTCTGATAATGTTAAAACACATTTGCCTTTAAAGTTAACAATGTAAATATTTTTTTTGTTGGACTTTGATGTTTTTGGAAAGAGACTTAATGACTTGTCAGTGGCATGACATTTCTTAAATAATTTTAGAATAAGCTGGGGTAAAATTCCTAAATAAATAAAAACTCCAAAATCGATAAGAAAATAATTTGTGAGGATAAAAGCTATCTTGAAATGGTCACAACTACCTACCAGATCTTACCCAGATGAAATTCATTACCTCGAAATTCAGCATCTTGGCAAAGTCTTCATCACTAATTAAAATAATAGCAATGGAAGAGCATCTGCAATTACTCTGTTTAGGATAAAATTACAAGGGCTATAAATCTCCAAGCTTCAGGGCATAAACTGATCACCAGCTGGGGTGAGAAAGAAATGTCTACCTATTGTGTAGTTTTGCAAAATTAGGTACATTATATGTTTTACTCCCTCGGAAACATCTGGCACAGGCTACTATTTGAGAGGCTTTGGGGCTGAACACAAGGGACACTACATGGCTAAGTTATAGAAATTGCATCATGCCACACATTTATAAAACCTAAAATTCAAGGGCTTGCTAAAGGAATGCTGAATTCTTCATCTTAATGTCATTGGCTAAAATTCTTTCCAGGCTAGTGATTACAGATGTCAGGTAGAACATGAGAAATTAAAAAGTATTCGAATTTTTGTGTTAGTCCTTTTGTCATAAAACAGAGTTAACATCATTATAGACAATACTTGGTAGTCTCCACAGGGAAATTTTTTAAAAATAGAATGCACTTGGACTTTGAACTATTAGGGGACACTGACAAAGGAGAAAAGTGAGTGCAGCAAATGATTTTCTATGATAGCTCCTTTTCTACCCCATCTTTGCTACTCAAAGGAAGAGGCCAGTTTATTTCTAGGCAAAATAGATGTGAAAAGAACTGGAGGATCCCTTCTCTCTTTTAATAAATAAAGGGAAAAGAAGGAAGAGGGAGGAAAAGTCCAGATACCAGAGAATGTCTGCAGCACAGGGTTCTGCCTTTGTCCTGGGAATGTTATCCAGGAGGGACCCTAGCGGTCCAGATCACCACATAGAAGCCCAAGAATATGTGAGAAGGTAGCTTGGGGGCTGGAAGGTGGAGAGTCCAGTAAGTGAGGAGAACATTGTAATGAAAACCAGACACTGTGAATTCCAAAATGGTTACTAATAGTTAATAAGCACTTGGTTATTAATTGGTTATTAATTAATGGTTAATAACTATATTTACTGATCTGTCCCTAAGTTAAAGGAAGCCCCAGAAAAATCCAGAAGCAGAATATGAGGCAAATAGCTTTTCACCATGTTCATCTATCTTCCATCAAATTTCTAAATCACAAACTTGGCAATATGTGGGCTAAATGGAACATGGCAGCAGTTGCTTATACATAAATATAATTTAAATGCCTTTAGGATAGTATCTTTCCAACTCATCCTAGACCCTGATACTCCTTAATGACTTAGTCCCAGTGTTTTCATATCTGGAAATTGCACTCATAGATGGACGGCAAAAGCGTTAATGTTTACAAATATTAGTACAAAAGTATCACGTTTCAATATAGTTCTAACTATTTTATATAATTTGCCTTATTGCAATGTATTATATCCAGAATTTCTTACAGCTTTATTGCAAGAAAATTCTACAAAAAGTTCATTTTCAACATCCTTTTTTCCCCATTAGAAACAATAGTAATAGCAAGTTTTAAAGCTCCTATTTCTCATACTCCGATCACCTTAATATTCTGTGAAAAACTCCCCAAATTTTGAATTTTTCTTCAGCCACAAAGCCTACAATAGAATTCTAAAATATGAGTAGTCACTGGACAGAGATTATATTTCTCTCCATACATATCTCTGGCAATGGCTAGATTTGTGTAGTTTGGCTATTTTTTCCTACTACACTCCATTGCTGATAGTCAGTTCATAGTTCTTAATAGACCTCAGATCGGTTCTTCCTGCATTTTTATGTACTTTCAAGGAATCAGTGATTCTGTATCAGTCCAGATACTTTCTCAATTTACTGTGAGAGAAATCTGCTAACAGCTATTCTTTGGGGTTAGTGCACTCTAAGTAGTCATAGTATAAATGATAGTATTGCAAATGAGATGATTTCTTAAACTTGTAGTTTATTTTGACAAATTAACACCAAATGAAATTTGAGATCATTTTCAGCTTGCAAGGTTTTTTTTTAAAGTTTTAATTTAAACTCCAGTTGGTTAACATACAGTGTAATATTAGTTTCAGGTGTCCAATGTAGTGATTCAACACTTCCATACATCACCTGGTGCCCATCACAAGTGCACTCCTTAATCCCCATCACCTATTTAACCTATCCTCTCACCCCCGCCCCTCTGGCAACCATTAGTTTGTTCTCTATAGTTAAGAGTCTGTTTCTTGGTTTGAAATAGAAAATGTTACCATACAATTTTCGTAATATTTTCTGATACTTACTATTCAAGGAATTGTCACAGTTAGTTAGTCATCACTGTTACTATTAGGATTTGTGAATCATTAACCTAGGGTCTGCCACGCAGATTCCACAGCCAGAATGTTTCTGCAAAGCTGAGCTATTACAGAGGTGGTTTTACCTTTCTAAACCTCAACTTACCTCCGGGGATTCTAGGAAATCTGGGAGATTAGGATCATAACTCTGATGGCCAAACCGATTCCAATCTAATGTTGTTAAGGACATCTGCTTTAGAAGGAAAATCAAGGATCCAAAGGCTACTTGAAAAGTTTAAGGTAGGAATGGTTTCAATTAATTTTGTAGAAGTAAAATTGTGAGATAGATAGTGGCGTTGTGTTAGTTCTGTATTGCTGCATAACAAATCAACACAAATTTAGCAGCTTAACACAACAGCCATTTATTATTTCACAGTTCTGATGGTGAGAAGTTCAGGCACGGCCAACTTTGATTCTTTGTTCAGTGCTTCACATTCGAGATGTCATCTAGTCTGAGTTCTTATCTGGAGACTCCACTAGAACAACATTCCCTTCCCAGCTCCCTCAGGTTATTGGTGGAATTTATTTCCCGTGACTGTATGACTGAGCTCCTTGTTTCTTTGTTGGCCGTTAGCCAGGCATTGCTGTTGGCTCCTAAGAGACTCACTCAATTCCTTACCATGTGCCCCCTTACAGCTTCCAGTCAACAATGAAGAATTTCCTGTCCCAAACCTTCTGATACTTCAAATCTCCTTTTCCAGAAAAAGCCTAGTCCCTTTTAAGGGCTCACTTAATTAGGTCAGACTCACCCAGGATAATCGCCTTTTCTTAAAATCAACTGATTTTGGACCTTAATTATATCTGCAGAAATCCTTCACAACAGCATGTAGACTAGTGTTTACTGAATAACTAAAAGAAGTTGTGTGTTGTGGGAATCTTGAGTTCAATCAGCAAAACAGAACCAGTAGGATAGCTGGATAGACAGAAAGACAGACAGGTATAGATTTATTACAAGTAACTGGCTTACACTGTTGTGGAGGTTGGCTAAGCAAGTCCAAAATCTGTAGTCAGGAAAGGACAGAAACTATGGGCACAGTCTAAGACTATTGTCCGCAGCTAGAATTTCTTTTTTTTTTTTTTAGATTTTTATTTATTTATTCGACAGAGAGAGAGCCAGCGAGAGAGGGAACACAAGCAGGGGGAGTGGGAGAGGAAGAAGCAGACTCATAGCAGAAGAGCTTGATGTGGGGCTCGATCCCACAACGCCGGGATCATGCCCTGAGCCGAAGGCAGACGCTTAACTGCTGTGCCACCCAGGCGCCCCCGCAGCTAGAATTTCTTCTCCCTCTCAGTTTACACCTGTGGTCTCGTGGGAAATGATGGGATTCAAGACACACGACCCCAAAATATGGCTCCTTGGCATACTTAGTAATTTTAAGCTGAGGAAGTTTGAGAAACCAGCAGAAGCAAGAAGTTCACTCTAATCTTCCCTCAACTTTCTATCCTAAAACAGGTAATAAAACCTTGTGAGAGGTGTTCTCCCTACACCCAGAGGAAAGGAGCATGCTTGTCTTCAAAGACAAAAAGACACTGAGAAGAATCTGAATAAACAGGCCTTGCTAAGATTTCCTCAGTTTACGATACTTATATCATACTCTTTGACCTATTATATTTCTACATCAGTATCAACTCCACATCAAACCCAGCATAAAAATACTCAGATTTAACTGTTTGCTTGTTTGTTTGTTTTGGTTTTCTTTTCCTTATGAAGGCTCTCGTGTAACACAAAATTTACATCAGATAAATTTGTATGATTTTCTCCTAATATGTTTGTTAATTTTCAGATTCAGCCAGGGACCCTAAGAAGATCAAGGAAAAGTATCCCCCCATCCCCCGTCACCCCCTACAGGAGTTCCTGTGATTGAGGAAACAAGCAAAAAAACAAACAAAAAACAAACACACGAAAAAACCCTTAGGCCTGGTTTACAAATGATTCTTGACATGTAAGCACCCCCTGAAAGTGTACAGCTGCAGCACTATAGTACTTTCCTGGCTTAGTCATGAAGAAGAGTGGTGAAAGAAAATTCTCCTTTTAGGAAGAACTTCCTTTTGAGTAGTGTATACAGTTGTTCATTTTGTCTGAAAGGAGAAATTGCCAGAGTCTATATGAATAGCATGAGCCTATATCAATTCATGGGCTGTGGCTAATGGTTTGGCTGAGGGTCATGGACTTATTAGAAAGAATATGATAGTAAAATTGTTAAAAAGAATGTTTAGTAAAAGGTTGTATAGATAGACCCCTCTAGGCAAAACAAACCAAACAAAAAACAAAAAACAAAACCCAAACATGAATATTTGTGAATGTTTACCAAAGGGTGACCTCAGCAGAGGAAGATTTTAAATTCGAGTGGCTAGGATAAACCGTTCAATGGATTAGGAGTTAGCTTCTTTCCCCAGTCACTCCATTGGGTTCCATTAGGGTCCACTGAGTTCATGAACAAAGTAGCCATGGCGATTAGGGTGATTAATGGAATGGAGATTATACATGGACTCAGCAACATTTTCTTACACTCACCACAGCTAACCTGGCTACAGCCACTGATGGGTGCCTGGAGTGCCAGCAGCACAGACCAATAGTGAGTCTCCAATCTGGCACATTCGCAGGGTGAACAGCTAGCTACTTGAAGGCAAGCTAATTACATTACCCTGCTTTGTTTGTATGGAATAGATGCTTACTATGGTTACACATTTGCTTTCTCTGCCTGCAAATACCTCAGCTTTGGTTACGGTTGTTTGTCTGGTAGTTATGGTTCATTGCCCAGTAGAGTGATCCAAGCCTTCATTCCTGAAGTGTGTGGGCCATTCAGTCCTAACTGAATTGGGCGGCTGTAGTTTTCCATTGATTTTAATTATAGGACATTATACTAAGAGATAGCCTTAAGGATCTTCTGTATTACGGATACATTCTTCCTTGCCCATTGTGTAGTAGCACCCAATTTCCCCTTGGTAGTCAGGATCAATCACCCCAACCATAGCAGAAAGCTTGTCTAATATCAGAGACATTCAGAATGCCTTATACACTATCAATGTATTCCGCACAGCATTGTTTCTTACCCATGAACTCATTTCACAGCAAATGAAATTTACTAATGGGCTCAGGCTTATGAAATGCAATGGTCTTATCATGTTCCCTATCATTCTGAAACAGCCATCTGATAAAATGGTGGAATGGCCTTTTGAAGACCCAGTTATGACACCAACTAGGTGGCAGTGCTTTGTGGGGTTGAGGCAATGTCCTTTAGGATGCGGTATCTGCTCTAAATCAGCATTCAATATGTGGTGCTATTTCTCCCATACTCAGGATTCACTGGTGCATGAATCAAGGGATGAAAAAGTAAATTGCTCTACTCACTACTCCTAATGTTCCATTAGCAAAAGTTCTGCTTTTCATCACATGTTTTTGGCTCTGCTGATCTAGAGGTCTTAGATCCAAAGGAAAGAATCTTCCACCAGTGAACAATTATTCCACTGAACTAGAAGTTAAGACTTTCACGAGGCCATTTTGGGCTCCTCATGCCTCTAAATCAACAAGCAAAAACAGGGATTACTGTTCTGCCTGGGTGATTTATTCTGACTGCCAAGAGGAAATTGTCTTGCTACTATATAATGGGAGTAATGAGGAGTACGTCTGAAACACAGGCAATTCTCTAGGCATCTTTTATTACTCCCATGTCCTATGATTAAAGTCAATTGAAAATTATTACAACTCAATTTAGGTAGGACTGCTAATGGCCCACACTCTTCAAGAATGAAGGTTTGGATACACATGATAATTAATAAAAAAAAAAAAAAGAAGAATGAAGGTTTGGGCCAACCCACTAGGTAAAAAACCATGACCAGATGAGGTGCTTGTTGAGGATATAAGGAATATGAAATGGGTAGTGGAGGAAGATAGCTATATCATATGACCATGTGACCAGCTATAGACATAAAGACTGCAATAGTTATGAGTTAATAGTTTTTACTTGACATGATTATGTTTGTGTATGCTTTACGCTAATATTTTTGCTTTGCTCCTTCTCTTATCCTCTAATCATTTTACATGATGGATAGCTTTATTATCCCAGTATTTAAATTATAAGATGTCAAGGGAGAAGACTGAATTATCACCCAAGAGCTTTGTATTCTCTTTTGTAGAAAAGGTTAGCATGTTTTCATATGTATATAGGAGAGTTGTATCATTGTGAGAGAAATAAGATTTTGTTTTCATCTTTATTTGGAGATTAAGTATGATCTAGAAAGATATGTTAGGTGTCTACTTGACAAAGGGTGGACTGTGTTGGTGTTTTTGATGTGTCCGCTTGGTTAGGCTTCATTCCCCACTTTTGCATTCAGACACTAATCTAGGTGTTGCTATGAAGGGATTTTGCAGATGTGATTAAATCCTTTAATAGCCGATTTTAAGTAAGGCAATTATCCTAGATAATCTGGGTGAGTCTGACTTAATCATTTGAAAGGACTTGGAAAAGGGCTGACCCTTTCCAAGGAGTAGAGATGGGGAGTGGCAGGCAGAGAGGAATGGATAGATACAGGCAGAAGACAGATTCAGAGACAAGCAGAGAAGAAATACCCTCTGTGTATAAACAGCTTCAGCATGTGTCCTAGAATTCCAGCCTGCCTACAATCTATTGTTCTTGATTACCTGCCTTACAAATTTTGGATTTACTCACCTAGTCACCACGATAGCATAAGTCAATTCCTTGTGATAAATGAATGAATAAATACATATATGTAGGAAAATCGATGATATATGGATAGATATAAATATATCTCTCTCTACTAACAGATATAAAAACGGACACAGACACAGACATAGATATAGATATCCTAGTGGTTCTACTTTTCTGGTTGAATCCCAACTAATACAGGAGCCATTTTTAGAATTCTGACTAACGTGGGCTTTTTTGGAATGTAAGAAGACACCATAGCAATCATCAGAATCAGAATAGAAAGACCCAGGCTTAAGAGGAGGTGCTGCCACTAAAAGCATCATAATGTTGGGAAAATCACTTAACCTAAGCTTCACTTGTCTCTTCGATATTTCAAGGACCTCTATCACAAAGTTGTGAGCATCACATAAGAAAAATAAATAGGTAAGTATCTTGTATACCTTAAAATACTACACAGATTTTGCTATTTTGGCTAAGAATGCCTGCATTTATTTGTGTTACTCTCCTCACTGGGGAGGACTAAAATGGAAGTCAATTTGAATTTGGAGGAAGTCTCTAGCATAGGCATGGGCTTCTCAAGTATTGATTAACTGTTGCCCTGGAGTTTAGAATACAAGACCAGAAACATTGATATCTAACCTTGTGGGGCGTCAAAAGGTAGGACATCCTTGAAATACTGGTGCAGATTTTTATGATTTTTCATTACATTTCATATTTATTTTACCTTCATAGCATGCATGATGCTGTTAGCAAAATGAGATCATCTATGTAAGGTAAGAACATACAAGAAAAAAAAACACCTCTTATACTCACACCACCTAGAAAAGCTACATAGGATTACCTTTCATTCCCTCATATGTGAAATTATATTCTTCTGAAGAATTAAAAACTAATGGCCATGGACAATAAATGAGCAACAATGCAACTAGTACTGAATTCTATTTCTAGAGTTCTGTTATTGACTCTGAAAAGTTGAGTGAACCCTCTTAGAGTAACTACAGCTAATGATGGTGTATGCCTGGCTCTTTAACAAGCCTAATTATGTTACTATTCTGAGTTAGTTTTTAGGTAACTTTAGTGTTTTCTTTCAGGTGAGTTTCTTTTTTTCTTTTCAACTTTTTATTTGAATTCTAGTTAGTTAACACAGTGTAATATTAGTTTCAGGCGTAGAATTTAGTGATTCATCACTTATATACAACACCCCGTGTTCATTACAAGTGCAGGTGAATTTCAATGTACTATTAAACGGTCCTTCAAACAATCTAACACATTCTTAATTAAATTTCTCATAGACATGGTCTGTGGAAAGAACTTCCATTTTGGGCTTACTGGAACACAAAGAACTAAGAGCACATGCTAAAGTTTGAGCTCTGTGATCCAGAATATATATCCTAGTCTCTGAAGATTTAGCCATAAATGCATAGGGCATCACTACATATCATCTTGATTTCAGGCATTACTTTGGGTATAGTTCCAAAGTTTCACTTTTATCATAGTTGACACTTAGAAGGCTTAACTAAGCAAATTCATTGTAATTTAAATTAAAGTTTTATTTTGATCTCTAGAACAAAACTTTCCAAATAATTATCCAAATTATGTTCAGGAAGCATTGTCTTTTTAATTGCTGTATCTGTGTGGAATTTTAATTCAATTCTCACTCAAAACCTTTGGTAACAGAGTCCTCAGGAAAAATGACATACTACTAAAAAATCTGAGCTAAATATGTTGGGGAAAAATTATTAATTTCCTAAAGGTGTTAGAGAACTTCTGACTAGGACAAGTTCCTAGCAAGTTCCATTACTTCTTTGAGACATGCTTTTGAAATTGTTGAACTATGATACGATACAGGAGAAGAGAGATTAGTGCCCATGATGTAGGATTTCTGACATATGATAAAAATAGGCAAGATCTAAAAACTAGATAACATGGTCTCAAGAACATTCCATGTCTGATTTAAAGATAAAAAGATATAGATTCTCTAGATTTTGATCCATGTACAGAACTCTCAAATGACTGCTACGTAGCAGGAAGCCACAAACATCCCATTTTAACAACCTTTTGAAAATAATTTATGTAATAACTCTAAACATCAGACTTCTATGATTCATATATTCACTTTTTTACTGTGCTTACCAAAAATATGCATTCCTATGAAGATTTAGAGTCCCACTTAGATTAAATGACTAGAACTCTATGTGACAATTTGGCAAATAGAAACTTGAAGTTCCCATATTTAAGTCACTTCGAGTACAAATATCAATTAGTTATGTTTATACTGCCTAAAGATCAAGATGATTTTAGTAAAATTAGTTGCATGATTTTTTGAAGTTACTATAAAATATATAATCAGTCTACTTGCATATAATTTCAATAAACACATTTGAAGAGTGGTGTATTTAAATACTAAAAATAAATGCAAAAAACATAGAAGTACTATGGTTTTATTTATAACCAACTAATTGGCCATACGATTCATTCTTACAATAATCCAGTTTAATTGGGTATGCCAAGACAACAGTACTAAATGGAGAGGTAAGATGCTTAAATTTATTTGTACAAAATGAAGGATATAAGGATCTTTATTAAGTGACTTGAAATGCTCTAAATGCACACTTTTCACCTTCCTTCAAGAATGGATGTCAAATTCAAGTTTACCACTGCAAATTCTCTTACTGTTAAAACCAGCATTCTCCAACCACATCATTTAAAAGATTAAGAAATAGAAGAAATAGAAAAAATAGCAAAAGCAACAAAAAGAATGAAGGGTGGAGATTTTAAAAACTGACATAAAAGAACATTTCTGAAGAATCCTTAATTAAAAGCGGAAATACCAATTTTCAAATAAGACAACTTTGAATCTTAGATGTTCTTCACTCTTTTTAAATAACATGTCTCAATCCTTGCATATAGTTATAGTTGGTGTCAAATTCTATCAGGTTTGAGATGAGACTTTGCCAGTTTGGGAGCTAAGGGAATATATTATCTCAGTCTGCAAAGGGTTTCATGAAAAGGTTGAAGGGAATGGAAATCCAACACTGGTTAAGAAAATCAGCAAATAAATTACAAAAACTGTCCATTTGCCTGTCCCTTTTAATCTTAATGTCGTATTCAAACTATTGGGCATGTAACTGAATATCTCAACTGTACCTGAAGAAATAATGGAGCGTGTCTCTGCAGTAAAACAGAACGGCACTAAACTGATGAGTTTAACCCAGCAGAAAGAGCGGCTGTAAACATGACAAATGCCTGCTATTGATTTCAGGTTTAATTACTCTGTGCAGCACTGACAAAGCCCATCAGATGTTGTTGTGAAGTGTAAATGGAACAGACTACACTTCACTGCCCATAGGAAACTGATGGTGTCTGCAGTTTGCATTGTTTACTTTATCCTCCGTAAACTTCAGCCTTGATCAAATTAACAAGTGCTACTAACCTCCAACAAACTACAATGCAGTATGGTTTTACAGCAACAGCCTTGGAACAACAGTTCAGCAGCATCTTATTGATAACAAATGTCAGTCTAATGGCTGCTGGTGAACCTTACAGCCCAGGACCTGCAAGTCCTGACTCTGGAGCCACTGGGATCTCTTTCTGCAGGTCTGATGTGAAAGGGAATGGAAAGATGAGTTTTTCCACTGCTCATCATGTGGTGCCAATAAACAGTTGGTACCATACAGTCTTTTCCAAAGAACTCCTAAATCATTTAGTTTCTGGTTTCCAATATCACTTTTGAGGAACATTTATGAGTAATTATAACTAATTTTAGGTTAATTGCTTTCTAGCTTTTCCCTTTTCCTCTCTCTCTTCAGCTGTATAAATTATTTGTATCTTTTTTCATTCAATTCAACTTTTCCAAGTAGTGATTTACTGAAAGATATTTCTGAAAAAGTTAATAATTCATAATACTTGCAAAAGAACATTTTCCTTAAGTTGGAGGTTACTCAAATGACCTATTATTTGCTTTTTTCTACAAAGGCTATGTCAGAATTTCCTATTTCATCATCAAAGAATCAACAGAGTGCACTAAATATTTATGTTTTCAAAACTTCATACAAGTAGGTAAAACAATGAGATAGGATATCTGTAAGTATTTGCACTAGGATCAGGATCTGCCAAAGTCAGAACTAGATCTCTGAGACATCCTCCTCATGGTTGCCTTAATTCATACGTTATAGTCAGCTGGACCATCTTACCTCCACCTGCACACATTTGCTTGATGCTGTTGTTGATACTAATGTTCAGCACCTGTTGCCAAGATTTTTTCCCCCAGTTCTTGGCAATGCCCAGCACAGTGGTGGGCATCCATTTCCCTGTTTCCATTCCTAGGCTCGTGGGCTTCAATTTCTCATCCTACATTTGTAATCTATAGAATCATTGCAATCTCACATTTTGTCCTGGTGTTGCATAATAGAATATACTTCAGACAAGAATAAAACTAGGAGTTATGACATATAAGCGTTATTTGAAATAAATTATAAAATGTTTGATGCCAATCGAGCAAATTCTTAATAAATGCTAGATTTCTAACAGAAGACAGTTTAATAATCAGTTACTTAATTGGTTTCAAAGGATAGTTTAACAATAATAAAAGAGTGTTGACTATAATCTTAAAAAATACCTAAATTATCCCGTATGTGCCTGATCTTTTATCAAGAAATCAAGTGGTGCAAATTCTTTTCCTAAAATTGTCTTTTTATATTCTTAAGTTAGAGAGAACTAGAGTCCATCCACTTATTTGAAAGTATTTATTGAGTGCTTCCTCTGGCTGCTAGGTGCTAATGGTGAAGAAAACATATCCTACCTCCTCCAATGGGAAAAAAAAATAAAAATAAATTACTCAAATAATTGTATAGTTGGTATTGTAATGAGTGCTACAGAGGAAAGTTAAGAGGAGCAACAGGAATCTGAAAAGAGGCACCTGCTTTAGACCGGGAGGCTGGGAAGGCTTCTCTGAGCAGAAGACATTAAAGAGACATGGGGCTGAGTAGGAGGTACCCAGGAGAGAGAGCTGCATGTGTAAAAGCTATGAGGTGACAGCCTGAAACAACTGAGGCTGAAAGAAGCTTAATACGTCTGGAATCCAGTGAACTACATGGATAATGGCTACGATATGGATGGGGAGGTAGACAGTAGCTGGGTCAGACAGGCCAAGTTAAGAATTTTAGGCTCCATGCTATCAGGAGCCCAGGAAAGCCACTGAAACACGTTTAGCACTAAAGGATCAGATAGGGGTTTTTTCGTTTTGGGTGTGGTGTTTTTGTTGTTGCTGTTTTGTTTTGTTTTGTTTTGTTTTGGCTTGGGTTCGTGCAGGCTGTTTTGTAAGGAACAGCCCCAGGTCAACAGTGGGTAAGTGTAAATGCAGGAACCAAGTAGGAGGCTAACGTAATAGTTCAAGCAAATGATGATGGTGGCTTGGTTTGGACGGTAGCTGTAGAGATGGAGTCCAGATAGTGCTGACAGGGAATCAGAATACTGATAAAATATACCAAAACCCTCTCCATCTAGGCATTGTTTATATAATATAATATAATATAATACATATTAATATATGACATTTCATGTGTGTACATATGCACTAAAGTTGTTTTTATTTTAGATTTCTTTGCCAGTACAGGTTGAATCTTCACTTTCAGTTATTTAAAAAATAATGCTTCTGGACACTCATTTTTCTGAATATATGTATTCTCTGTGGACTCCTTAAATACTAGTGGAGATCCTACTCATATGACACTACAAATGGCAGAATATTTAAGCAGTGTTAGAGATTCTGGTTTAGTTAAAATTATGCTCTTTGTTAAGTTCAGAAGCATTTCTAGATTTTATTCTTAAAGACCAAATCTCCACAATAGCTTGATATTTTTAACTCATTACTTTGCATTTTTTTTCACACTAGAGGGAAAAATGAAATCTCTGATGCGGTCTACAAATTTAGTAGTCAAGGTTGGGGAGGACACCTCGAACCATCCTGTCTGCTTCAAATGTTATCTGAGCTGCCCTCAGTCACGGGCACTGGATGAAGGACTTGGAAGAATGGAAGTGATGCCCACAGAGATATCCTGAGGCAAAATGGAGGAGCTACAGGGCACTTGTCAAAGGTGCCCTACAACTTCCAACGTGGATAAAAATAGGGCAATGATGAATTCCAAGTCAACTCAGGCTGATTTAGAAAAAACTTCCAGGCCTGGAATTCAGCACTCATTAAGTCTGTCCCAAACTTAGCATGGAAGATATGTGAATTTAGTTTCTGGTGATTCATAGGAAAAGAGAGTTTCCTACTTTTCTTAGCAAACCACTCATTTATTTACCCATTTCTTTCCATTAATACACAAACAGCGTCTTGTCTAGACTTTGAAATAGTTGATCCTTGGCATTTGAAGTGATAAAAAAAATAAATATGATTATTAGTAGAATCATATGTCTCACTTTATAACTTGTTAATGCTTTCTAATTGATTATCAAACACCTGTGGACTGAATTCAACTATCAAAAATCCACAGACCCTGAAAGGGAAATTTAAATATTTGAAGGTCAAACTATACGACGATTTGTAGGAAACCTAGAAGAGGTTTACCCAACAGGGAAATTTTTTGTAATAAAAGCATCCAATCATTCTCCTCCAAATACTGAGCACCTACTAAACAGAAGACCCTGAACTAGATGGGGTGTCACTAGGGCACCAGGGTAGGTTTATATCAAGAATCCCGTCTTCATGCTGCTTATTTACAATACTAGACACGTTAATTTAAAATTGCCCTTTTAGCTAATTACTTTGCTGCAAACTACTGAATCAAGATGTCCATGACCATGATTGAATAAAAGGTAAAGTCTCAAATGAAGCCTTGGAAGCCACAATCTCTCTATATGGAGAAAATCAGTGACTAACATTTTGCTCTGCACCAGGGACTGCATCACATAATTTGTCACTGTCCAAATACAATTTTCTTTTTTTGTAAATGAGTCAGTCACAAACCTCTGATTGCACCATTTCAAATGCAAATAATTCTGTTCCAACTGCCTCTTTACATTAGCTAAATGAAGTCATCAGTAACCAAAATTGGAGAAAATCTTAACACAACTGCCGTAAACAACTTTTAAAGTTTTATATCCCATAAGAATGAAACCGTTATGAGATAGTTAAGATTCATTAGAGATACCCAACCCTGATATGACTCATATTCAAAAACAATAATACTTTCCCCCATAACCAATAGTGGCCAGAGCAAATTATAATCAAAGATAGATTTCTTGGAGGGTGATGATACCATTAGATTTAAGGAATTAAAAATACATGAAACTTTTGAGTTAATGAACAGGGTCCTTAACTGCTCATTTAATTCAAACAGCTGTTTGTTAATGCCCTAAGCAGTGTCATAAACTGTGAAAATACTGTTGAGTGCAAGACACTAGTTAATGCTATAAAGCAACACATGCTCTAATATTAAAAGGATTTAATGGGATTAATAGAGAATAAAACATTAACTCCCTATTATGATGTTTTAGAACCCAAGGGCAAATTCTGGCTAAAAAGGACTCTGGTTCTAAAACCACAAAAAGTAAACTCCAGCACTGTACAGCAAATCATGGCAATTTTATGCCCTTGAAAAAAAGTGGAACCCTGATAAGATCACATCTGTTCCAATCACATACTGGATAAAATCACTGTTTACTAAAGTCCTAAATAACTAAAAATGTGGAACCCCAACAGGATCCCATCTGTTAATGCTACAACTTGGATATGGTCCCATTAGAAAAATTCCATATAATAATGTTCCAGCATAAAATAGTGTAGAATTTGGATTTCATTTCATCAATTTTGCCTATAGACTACTACGTTGATTTTTCTGCAAATACACCATTACGTGACCTATAATGCATTTTTTCTATGGGTAGTTGCTATAATTTTAATAGATGAAAGCAAAACTGATTTGATATAATAAATATCAAAGTCTTTCTCCATGAATTTCAGGAATTTTAGTCAATTTCTCCTCATTATTTCATTCCTTACATTGTATTATTTTCATAGGAAACTTATAAATATGTTTATAATATAAATCTTAACATAAAATTATAGCAATGTCTTTTTTCAACATTTTAGCTATTTGCAAGTTACATGAAGATTTTCAATTCTGGATTAAATATATGACTTCACAACTCAGAGAGAAGTGCTTTTATATATAATATTCTCTTAGTAGTGCCATATTTTACTCTATAACATAGGTTAATTTCATTTTAGACTTAAGTATTAAGATAGTTGTAAAATGAAATGTATAGTTAACATTGAAGAATGAGGACTAGTGTATAAAAGAAAAAGTTAAACAGTTTTGATGAGGTTGGTGAGATTAATTTAAAATGTCTAAAAATATAACATTGTGATTTTTGGAATATTCTCTACCTTTTAACCATTGTAATGTTTTTAATTTTCTTTGGGTATTATGAAAATGGAGCTTTTCAGATTTTTGTTGTAAGCAAACAGTAAAAAAAAAATTGGTCACCATTTTATTGTAACCTTATTATGTTCTAGGCACTGGACTGAATCATTATACATATAGTTTAATTTAATCTTCATAAAAAAATCCATGAATGTGTAATATTGTTATAGCCATTTTACAGATGAGGAAACTGAGTCTTAGAGAGGCAAATCAAATTCCTAGAATTAAATTATCAGGATTAAAAACCAGAAGTGTCTGGTTGTAAAGCTCATGTTTATACCCACTGTGTTGAATTGCCCCAGCAGGAAAGCTACTTGCATAGAATATTAAGAAATTATGACTAATAAAAATAAGCAGGTTAATTAATAAGCATAGCTGGGATTAATGCAAATATTTTAACTGGATCATTTCTGAAAAATTTTACTTGCAAGAAATATATTAACTTCCTCTTAGGGGCTGCAAAGTGGGCATGTGGGGGCCCTGGGCAGATTAATATTTTGTTCTCCTTTCCATCCATTTTATAGATGAATTGTGTGCTTCTTTTCATTGGACAAAAATGAATTATACAATTCATCAAAATTTTCCTTTGCCCTGGCTGCCAGCAAATTTGAAACAAAATTCATTTAAATATTTATTCAACATTGATTTGCTGGAATGAGGAATGCAAGAGCAGTAGGCAGGTTGTTTTATTTCCACTTTGGCATGCTATATCCTTTGATAGATGAAATTTAAATTTGTCTATTATGTAAGGAGTTGAGTGTGGAGCTCTGAGCTAATGTGAGCCATATTTCCAAATTATTCCATTGATGTTTTATTGAATGGCATTTTAATGATTGAATTCATGATGATTAATTTTCTATCTGAAAATAGTCAAGAGAAAGTTATAAAGGTCATTTAAACTATCGATTACTGTGGGTTCTCTCAACTTTATTCCTGTATTAAATCAGTCTTCTATAATGCAGCACAGTTAAATTATATTAACATAATTTCTTGCAAATATAACTTGACTAGCTAGAAAAAGAAAGTTCTATTTAAAATACTTGAAGTCTTATTAGTTTTGAAGCCATGAAAAAAAAAGTAAAAAAATCATATCTAAAGAAAATTATTAAAGCTACAAAAGTCAAAGCAATGAAAGTCACAATTTCAAAATTAAAGTGGGGATATTCTTTCATGGGCAAAAATTTTATTAGAAGTATAACTTTCACTAGCATATAGGCTAATATAATTCTTAGAATTTCCAAAATAATAATTAAAGGCATGGTTCTCGGTCTTAAATGATATACTCATTCACCCACATGATATATTTCTTACAGAATTTAAGCATTAGGAAAATACTTGTTTCATCGGATGACTGTTTTAGAGAAATGAGGATGAACTTGGTAGACTTACACTAGCTGTACAAACTTGAAGGAATTACTTAACTTCACTGAGCTTCAGTTTCCTTAACTGTAAATGAGAATATAATATGAAACTACATTGAATTGAGTGATTTTGCCATGACAAATACTACTTTTTTTCTCTTTGTATTTCTAGATACATTCTCTGCTTCCTTTTTGAGCAAAAGAGAATAATACAATTCTTTACTCGATCTTTTATGTTAAGGTTGCCACAAAAGTCAAAGCTAAATTTGTGTGTGTGTGTGTGTGTGTGTGTGTGTGTGTGTGTGTGTGTGTGCTATTCATATTACTAGGATATTTTTCTCCTTTTTGGAATTGCTTCTGCTCTCATTTATTGAACGACTGTTTTAACTGCCTGGATCTCAGCTATGCCCTAATTGTGTGTAAATTGTCCCTGACGGGTTTACAAAAAATGTTGGGCGAGGTGGTTATAGATGAGTAGAGCAAGTATGATTTTACTGAATTATTCGTTATAAACTGTTCTATGTGGAAACACATGCAAAACTAAAAGAGGGAGAAATTTTAAGGTGAAATTAAATTTGCTCTACATCATCTTTTAAATGTTTAAGCTACAGACAACTTATTAAAAATGTATTTGGCAAAGGAGTGTCTTCCTACAATCTGGGGGAGAGGATACACTATTGAAAGCAAGTTCATTGGTTTATTATTAATTAGCCTTTTTTAACTGAAAAGCATCTCTTTCTTAAGGTTTCTCTTCTTTTGGTAAATTAAACACATCTCAAGTATTTTTTAAAAACCCAGCTGGTTTCATATATTTGAAATAATTCAAGACTATCTGCATATATGAACTGTCGATAGTTAAAATGAGTATTATTTATTAACAAAATCTAAAGAGATAATAAAAAGAAACAGCAATTTATTTTAAAGCAGTATTCATGAAAAAAAAAAGAAATGTGAGCTTTTCTTTCAGTTTGAAAATTATACTTTCCTCTCAATAGCATCTATTTCTTTCTCTTTATTGTTAAGAACAACAAACACAATTTTTCTAAATAGTGTTAATAATATACCATTAACAGAGTAATTCCACAAATAAAACCACAAATAGTATGTAAACAGAGGTGGCTTGCCGGAAAAATGCTTTTATAGTTTACTGTCCTATTTCTTTCATTACCAATTGTAATTTGTAATGATGATGTAGTAATGTAGCAGAATTAAAATAAGAAAGAAAAGTTTCCAACAGATTTAAATTCTCTAACCCTAAAAGTTGTTAAAGGCATTTTAATTTCCCAAAGCAAAAGAGACAATTGTATACAAGATTCTATTTTGAGTCTAACCTTATTAAAAAATAAAAACAACATTAAAGAAACCTATTCTCCATTTGGAGCAAGTGGAATTTATGTTAGTAACTCCAATTAACTCTAATGGGAGTTACATGAATAAATCTCAAAAGCACTGAGAAGAAAGGAGTTTTGCTATTATAGGGAATTCAGAGAGAGAGCCTAGATATGATTTCATGCAAACTGTTGAAATGTCATTGAAAACATCTGTGAAAATTGGTCAACAAGCAGAAAAATATTTAAAATTATGATACAATGAATTTGTATGTCATCACAGAATCAAATATATGGAGAACTATTAACCTTTTAATAGAATTTTTTGAAGAAGTTTATAATTTTTTTCTAATTCTAGTCTGAATTGGGGAATGAAGCCAGGTTTAAAAGAAAATATGTAAATTTGATTGCCCCTTTTAGTACCCTCTAGATTTTGACGAAAGAAAATAACTTTCCTGACTATTGTAAACATAGCTCTCTTAGGGCCTGTTGTGATATATGCTTTAACTTTTTAAAATCGATTTCCACAATAAGCATGTGAGGTATCTGTCAATGTTTTACAACATTTAAATATTTTAATGATTGGAGAGTCTATTAATAACATGCCCAGGTTGCTTATGGAAGTTCTATAGATACCTCTCCATCTTTGGACCCCTAATTCTAGGGGCTGAGAAGTGACACTATACAGGGTCCTTTGAATATAGTCTATTTCAATATGTGCCTATTTATGAGTGGTAGTTTTAAAATAGTGATTAAAAAAATCTACATTCTTTATCTCAAAATTTTGAGAATTTTTCTTATCATCAGAAGATATTAACTGAATATTATTCAAATAAAAAATAAGTAGATATATAATGAAATATTATCAAGAGCTTCAAAGTTTTGAGGCATACTTCTAAAACAACAGTATTTCATATGACACAGTCCAAGTTGAAATCATTAAATGTGCTGAAACGGTGATGATTTTTGCCTCCATTAGATGCTTGTTAGACTTGAGTCAACCAATTCTTTAAACAATTGCAAAAAAGGAGCAAAAAATTAAAGAACATATACAAAGTGCTAGAAGCTCATGGACTAAAGCTTGCATCTAAAAGACAAGTTATAATTAAGGATGTTACAATAATTTTAGGTCTCTAAAAATAGTCTTCTTTAAACATGTAAAGCTACTCTATTTATTTACATTTTACACATACATATGACTTTAGGAAAATATTCCTAATACACTTAGGGAGTATATTTTGTACATTTTATAAAAGTTCATAGTCCAGAGTTAGGATAATTGGAAAGGCTTTACCAAGAGACTGTGTCCAACATCTGCTTCGGTCTCAGGTCTGTATCAATACGTGCTTATTTACAACAGGCAGTTTTTAAAGCAGTGATTATAAGCCTGCATGCTTAATTATCTCAAATGTTTTTGGAAATTTTCTAATAATGATCAGAAAATTTTAATGCAATTGAGAAGTATTAATGATAGCCACAAAACATTAGCTACCAGTTACTGAAACATGTAATTTATTCGATCCACACATAAGGGCTACATTTTCATAGCTGAGTTTTAAGAAAATGGCCACTGACTTCAAAATAAGATTCATGTTTTGAATACTGTATCAGAAAAAAAACATCCTTTTGATTCCCCTTCTTCACTTTTCTCCCCCCTTTCTTCCTTTCTTCCTTCTTCTAGTATTTATTAAGCAGCTAATAAGTGTCAGATTCTCTATCTGAGCTGACACTCAGGATAAACACTTGCTCCTAACAGAGAATACATGTGAAACATTAACTTTCCACACCTGTTCCTCTCTCATTAGCAAGACAGAAGACACTAGCATGGTCAAACCAACGAAATCTTGGTGCCAAGCCAAAGAGCAAGTGCTAATTTAAAAAAAATGAACAAAAGATAACACATTTCTGCAGTTCATCATCTGTAGAGTTCTAATGCAGTATTTCATAAGACCTAAAACTAAACTGTTATTCCATTAAAATGGGATATCAAAAAATTGATATTTCAGGTAAAAATGAAAATACATTTTTATCACTGTAAATGAAATTATGTATATATATTTTTATATATATTATATATTTAGCTCCCCCTAAAATGCTGAACATTATGTGATCATCTTTACCTAAATAATATAAAAATGTAAACTGAAGCAGGATGAAGGGCACAATATTTTAAATATTCATTAATTTTGTCACTAATAATAAAGAAGAGTCTCTAAGATTTACTGCTATAACAAAAGTTAAACCTGGAAAGGGACACTTACATGGGTAATGTTAAATTTCAAATTTTAATTTTCATTAAAAAAAGGATTGGTCAAAGTGTTGGTAAAGAAATATATAGAGAAGTCTGGGTAGCTCAGTTGGTTAAGAATCCGACTCTTGGTTTTGACTCAGGTCATGATCTCACGGTCCTGAGATTGAGACCTGCACTGGGTTCCATGCTCAGCACATAGTCTGCTTATCTCTCTCCCTCTGCTCCTCCCCCCTGCTCTTTCTTTCTCTCTCTCTCCAAAACAAATAAATACAATATTTAAAAAAGTATTAAAAAAATATGTAAAGCTTAGTACAACCAACTGCATGGCATACATACAATACTTTCACATTTTACATTAAAACATAAAAATATAAATTAAAAGCTATCTTTAAATATTATGGGAAACCATATGTAAAATCAGTCTAATCTAGCAGATGTTTAAAAAAAACCCTCCATATTTCACTGATGCAAAAATAACTTAATCCCAGAATTATGTAGGATTACATAGAAATAAATACAATTAAAAGAAAAAAAAATAAAAATCATGAAGTAATGACCATTTACATGTGCCCTCACTTATTTAATGGTACCCCTTTCATCTTTCAGATATATAGTATCTTTCTGGACGTGAATGTGTTTTTGATTGCTTCGGCAATCCCATCAGTGCTATCAAATGAACCTATTTTGAACTTTGTATGATTTAGTTTTTGAATTTGCCCAGTTTTGACAATATTTGATGGTCTAATCTAGCTTACTAAGAGGAAGAGCAAGGAACTGATCACAACATTCACCCTGTGTGGTAGATTGGTTCTTGGTTTGCCCTGCTAGCTTTCCCACACTCATCTTCTGGTAAAAGACCTTGATTCTTATCTACAGAGGTCGATTTGTGATCAAATGCAATTGATTTTAGTTGCCAATTTCATAGAAAAGTTGATAGGTCTTCTCACAATTCCTTTATCAGTCTCTAAAACGATCCAAAGAATATCTATCAAACAAGACCTATACACATTCAGAAAACTCACCAAGAAAAAGGGGAAAATCTGATTCTTGGCTGTCATGATGAAGAAAAAGTTTAAGGCAGAGTATGACCCAACTTCCCTGAGACTATGAGCAGGCAGAGTGGGGACGATTGTGGAGAGTTTAAACTGAAAGAGCTGAGAAGCCAGAAAACTGAATGCCTGGCCACCCCTACCTACTGGGGTGTGGAACAAATGTAACTGGGCTTAATACTGTGCCTTTCTTCCCATACACCTTGGTAAACTACCACAGGACAGCAGATAGATCATCTGACCAGGAGTAATGGTGACTGCTTTGATTGATACAGAGGTAGAATATGTCTACCTCTGACTTTAGGGGCATTTATTTCCCATAAAAACACTATGAGGCAACAGAAGCACAGGAAAGCTCTCTAAGGGACCAATTAGATTTCTAATTCTCTGCAGGGTGGGGATAGCTAGAGTTGACCCCTTAGCCTGAGTAATAAGCCTTTGGATGGTGGCAGGGGGTGGGTGCTGGTGGTGGTCATCATTGGATTTAGCAATACAGCAAGAGGGACATGAAGGATGGATGAATAATATATGTGTCGCTTACAGGGCTGCGGCTTGGGGTCATTGAATTTGACTATTAAAAGAAAGAACACTTCATTTTGGAAGCAAGACATGTTTAATTCAGTTTAAAAAGTTCAAGTTCAGTACAATTTCATTTTGTTTTTACAAGCTAGTGCTATCCTAGCTTTCTAAAAATATTCAATAAACTTGAAGATATATCATTAAAAAATTTTTACACTCCATTTCATATAAATTATTATAGAAGAGTCAAGAAGCAAATGAAATTTGATCAATGTAGTAAATAACTGCACATTTATTCATTCATTTAATGTATATTTCTTGAGGACCTATTATGTGCCAAACTATCCTTCAGGCATTGAGGCCAAAGCAGTGAGCACACATAATATCCCTAACCTCATATCTATTACTTGTCACTTAAGAGACATAATTTAAATAATGTAATTTTGCATGGGGCTCATTTGTTTTTTGAGTATGGTTGATACACAATGTTACATTAGTTCTGGGTGCACAACATAGTGATCTGACAACTCTATACATTATGATATGCTCACCACCAGTGTAGCTACCATTTGTCACCATACAACACTTTCATCATAGCATTGACTATATTTCCTATGTTAGGTTTCCAGCTATGAAATGGATATAGCACAGGAATAAAAGGTACTGTGTGAGGCTGATCTGAATTAGAGAGTTAGACAGTGAGAGAAAGAGCCAGAGAGATGGAGAGAGAGAGAGAAGATCAATTCTGAAGTTTGAAATATCTCTACTTCTATAAAAAATGTTGAAATATATTAAAATGTTAATATCTCAATGGAATAGAGTTCATTAACTCAGTTCATTTGGGAGCTTTCACTGAGCATCTATTATGCAATGTCATTATCATACACAAATTTTTTAAGCAAATAATTATTAGGTTTCTGCAATTTCAACTTATTGCATAAAATATAGTCTTAGGTAAAACAAATGACATTACAAGGAATTAAGTAAAACAAAAGACTACCTTTAAATGAGTTAATATTAATACTAATGTGAACTTTTAGCATTTGTGCAATTCACATCTACTATTAATTTCATTTCTTGACGAGAACCTCAGCTATTTGAACTGATGTTTGTTCTATGTGTACAAAGATTTAAAACCTTTCCATCTTTTAACTTGGTAACTTTGTTTTATGTTCTATTTATACTTCATAAATCCATTATAAGCCCATCTGGAAAAGCAATTATTTCCAGGCATCAACTAATTTACTAGACTTTCTTCTCAATGGATATGTGGTTTCTACTTTAGACAACCAATTTCCATAGCAAATCAGGTGGATTTAGTTTCTGCATCCCTGTTTATACATAAGCTAAATTAAGAATGTTATCATAGATGTAGCTACTGGCCAAATAGAAGGTGTAAGACTTGGGAGTCACAATCACACGGGCAATTAGTGGAAGCCAGGTCCACAGCATTTTGCTCCAAGGCCCTTTCCCCCACAGAAGGCTACAACCAAACAGCTCAATAATTCAATACAATAATGGAAAATGGACAGGGTGTACACTGAGAAGCTATTGTTTAGCCATTTGTTTTTTTGCACAAGTCACTTCATCTCAAGGTATTTGAAGTTACACATCTGAAATATGAAAATAATAATACCCAGATCACATGAATTCACATGGTGGAAGTTTATGTGAAAGGTATAAAGGTATTGTCATTTACATCAACCAAATATTATTGATAAATATAAAACATTGCTATATGAATGTGATGTTATGCTAACATTCTAAACTTCCAGGAGATACGCAGTTGCTGAAGATCACTTACTCAGTTCTTTGGGTTTGAACTACTTATTGATGTTTATCTCCATCAACATGAGAAAATACAGAAGTCCTTGTTTGTTTTGCAAAATACAAATAGCACTTATATTTTCTCTGCATTGCAAGACTCAGGGATTTATTTTAAACTTAAGAATAAGGAGAATTAGATAAAAAGTTTGACAGAGGTATCCTTACCATACTAGCAGTAAAGCAACATAAAAAACCCCAAAGGCAACTTACTGAAATCATATATATATGTAGACACACACATATACATGTATATGTGCATTTATGTTTGTATGTCTAAATACATGTGTGTAATATACATATATGATGAAGTATTCAGTATTTAGTTACTATATTGAAAGAAAACCAAAGCTTTGGATAAAGTCATCCAGACTAGTTTCCACCCAACTAACTTCTTTCATTTTAACACCAAAGTACAGAAAATATGTAATACAATAATAGGACATTTTATGCAAACTTTTCCAGAAGATTTATATAGCTTCACTTGATTTGCTTACCTACCAAATAATTGATTTACTCAAAGTTTTACAAGACTCTGGCTTCTAGCCTGGTACAGGCTCCTAGTTATGAAAGTCATTGTGCTAAAAAGGTACAGTGTAGGGAATGCAGTCGATGGAATTGTAATAACATTGTATGGTGACAGATGGTAGCTACATTTGTTGTGGTGAGCACATCATACCATATAGAATTGTCAGATCACTATGCTATACACCTAAAACTAATGTAACATTATGTGACAACTATACTTCAATTAAAATAATAATATATTTTTTTGGGGCGCCTGGGTGGCACAGCGGTTAAGCGTCTGCCTTCGGCTCAGGGCGTGATCCCGGCGATCTGGGATTGAGCCCCACATCAGGCTCTTCCGCTATGAGCCTGCTTCTTCCTCTCCCACTCCCCCTGCTTGTGTTCCCTCTCTCGCTGGCTGTCTCTATCTCTGTCAAATAAATAAATAAAATCTTTAAAAAAAAAAAATAATAATAATATATTTTTTTTAATCACAAGATTCTGGAAGAAAGTATCTCTCTACAGGCAGTATCTGCAGGATCACCTATATGTAGGAATAACTGGTGTTTTAGAAATATATATATCACCATTTTTCTGATAAAACAAAAATGTCATTAAATATATTATTCATATATATACGTGTGCGTGTGTGTGTGTGTGTGTATACTTAAAATGGAGAATTTAAAGTAATAGAACCATAATAACAATACACTGTTGGTAACTTTTCTTCAAATATTTATATTATGTTATTTATTTTTGAAAAGATTTATTTATTCATCTGGGGGAGAGAGGGAGAGGGAGAGAACCCCCAAGCAGATTCCCCACTGAGCGTGGAGTCCCATGCGGGTCTCCATCTCACAACCCATGAGACCACAACCTCAGCAGAAAACGAGAGTCGGACACTCAAGCAACTAAGGCATCCAGGTGCCCCTGGCTGGCTCAGTAGAAAGAGCATGTTACTCTTCAGGGTTGTGACTTTGAGCCCCACATGGGGCATAGAGATTACTTAAATAAATAAAACTCAAAAAAAAAAAAAAAGAAATTACATAAAAATGTAACTCCTCCATTAGGTATCAATAAAAAATACAAGTAAAAGATGTAAGTCAAATAAAAATTAAAAATAGTACAGATGTATGAGTCTAAGAAAACAATGGAATTCTGCAGAATATCTTTTTGGAACTTATATGGTATGTATAAAGATAAATTTTAACTCAGGTTTTATAAAAATTCATACTAATAGTAATGATTAATGGTTTTAATATTTAATATTAATATTTACTTATTATTTAATTTATTATAAATAAATAATATTTATATTATAAATATTTATTTAATATTTAATATTGATATTTAATATTAATAACACCTTAAAATAAAAAGCTTCAAATTATTATATTTTAATAGAGCAACAGAATATTAAAAAAGAATCAGCAAATATTCATAGTTGAAATTTGTAAGGTTCCATGAAAAAACAAAAATCAATTTTTTTGACTTATTTATGAACCTCAAAAACCAGGCGAATTAACTGCTTTTAATTAACCATCTGCAAAATGGCAAATTGTTTAAGCAAAGACCCAAATTCATCATACAGTATTTTCTATTTTCTTTCTATTCATATAATTAATAGCATTCAACAGGGAATATAAACAGAGATAAAACGCTCATATCCTGAGAATTATATAGAATTTGATAAGGCCAAGAAATAGCACTGGGTTCAGTCGTCTCTCAAAACGTAGGTTGGATGCCATTCTGAGACATCCTTTAGCAGTACAGTTATCTAAATCTCTTCTTAGCATTAAAAACAAGGCCCCGTGTCACCTATCAACTCCTACTGCAATTGCCACATCCCTCCCTGCATGGCAAAGTGCTCTTCTATAAGAACCGTCCTATAGCAAACATCTGAAGGACTCTCTCTCTGAACTGCTCTGGGGAGGCAAAGAGAATTCTGAGTAATACTTGACAGATTAAGGTAAGGAAAGATTATCTTCCAGGAATTAAGACTGGTGGCATATATAAATTTAAGCACAAATTATACTTTCAATGTCCAAAACCAGATCTTAAACTTAAGAGAATTTTCAGTGAGGATTCTGCCTACGTATTTATTTGGTTATCCATATTCATGCCTCTATTTGTAGAAAGATAGCGGTGGGGAGCCTCCAGTGTCATAAAAGCCTCAACGCTCTGTACATGCTATATATTTCAGCCTACTTTGTATAGAACTGGGGGTTTGAAAGCTAAGAATCTACTAAGGGAAAAAGCTCTTTGGATAGGACTATCAGCGAAGGTTTTCAGGGGAGTACAAGTTAAACTGATACCTGAATGATAAGAAGGAGTGAATCCTGTAAACATGAGAGGGAGGAGTGATTCTGGCAGAGAGAAACAGGAGTTCAAAGACCAGTAGACAACAAGGAGATTGGAAAGTTCAAGATGCAGAGAGAAGGCCAATGTGACTGAGCAAGGGAAGTCACAGAATGATATGGGATGAAATCAGAGAGGTAAGAAAAGATCACGTGTGACTTTGCATCCCAAGGCAATACATTTAGATTTTATTTTGAGGGTTACAGGAGCCATTAGAGGGTTTAAGCAGGGGCGTGACCTGATTTACATTTTGAAAAAGATCAGAGCTCTGTGGAGAATTGATTATAGAGGCAGGCACCAGTGAAAACAGGATCTAGAGTGGCAGGAGAGGAGAGCTGCTTTGATTAATGAAATGTGCTAGTGGACACCAGTTGTGATTCAGAAAATGTTAATTTCCTTAAAATGCATAAATTTTAAATAACTGTGTCTTTTGTGGGTTTTATTTGAGGCAATAGATATTAAAAATGCAGTCGTAATCATGTTAGGGCTTATCCATTTTTTGAGTTAGAGAAGGGCCCCTTAGCCTCTTGAGGCATACGAAATCAGTGGCATAGCTCCCAGGGGTCATCACCTTGCACCAAGGGAGAAAGTAACAAAGAAACCTCAGCTTCCCTTCCCTCCATAATACCAGTAAGATACATAAAGACTGAAGGTGTACTTAGTGGCTTGGGGAAACAGTGAATTAAGCACAAAAGGAAAATGTGGTGTGTGGCAAGGTACCCAATGAGTAGCACAAGCAGTAACTAATATAGAAGATAAAATTATAAAAATAATCTTTATTTGATATTTATTATAAGTGCTATGTTAAGGACATTATTTCATTTAGTTTATACCTTAATATTATCCCAGTTTGAAACATGAGACATCTAAGATTCAAAGAAGTTAAATAACTTGGGTAAGTTTACAAAACTAGTGAGTGTTGTTATTGAAAACCAGTTCTGTCTGATCCCAGAGCTCCTCTCTCAATCACAGTATTACACCAGTTTTCAAAGGAACCACTGGTTGCTTATAGTCAAGGAAGTCATCAGTGGAACACAGCAAAGAGTTACGATTTCCAGACAAGAAAACAAAGGCAGGGCACACCAGAAAAGAGAAAGGACTGAGTGATGGGAAGGTGTAAAAGCACACTGAGGGACAGACATGGAAAACAATGTTTTCTTTGGGGCAAAGGACAGAGACAAGCTATTTGCAATTAGCTCTTATTATTTTAACCATGTTCTGCCCATTAAGATGTCACTAGAAATGGCATAGGTCAATTCCTGGCCTAACACTCTTTCTTCTTCCGTCTGCAGGTTAGAGGCAGAGGAGCTGGCAAGGGAACCAGGATCGTGGGAATCACAAAGCCACAAGTTAAAAGCAGCCTGGGTTTCTCTGAAAGATCACACAAAAGGCTGCTCACTAATCAAGGATATCCACATTGGACGTGTTGAGCAAGAAATAAACATTCATTAAGTTAAGCTACTAAAAGTTGTGGCATTTTGTTTAAGCTTCTAGAATCATTTATCCCAAATAATACATAGTGGAAAGCTCATCTGGTGAAGGTGGGAAACTAGGGCATGTGAAATTAGACTCCTACAACATCTCTGTACAATGTTCTTCTCCTTTTCCTGAATCAACTATAGACGATAGACTCAGGTTCTCTTGGAATTAATGCAGACTATAAGACATTATTCTGGTCAATGAATTGTAAATGCAAATTTCATAAGTATGTCCCTTTCCTAATTCCCCAGCTCACTTCTTTTTGTTTGAGAGAGGATGTGATACTTGAATTTGTACCAGCCATATTATAATCATGAGGGAAAGGCCAAGAGAATCTCAGAGATATGAGTACTAGAATAATTGAGCTACTGTACCAATTTCAGCAGTCGCTAACCTACAGATTCCTATAAATACATAAACAAAACAAACTTCTATTTCTTTAAACTATAGATATTCAGGATGTTTGGCTACTGGTAGCTGAACACACTTCTAACTAATACAAAAAAAGTTTAAGTGGATGCAAAACAGTGTTTCTCAACTGGGGGTACTTATGACTCCCTGCCCCATCCCTTGGGATATTTAAGAATGTCTGGAGATATCTTTGGTGGTCACAGCTGCAGGGATGTAACTGGTATCCAATGGATAGAGACTTAACCATGCACAGGACAGCCCTACACAACAAAAGATTATCCCGTCCAAGTGTCAACAGTGCTAAGGTTGAGAAACTCTGTGATAGAACATGGACATGGACAGTCCCTCTGTAGCACTCAAAGGTGTTAATACTTCTTTATAGAAAATCATATACCCTGTAGGATTCTGAACAAGACTATCATGAATAAAATGAGGAATAATGAAGAATAACCTGGGGTTTTATGTAGAAAAGGAGTGGTGGAAAGCAGAAGTTGAGGGTTCAGAAGCTCAGCTAAGAGGCTGGTTATTAGAACCTGAATGTTGGCGATGGAGAAACAGAAAGGAAGGTGCAAACTCATGATTTAATTGGCAAAAAGTGTTTGATGATAGAATGATAGAAGCAAGTATTTCAGGACTGGGTGTTGGGCTAGCAGAATGATATTAAATATTTGTATGGACAAATCAGACATTTAATCACTTATTTTAATTTTTGCAAACATATATCCTTCCCAAAACAGTGAAAGGAAAATATCTAAATAAAAGACTTTCCTTTCCCCTGAGCTGGTTGAAAGTGTTAGGGGCTGTTACAAATGAAATATCAAGGTATCCATGTTTTGAACAAAGGTATAATATATTTACTACTTAAAACAAAATAAAGAAGTTATTCTCCCTATTAAAATATTACTATAGCCTTTCACAGGTTACAGAAAATGTGGCACAAAGGAAAGGATACAACATTGAGACTGGAGAAGAATAAGCAGAGTTGTCAAAGAAACATATAGAAATGTTTTTCCTAGTTAAGAAGCAAAGCAGGCAGCCAGCACTGTACAAAGATTATTGTGTAAAACAGCCATCACAATGTATGTTTTAATTGAATTTTGAGAATAAGCGTAAATACAGAATTTGAGACCCTGAATCTAGAAAGTGTCTTCTCATGAAGACGAGTATGAAAGATTCGTCTTGAACACACAGACAAAAGCATCACAGAATCTAAAAGGAGAAGAAAATAAATGAAAGCAAAAGACTATTTTTGTGGTTACATCTGGCTACGTGTTCTCACCACATCCTGAGTCAGAAGGACATGGAAGCTTATAAAATGTACTCACTAAATATTCTCTGCCGTATCTATGCATTTTATTATAAATGGATTATGGCTAAATAAATATTATGAAAAATGTAGAGAGCTATCATTCATAGTGCAGTTTCAGACATGCTTCAGTCAACTCTGGTAAAATTCCACTGTTTTCATAAACCTCTAGTTAAACAGTGCTCCCCAATATTATTATATAAAGACACCTTAAATGGGTAAACCTTATGTGAACAAGAGAAGAGGTGATGATTATAAGCATATTACAAGACCAGCTTTGAGCAAAGTAGCAGCCCTATGGGATGTTATAAAAGCTTCATTCTTTTCCGAAGGTGCCATATTTGTTCATAAACTTTATAAAACTGAAGTACTTAATCTATTTATCAGGATTTCTCTCATTCCTTACATTCTTGACAAAGAAAAACCTACCACATACTTTTAACCAGGGGATTATTTACCAAAAAGCGTAAGTTAGATCTTGTATCAAGGTCTAGTAGAAAGGATGTCCACTTAGAAATGTTCCTGAGGCAATTTCATTGGCTAAAATAAATGTCAATGACTCATATACAATATCCATGCTATGAGTTTAAAGTTTACTAAATTACCTTTGTTTTTCCCTTGTTGCTGCTGATGTGTAAGAAACTCCAAAAGACTGCAATACTTTACAGATCATATTTTTTCCCTACCAAAGTTACACTATATTGAAGACAGCATTTTATTCAGTAAGATAGGGGATTCAAGTTGCTCCCTGACTACCCGCAAGCATCCTGAAAGTTAAATAGCTTGTTTCTCCCCAAATGAAAGACTTAACTAAAATAAGCAGTATGAACAATCTCCAACTGTGAACTAATTAAAGACAATTCCCTTTCAAGGTTTTTTCACTAGATGTCATTTGTGATTTTATTTTGCTTTCCTTAAATTTGTCCTATTTTACATGCCTGCTCTTTCTAAGATTTATCCTTAAATGGCATGATATTTTAATATTGGAAGTCAGTGACATTCTAATGGGTCACACTTAAATTAATATTAAGCTATTTACAAATTGTGAAACAAGGACGAAAGATATTATAATACTATGAAGCTAGTAGAAGCAGCTTGATTTAATGATCAGGTGACTTTCTACTTTTTCAGGCCCAGTGTCATTATGTCTGAAAAGGCATAACTAAGTGACCCTAACTAATGCCTCAAACTTATATGTTTTATTCTCTTCATAATCTCAGTTCCTTATGTCCTACTTCAACTTACATTACCAAATTTCTAATATCAAAAGGTTGGGGGAAATAACTAGAATTCTTTTAGGACAAAATCAAATCTAAAATTATATCTGGCTAAAGATGTCTAAATAACAAAAAAGCCAACAGAGTAAAAATAATGTGTACAGAAATGTAATGAAAGGACTCAAAGAAAAAAAATTAGAACCCAACAAAGGAGTACTTTCTCCGCTTAGAATAACACTGCCATGAATATCCTTCTGGGCCATTGGCCAACACCACCATTTTCTTACCACTTCTTACTAAATTTCTTTCAAAAACTATTAATAATTTCTTGAGAAGTTAGGTACCAGGCACTACGTGTGCATTATTTTACATATAAAACTTACAGAAACTTTTTGAGTTAAATACCACTTTTATTTCCACTTTTATAGGAAAGGATGTTACATACCCAGTAGAGGTTAAACCCAGGTTCTGAATGAAATCAATCTGATACCAAAAGCCACACACCAAACTATTGCCTCTCTTTTCTCTTTGAATAGCACTCTTCAGCCTAGGTGTCCAAAAATCTTATTCTGATGGCCGGGATTATGAATTTAATCTCTGATAATCTTGAACCTAACTTCCAGATGTCTATTCTTGATATGAATTAGTTTTAAAAAGGTTTAAACCAGTTATTTCAAGAATTAGTTTGAATTAGTTTTATAGTCTCTGTCATCTGTTCTTTTCTACTAATCAAAAAATATTTCTCAAGATTCTATTCACAAACCTTATATTCTTTCCAACTTGGTGTTACTTATTTCTCAAATTCCTGTTTTTTAAAAACTACATTTTTAGGGGCGCCTGGGTGGCTTAGTCAGTTAACCTCGGACTCTTGGTTTGGCTCAGGTCATGATCTCATGGGTCATGAGATCAAGCCCCATGTCTGGCTCTGCTGCTCCCTCCCCACTCTCTCTCTCAAATAAATAAATAAATAAATAAATAAATATTTTTTAAGAGTATGTTTTCAAAAGAGTTTGAGCTTATATCATTTCCCAGGCTTGGGCAAGAACTTTCATGATTATATAATATGACTACTAATTCCCTACCTTGTGCCTTATTAATCCTTTTCTTCTTCAACTTATATCCACCAAGGATATGATATATTATTCTTATAAGTCCTTGGACTTCCCACCTTCCACAGCCAAGTAAATAGGATTTACTGTTTATAACATACTTGAAGTATCACTTAGTCTATCAAAAAGCATAATGTTGACCCAGCATTCTAGATGCTTTTTAGAATTTTAATAACATTTGTGGGAGACATTGACTGCTTACCAACTATCCATGGGATGCCCCATATTTCTCAGTCCTATTGTAACTTGGAAAGGCCATGAGTTTAGTTTCCACCATTAATAGAGGAAACATGAACCAGTTTGGGGCCAAGACATTTATTTAACAGGTGGTATGGGATCCTTCAGCTTTCTCTTCCACTGCAAGGAGATCATGGAGGCCCTTGGTTGAGATGGTGGAGCCAGAGGATGGAAATGAACTGGAGCCCATTATTACTTTGTGCAGGTGAACTGTTCTGGAGAGTCACAGAGCCTCAGTGAAATTTCATGAGTAAGAAATCAACATTTGTAGCTGCAAGTCACTGAGATTTGGAAATTGTTCCTGGAGGATAGCCTAATCTTTCCTGATCGATACCAAGAAATGACATAAGAAGTGGGTGACTATTGTTAAAAACAAACCAAAAAACAAACTAAACTAAAACAAAATATGTGAATTTGATGAGTAGTCCGGTGGAGGCTGGAAAGATCATGATTTATTCAGTAAGTGGCACACTTTTTAATACCATTGTTGCCTCTCATAACTTACAGTGCTGACCACGTTACGCCATGAGCTTTAGGGGAGCTCTAAACATTAAAAAATGGAAACTTAGGTATGTGTGCTGGTTGGTATTAGCTGCATTTGACAAAGTGTTACAAAAAAGAAATAATTTAGCAAGGAATATCTCAATCCAAGAGCAGAAATTTGGGAAAAATCATTGAGTCCTATATCCCAAACAGTAACAAATAACATTGAAAAAGTCCTTTAGAGACAAAGGTCTGTTAAAAAGTTAGCCCTGGGGGCAGAGATCAGATTACGATAAGGTCTCCTCACCTGTTTTGAAAATCCATCACCAATTAAAGCATCTCAGGTAAAAAGTGAAACTAAGAGTAAGCCTTTCTCTCCTGAATGTGACAGCCTCAAGATAGCACTTCTTAAGCCTACGGGGACATGGGATGTGGAAAATGAAAAAATAAGTATTTGAGAATGACTGAAATCAAACTACGGCTATGATTCCTGATAATCAAACTGACCACTAGCAGTAGATAGAAAGCCCACGGGGCTTTTAAGAGTCACACTGAAAAGAAAAATATCCACCAAGTATGTAATATGTTATTCTTACCAGTCCTTGGACTTCCCACCTTCCACGGCCAACACTTTTTTTTTTTTTTTTAAGATTTTATTTACTTGAGAGCGAGAGAGAATGAGCAGGGGGAGGGGCAGAAGGAAAGAGACAGACAAACTTCCTGCTGAGCAAGGAGCCCAATGCCTGCTGCCTCCACCGCCCTGGGGCTCAATCCCAGGATCCTGAGATCATGACCTGAGCCGAAGTCAGATCCTTAAGGGACTGAGCTACCCAAAAGCCCCCACAGCCAAGACTTTAATTAAGAAAGCTGTGCAGCCCCAATGAGGGCATATTCTACAACTGCCACTTAAGACAATGGTTAAGAAACATCTTGAAAAACAGAAGAAACTGCTAGAGCTATGAAAAACAATGAACAAGATACTCCTCCCAGGGAGCATGTCAGACCTTATCTCAGAGCAGATTCCCATTCCCAGTCTTGGGGAGACCTTGTAATATCGGCCCAGCAAGATTTCAAGATTTTAGAATTGCTCTGAACCAGGGAGTACGCAACATCTCCCTTTCTTTCCCTTTCTGGAATGTGTTTACTGTTTCTATTCTGTCCCATTTCCACAATTAAAAATTGAGTGTCAAGGGCTGAGGAGATGCAGATACCTTGTCTTTTTATTTTAGTTACTCTGTCTGAATTTAGAAACTATGCCATAATATCCAGAATCCTTGGACTTTGAGCTTGATGGCAGTGACTAGGTGGGTCTTGAGTTTGTATTCCTTGAGACATGTCACAATAATGGAACAAAGGGGCATCTTATAATCAGAAGGGTTAACTGTGACAGCTACAACTGCTACTCACTGAATAGCCAAGCCTAATCCCCAAACCCCCCACACGTTATTTCCCAGCCCACTTGCTGGAAGCCACACATCTAGTTCTGGCAAATGTGCTGTGAATGGAAATGATATGTATAACTTCTAGGCTAAAATATTTAAGACCTAGTATGCCATCCTTTTGCTCTCCTTCCTGTTAGGGTAATCACATGGGCCTCGTATTGAGATGGAGAATACTAAAGAGGGAAACACGTGGAGGAAATCTGCCCAGGAGAGTAATCTGGATCTGCAGTGGACATTACAACAATACTCTGTGAAAAATACTAACACACTTTGGAAGCCAGAAAGCAAATGGTTAAATATTAACAGATTGAGGTTTCTTAGAAAGTTGGAAGCAAAGCACTTTCATCAGTGAAAAAATTAACAAGAACAGAGCCAGTTTGTACCCTAAATTCCAAAAATGCTCCAAAATTGGAGGTACCACATACCTCGGAATGGGAGGAGCGATGTGTGAATAAAGCAAGAGTATTAGCTGGAAATCTTCAAGGAAGCTCTGCATACCCCAGAGTTCTTTCCTCACCCATGTTATCAGAAGGCTGTATTTCTCTCTAGCACAAGTCTGGAAGTTTGTCATCTACAGCGATTATCACAGAGATGTTGGTCGTGGTAACAGACACCATACATATCAGAGGCCACACTAAAAATAGAGAAATTATGAAGGACTATATTCTGTTAAATGTGATTTCCTCCTCCACCCATCGACCTCCATTTATACAGATCTCCCTTCTCCCTACTTCCCACAAACATGTAGGAGATTGAATTGAAGAAACTGACCAAACCAAGAGAAAAGATTTCACATTTGAACATTCTTACAATGAAAGGGCTTGCCCGCATTAAACACGGTACACTAAAGCCTACCAGTCAACAAACCACACCTACAGCCTTGAAAGATTATTTTAGTATCTCTCACCAACAGACAGTTGGAGATTACCAGATATTTGATAAATACTTCTAACACAAAAGAGAGAACCAAAATAAATAGGAGGAAAAAAAAAACTAATACAACAAAGATATTGCAGAAAACAGAAAAAAAGCAAACAAATTTACAGTGAGTATTCACAAGAAATTTTGAAAAAGACAGTTCTCTTTGAAATTTAAATGAAAACATTTTTTTAAATCAAAAAAGAGTTGAAAAACAAAGTTGAAAGGTATCACTCAAAAAGTAGAATAGTTTACAGAAAACAGAAAAGAAAATAACCAAATGAGTAAAGTTATCATTCTAAAAAAACAAACCTTGTTTTTTATTTTCATATCTGCCCAATTTGGATACTACTACTACTACTAATGCCCCATTAAATATCGTTCAGTGAATACCCAGTTAATGGAGTTGTTGTAAGGATGAAATCAGTTAAATGGGTTAGTAAAGGCACTTCGAACTCTGCCTGGTACAAAGTAACCACTCAATAAATATCACAATCAATAGCAATATTACTATTAAGGTGAAAAATACATATTCCTAAAATAAGAGAAAAAGTAAAAAGGACGGGGACCAAGGTAAAAGGAAATTATCCATAAAATACAAGAAAATATCTTCAAACTAAGGGCACGTGCCTGAAGATTTTAAATGCCCACCTGGTATTTAACACAATTAATGAAAACAGACTCATGTCAAAAGAGATCACTGTGAATTTTCACTAATATAGAATAAACAGAAAAGCTAAATGGTTCCAAATAGGGAGAGGAAAGGAAGGAGGTAATGTGTACATACAAATGATCAATAACTGTATGGTGTCAGAATTCTGAGGATAACAGGAGCCAGAAAACTACGACTCAAAACTACAAAGGGAAATGCTGCTAATCTAGAACTCCATAACCAGGGAATTATCAATCAAGATGGAGGATAAACTAAAATCATTTCTAAATTAACAGGGTTGGAAGCTTTAAAAAAATGATCTCCAATCAAGATATGGCATCTCTTTTCCCACCCCTTGAACCTGGGTTTGCTCATGTAACTTGCTTTGAAAATGAACACATGAGCAAACGACACAAAAGCAGAGGCTCCAAAAGTGGTTATGCACTGGGGCTTGCCTTCTCATGCTACTGCACCCCAGAGATCACTATGAAGAAGCCAAAGCTAGTCTCCAAAGATTAGACACCAAGTGCATGGAGCGAGGCCCCAGCCATATCAGTCTTCACAGCTGGAGTCACAAATATGGAAGTGAGGGCATCCTAGACTACAGTTCTGATCTGGTAGATCTGAAGAACCAAAAGCAGCTGAGTCCATAGAATTGAACAAACAATTGTTTTAAGCCACCAAGTTTTGGGGTGGATTGTTACACAACAAAAGTTAATGAACAGACCCTCAAATTTCCCCCAGGAAACCTCTACAGAATGTACACCTCCAAACAAACAAACAAAAAGAAGTAAATAATAGTTGGTTCCAGGAAGAGGTAAATCCAACACAAGGAAGTGGCAAAGAGAATTCCCAAGATGACTGAAAGGCAGACAAAGGACAATAGCTAAGAAGCAAAAACAAGGGGCAACAAGTCAGACTGGGGCAAGAAAGGAGCTGCAAGAAGGCACTGTCAAAGAAAAACAATCACAGATTTGAATTCATTTTATGTACATAAAAAATGTGGCAAAGAAACAAAAAAAGAGGCAAATATTAAATCCAAGAAAAATTTATATGAAAATTTTTCATGCTACATACTTCAATAATTATACACATAATAGTTTAATACAGAAACAAAAATAAGAAAGTACAGTAGGATGCTATTACTTAGAAATATGATGGTAGGGGCGCCTGGGTGGCTCAGCGGTTAAGCGTCTGCCTTCGGCTCAGGGCGTGATCCCGGCGATCCGGGATCGAGCCCCACATCAGGCTCATCCGCTATGAGCCTGCTTCTTCCTCTCCCACTCCCCCTGCTTGTGTTCCCTCTCTCACTGGCTGTCTCTGTCTCTGTCGAATCTTTAAAAAAAAAAAAAAAAAAAAGAAATATGATGGTAAATACCAGAAAAGATTTTAAAGTATCTGCATCGAGGGAGGGGCAATGAGAAGCATCGAAGAGTGGGGCAGGAGACTCTTGTTCCTGAAATACAATTTAAATTTTTGTTTTATATAAATATATTGCTTTAAAAAAATTTAAATTTAAAAATAGGTTAGGAGACAAAGGAACAATGACCAAGAAAAAGATCTCTAACTAAATTCATGTCTTCTGTGTCTCATGTATTTTATGTCAGTGTGTAATGTCTATGAATCTTATTTTATCTATACTTATTTCTCTAAAACATTCTGGCCTGATGTTTATCAATAAACTGTAAAAATTTAAACATTTTGAACCTATAACTCCCTTGCTAGTAAGAAATAATAAAGAAATAAATACAAGCAAAATAGATATTTACAAAAAAATTTTATCATGCATTTTTTAAGAACAAAACATTTTGGAAGTCACATAAAAATAAAAAAATTAAAAATTAAAAAAATTAGAAAAAAGGAAATATGACATTTATATATTAAATATTATGAAATTTAAAAATCATACTTCTGAAAACTAATGACATAAAGATAGGGGAGTTTAAACTACAACAGAGAAAAATTGAAAATAATATATCTAGTATTATGCATAATTTGTAAATAATATACATATGTGGTGTATGTATATAAAACATTAGATGAAAAAATTATTTTTATTATTTTTGTTTATACTTTCGAATGATCTGCAACAATTTTATACCATATATAACAAGAAATGTGTAATATTTATTTTAATATTCAACTGATAAATTACCAGTTTTTAAAAATCTTCTGTCTTTATAAAACTCCTATAATTTCACAGAAAAACCTAAATACATAATGAAAACTAGTTCTGTTTCTGGTAATGGCAGCATACTTCTCATAGATAGCAATTATAATCTGTGGGTATAATATAAAAATCAAGTATTTGAAGGCATACGATAGTAAACAAAATGGACAGAAACTGGAGGATATGAAATGAGATTCTTGTTGACATAGATTTTTCTTATACCCTATTGTAAGGAAAAGCAAAAATTAACGCACTTAAAAGAAAGATAAGAGTATTCAGAGTCTGTACAAAATCCAACAAACAATAAAAAATTGTGGCTAGAGAAGATAAGAGTTACTCCATAGAAACAGACCCCAAGATGACCTGGGTGATGAAATTTCTCACAGACTTTAAAGCAGTTGTTATAAATATATTCAAGTAATTAAGGAAAAGATGAAAATGATGAGTATAAAAATGGGAAACTTCAGCAAAGAACAATAAAAATATTAATAACTTGAACGTACACTCCAATTAAAAAGTAGAGTGTGTTAGATTCAGCTACATGTTGCCTACACAAAATTACCTTTAAATATAAAGATACTGACAGACAAAGTAAAAGGAAAGAAGAAAATATACCATGTAGACTTAAGCATCAAGAAATCGGTATGGCTGTATTAGTACCAAACAAGGTACACATTAAGATAAGGGATCACCTTTGATAAAGAAAGACATTCCATAAAGATAAAAAGGTCAATTGATTAGAAAGATATAACCATCATAAATGTGTATGAATCTCTATTTAGAGCTTCAAAATCTGTAATGCAAAAGCTGACAAAATAAAAGTAAAAAATTACTAGAAAAATATAGTCATTGTTGGAGATTTTTAACACCATTCTATCAGTAATTGACAGACAAAAAGCTAGATAAAAAAACCCACTAACTTTGCAGATATTTTGAACAGCAGCATTGAGATTTAAAAAATGCTACCTCTAACAACTGCAGAATATACATTCTTTTCAAATCACAAGGAATTTCCACCAAAATAGACAATATGCAGTAATATAATGTTAAGTATCAGTACATAAAAAAGTGAATTTGTACAGAATATGTTCTCCGACCATCACAGACTTCATTGAAATCCAATGACCCTAAGAAATCTAGAAAATCCCGACACATTTGTGAATTAAATAACAAACTTCTTTTTTTCTTTCCTTTTTCAGGATGAACAACACACTTCTACGTATCTTATGGGTCAAAAGAGAAATCACATGAAAATTCTGAAAATATTTAGGTCAGAATAAAAAGGTTATCAAAATCTGTATGATGCACCTAATACTATGTTTAGAAAATACTTTATAACATCATATGCTTATATTAGAAAAAAGAGAAAGATTTAAAATCAATGATCTAAGTTTTCATTTTAAGAAGCTAGCAAAACGAAGAGAAATTTAAACCAAAATAAGTAGAAGGAAGGAAATCAATCAAGGAGGAGGAGGAGAAATCAATCAAATTGAAAACAGACAGCGATCTAGGGAATTCCAAGTATATTGCTTTCTGGTGGTCTAATTTAAAATGAAAAAAATATGTATTAGGAAAACCAGAGTAACAAATATCTAGCATTCTTCAAACTGAATCTCTCAAATATTACATATCTCAAGCAAGTTTCTGTCAAACACTTTGTGGGAGAAACTTGATGGTTGACTTCTCTCATGAGAGCCTGACAACAGCATAATCCATACTGTGGATTAAAAATGAAGAGATGGAGCCTGTGGACAGAGCTAGTGTTTGTATCAAGGCCAGGAACAGGGACTAGCAGTCCCAGATGTGGAAGGGATACAAAAGCATAAAGTTCCCCAAGCACTGGGGGAATTTCATGGTGGTTAACTGATTGGAAAATTTGATGATCTATGCTTAGTTGTCCATACAATGAAGCATTTAAAATGCATTTATTAGGGACTATTTCTGTGTAAGATGGGGAAGTTTACTTAAAAAAAGGTCACAATATTTCAAGAGAAATCTTGAAAAAGAAGCAATGGCTATCTATCATTGGGGATACAGAGCATCTGAAAACATTGATGATATTTGGTCAGTTAGAAACCCTTTTTCTTTTAAATAATCTGTAATCTATGTGGAAATATCACCCAAAAAGAGGAAAAAAACTCTCAGACAACAAAATTACTGGACAATGTAAAAGTAAATAAGTAGTGTAGACTATCCTGCTTCGTAATTTTAATTCTGCTTCACCATTTCTGGGCTGTTCCAAAGCATCTCTAAAGCTAATTCTTTTTTTTTTTTAATAAGACCTGTTATTTCCTGAAATTTCTACCATTTCTGCCCTCTCTCCCCCAAAACAAAACAAAACAAAGCCTAAAGTAGTGAATTGTTTAATGTGGTATAATTAGAGTTGAAAGATTCCATCAGGAACTAGAGTTGTGGGCAGCGATGAAGGTCTCCAGTACAGAGCTGCGTGATCTTGTTTTCTAAAAGAAGTACCAGGCACAGGAATCAACTGGACAAGATTTCTCATATTCCCTGCTTCTACTCTAGTACCTTGGCAAAATATGAAAATCAAGTATTTAGTACCTGGTACCAACTTGGCAACAAACTTACCTAGCCTCAGCTCATAAAATCTAACTCTAAGGAAAAGCTATAAACATCTTATCCTTATATTTATCCTAGAAATGAGGAAGATATTTTTTTTCTTTCTGTCTAGAATACATTTGATTCAGAGCAGTCTACATAGTATAATGATAATAAAAAGATTGGTTGGAGAAATCAATATGATGCCCAGTTCCATTCTATGGTTTTAAACATTTCTAGAAATGATCCTTTCTTTATTAAAAAAGGCTGTTCCAAGGACTACCGTAATACAGCATTCTTTCTTTCCTTTCAGACACATTTTTAATTTCTGTGGTTGATCTTCCAATTTAAACCAAGAAATACTTCTGCTTTGCGACTTTCCAGTCAAACACCTTGACAAATGTGATTTACTGCCTCTGAGTTTCCTAGATGCAAGCAATTACATTCCTTGCATCTAGAAATATTTTAAGTGAAGTACTAATAAAACCAATTAAATCTCTTCAGGCCTAAGCAGTTACTGGGTTCTATGCTCTCTGCAACTCTGCCTTCTTGAAGACTAATATGGTTTTGTTCTCATCAAAATAGTTCAGGATAGTCTTAAATACAGACAAAAATGCTAGAAAATACTGTCTTCTAAATCACTTTTAATATTATAGAATAAACAGCATAATTCTTTTTCTTTTTATAAAAACAATCTAACAATTATGTTTTCTTTTTAAAATATACATGCATAGTTATTTTACAAAACTTTTCTGGGAACAGTATAATATTCCTATTCTTGAGTCATTACTCTGTCTTTCAGTAGCATCCTATATTGATTTTAAGATCTCGCTTATGGCTTTTTAGGCATTTCATGGTTTAAATATTCTATACCTTTCAGATTGATTACTTCCATATTATCTGTCACTTTTTTTATTGTCGGAGCAGGGGCTGCTTTCTGCTCTGTTGTCACAAATGGATTCCCACGAGGCTAACACTTTTCATGCATCTTCTAACAGAAATTGCTACTTCTTGAAGTAAGTAATTCTGAGCCTCTTACGGCTTTATGAAACATAGGTGTAACATTTTTTTTTTCCATTGGATTTGAAATGCTGACTTACCTGAGGGTTTGTTCTTAGACTAACTGAAATGATTTTGTAAACACTGGATGTATTTGCTTCTTGATAATAGTGCTGCTTTTATCTACTTCCAAAAGGTATGTCAAAAAGGCAGACACATTTTCTGTAATTCAACAGCTGTTGAAATTGCTCTCTTACCACTGATCTCAAGACTTTTCTAATATTATCTGTGTACTTTTCTGAAGTGGGTGACTATATTTCCATGATGCCATCTGATTTGCCAAGGTTTTCCATAATCTTATTGCTGTTTTCCTTCTACCCAAAGAAAACTATGAAAATACCAGTAACCCCAGAATTTCCTCAACAAATATCTGCTTCAAATCCAAAGTAGTGAAAACGGGTTGTTAATTGTGAATTTGATATTTTGTACTTTATTTCCATAAAATAACCTAAGATACTTGAAATTTAAACTTCATATTTAATAGCAGTTTAAAATGAATTTTAACTTAGGGATTTTATTTTATTTATTTTTTTTTTTTTAAGATTTTATTTATTTATTTGACAGAGAGAGACAGCCAGCGAGAGAGGGAACACAGCAGGGGGAGTGGGAGAGGAAGAAGCAGGCTCATAGCAGAGGAGCCTGATGTGGGACTCGATCCCGGTACACCAGGATCACGCCCTGAGCCGAAGGCAGACGCTTTAACGACTGCGCTACCCAGGCGCCCCTAACTTAGGGATTTTAAAAAGGACTAATATTTTCATAAATGGTGTTACAATTTAAGAAAAGGAAAATATTAGACTTATTGATATTTTAGTGCCAAATATTATTATTACCATAAATTAAACATCACTAGGATAAAGGATATTTCACAAGATTATAAAATGTGGGATCTGAAGGGCCTTTCAAAATCATCTAGTCAAAACTGTTTATTTAAAAATCAAGCAATGATGTTTTTAAGGTCAAGTATCTCATAAAAGGAGTAGAAATTATGAATGCTATTTTTCATTCTAAGATGAGTGAATTTTCTCTACACTAAAGCATCTGCACTAGAATTTTTTCCAAATTATTGTCAGAATACAGACAAGAAATTGGAGATGACTATAGATAATGATACTGTACCATATATTTGAAAGTTGCTAAAAGAGTAGATATTAAATGTTCTCATCACAAGGAAAGAATTTAACTATACGAGGTGATGGATGTTAACTAAACTTATTATGTTAATAATTTCACTATATATATATATACATATATATATATATCAAATCATTATATTGTGAACCTTAAATTTATACAATAAGTCAATTATACCTCAATAAAACTTAAAAAAAGAGAAATTAGAAGAAAAGTTCTAAAATAAAACTTGTATTTATGGAAGTCCCATGCTTACCTCCAGTTAAAAAGGTAGTTCAGTTACTGGAAGTGCATTATTTAAATGAAGTAGGTTTATGGACTGACAATCTGATAGTATTTCCCTTTTTGTAAATGGACAATGACAGCTAATTGTCATATAAATTCTAAGAACCTGTACGCATTAGAAGTAACTCACTTTTCTGTAAGTACAAAGCTCTTCTGAATAAACAACAGATTCCGCAACATGAAATGACAGAAGCCAGATGATTAAGTTATGATGGGTCACAGGTATATATTTGTGTGCCACAACCACTCTACAGTATGTGTAATGAAGGGCAAAAGTGCAGAAACCGATTATAATAATAATTTGCCAGGTATATGCATTTCTGTTATAGAAGATTGTGTCATCTAATTCCTCTGTTTGGAAAATTACTGAGAAGAAAATAATTTAAAATCTTCGGCACTGCCTATGTAATTCATTGGATGTCAACAATTATTACAAGCCGAGTGGCTTAAAACAACACAAATTTATTCTCCTATAGTATGAAGATCAGAAATTAGAAAGGAGTCATTTGGGGCTAAAATCTAGATGGTGACAGGTCTGGTTCCTTCTGGAGGCAAAGAATTTCTTGCCTTGCCTTTTAGAGGTTTGAGAGGCCACGTGCATTCCTTGGCTCATGGCCAGGCATCACATCGCATTTTCTCCCTCTGATTCTGTTATTATAACCCTACCCTTCTATTGTCAATTCTCCCTCTGCCCCACTCTTACAACAACCTGTCATTACGTTTAAGGCCCATTCCAATAATTCAGGATAATCTCTCCATCTCAAAGTCCTTAACTTAATCACATCTGCAAAATCCCTTCTGCCATGTACGATTGCATTCACAGGTTTCAGTGATTAGGCCTTGATCTTTGAGGACCATTATTTAGCCTATCATGATTAATTTCATTTTAAGGTACATGTTCTCATTTAAACTGTATCTACTTGGGAATGACAGTAAGTTTAAATAGTTATATTATCTTTTTGTCTGGTTATTTAACCTCTTATCTATCCAGAAATCTTCTAGCAGATGACTCTTGATTCAGGAAATAAACCTACCGGAAATAGTGACAGCATTTCTGTCATCAGACTAAGACAGTGGCTATGTTACAACATATGCCTTTAACTCTCTCTTTTGAAAGTTGGCAGGATTTAGAGTTCCTTAAAGGAGAATTACAGTCCAAAGTAATGATTCAAGAGAGGAAGACCTTGGAATACACTCTGCAGGAAAGCTGCCCATCCCTATTTTTCTGTACAAGGGAGCTAATCCTGGCATATCACTTATATCAGATTCAAATTTCTCACTCATCCTTATATTTCACCCCAAGGACAGTGTTTGGCACATATAAGGTAATGAATTATATCTTGAATTGAAATAAATTCTTGAACTTGTGTTCATAGATATTCCTTTTTATTTCTCAGGGCATATATGTTTTCTCAGTCACTTTGCTGATGAACAGAAAATATGTGCCACTCAATTAAAAAATGCCTATACAGCAAAACATTACAAGCATTACTAATTTTATCTTGTAATTTTATATATAATTATATACATACATATATCATTTAAATATTATATACGTTATAATTATATACACACACATATAGGATATCTATATGATTTGACTCTCAATCTTGCCTTAGGTAGAACTTACATAGTTTAAAACCTTGGTTAATATTCTCTTTTCTTTTCTTTTTTTTTTTTTTTGAAAGATTTTATTTATTTATTCGACAGAGATAGAGACAGCCAGCGAGAGAGGGAACACAAGCAGGGGAGGAGCCTGATGTGGGGCTCGATCCCAGAACGCCGGGATCACGCCCTGAGCCGAAGGCAGACGCTTAACCGCTGTGCCACCCAGGCGCCCCTAATATTCTCTTTTCTTGATGTTCCTCTTTAATAAGAGGACTCAGGTCAATAACTAAGTTATTTCTCTCAACTCCCTGTCCATCAAGAAAGCATGATGCTTTGATTCTGGACTCAGGATTTATTCCCTAGTTGATGGTCAGCATCATTCGCTCACAGAACAAAATCTTGATTTAGTACCTCTCACTGGATCTGGTTCCAGTTATAGAAGCACATTGGATCTCTCTTTTTTGGTATTTTTAAAATTTATTATGTTCAATTAGCAAACATATCATTAAACATATCATTAGTTTTGATGTAGCGTTCAATGATTCATTATAAGGAGCTTGAGTCTTTAGCTGCTACTCTGGGTTTTAGGAACTTAGATGACAACCATAATATGTCCTCTACACATATCTCATGCCTTCTAAACTCCCATTCACCTGCTTCTTCATCATATCTTCCACAAAATTATCCTGAGTAATCCTACCTTTTCTACATTGACACATGGCCAAAAGGAAAGAGAATAGTCACAACATTCCCAAAATATATAACTCTGCTAAAACTATCTTATTTCCTACACATGTCAAAATTCCCTAAACACTAAAACTGAGACTAAAAAATAGGTCAATTGTTCTAGTCCCAATCTAGAAGAACAGTCTTTCAACTACAAACTGCTGAGAGGATTAAGAGAATAGGGAGTAGAAAGAAGAAAGAAATCTAGCGGGAAAATGGTGGAGTTAAACTACAGATCTTGGAAAAGGAAGTTTCTTCCAAAGAAAGCCCTTAGAAGATGGAAAGTCTGTTCATGAAAAGTATACAAAACATTTTACCCATTTCCTATGCCCAAATTCCACTTCATACTCAAGCTATCACATGGGCACTGGGAAAAACGGAAATTACATGTGTGCAAGAGTATATTGGTGACACAGTCTAAAAGGATTTAGTTCTATACTATAAATTAAAAGTCGATTCCCTGTCTTATAATTTTCCAACTTTTTAGAAGACATATGACCTTTACTAGCAGCCTTCCCACTTATATGAAGCAGATGTAACACTGAGTTTTCATTGAGCTGCACTTGAATTACCTTGAAATGTCCTATGGGCAGAGGTTGGCAGGACTCATTTCTTGATTTCATGAAAAAAGAGAGGTTTACAATTATCCTAAGATTTCCATTCACAATTTCCTTTGGATTTTCTACACTTGATCTTAGCCAAAAGGCCGAGAAGCGATCCTTTGGATTTTCTAGAGACTTACTATAAATACGAATCTGTCAAACCTGATTTGCAATAACTATTAATCAATCTGAACTATGCATTTAACTCAAATAATATTCTCAACATAATTTTTAATACAATCTTTTCAATGTTAAACTTTCAGAAGTAAAAAGTTAAAAAAATGTGTGTATAGCCAGTGTACATGTTTGTGTGTATATATATAAATATATATTTATATATATACTTGTATATTTTCAGTCAGTAAATAGTACTAGTACTAGTACTCAATCACTGAGCTGGAGTACATATGATCCATACACATAGTCTCAAATACGAGAATACTGGTTTCATTTCAATATATATTTTGTACTATTTTTAAAGCAATAATGATAACAGAAAATACAGAATTGCTATCCTACTATATATGATGGAATTAGCATTTATTTTTTTATTAAATTATGATCTATATACTTGCTTATCAGTTATCACTAAAAATTCAAGTACTTGGTAAAAAATAGGAAAGAGTCAACTGCATCGGATGATAAGATTTCATATGTTATAAATCACTTCTGCTATTCAGTATGCTTTTTTCCAAGAATTTTGAACTTCTTGATTTGCTATAGTTATTATTTAACAAAATAATTTGTATTCGATATGAAAATAATAAAATTGACTAGTCATGCTAGTTTGGCAGCCAAAACTAACCACTTGAAATAAAAAGTACTAAACAAATAAAATACTTCTTTGGTGTCACAATTTTGTTTCACCAAGTGATGGTTAAGGCTTGCCCAGTTTTACAGTATGTTACTGTGCAACAGTGATTTTCCCAAACTTACTTCATAAAAACAATAGCATCTGTGGAGAACCAGGTGTGAAGCTCTTAGAAATAGTAAGGAAGTAACTGAATATCAGAACATGTTCTTGCATAACTGCAACTGAATACATGGCTGGCTAATCTCTGCCACACACCATCAACACCCAGCCTGTACCAGTTTATAGAAAGATCTGTGATCTTAACTGTTTCCTACATGTGTGAAATGGTCTGGGTCAATCACTCTCCAATTGATTTTTATTCTCAGAATCCACCTGTACTCTTAAAAATTATTAAGGAACCCAAAGGGTTTTTGATTATGAAGGTTATATTTATCGATATTTACCATTTTGGAAATAAAAGCTGAGAAGTTTAAAAATACATTAATCCATTAAAATGGTAATCATAAATACTTTTCATGAAAAATGGCTATTTTCACAACAAAAAATTAGTGACAGTGGTACTTTTTTACATTTTTTCACATTTCTTTAATATCTGGCTTAATAAAAAATAAATGAATTCTTGCATCTGCTTCCACACTGAATATATTGCCAAACATTTTGGTTATAGTAACTGGAGAAAAATCCAGCCTCATGTACACACATAGTTGGAAATGGGAGGGGCATTTTCACAGACTTTTCAGATAATTGTGGATATTTTTCTTTGATACTACACCAAAACTCAGCAAGTGGTCATTTCTTAAGTATTATTTGCAATTTGGATTCTAAGCCGCATCAATGAGTTTTTCATTACTCTGTTAAATTAAGATCCAATGATAACATCATGCATTGGTCATTTAAAAAATGTTAGTTCATTGACTTATGCAGATCTTCCACATATTGATATATTCATTATACGATATAAAAAAACACATTTGTTAATATCACCACCTATATCATTAGAAAACTCTTTAAAGGGGCGCCTGGGTGGCACAGCGGTTAAGCGTCTGCCTTCGGCTCAGGGCGTGATCCCGGCGTTATGGATCGAGCCCCACGTCAGGCTCCTCCACTATGAGCCTGCTTCTTCCTCTCCCACTCCCCCTGCTTGTGTTCCCTCTCTCGCTGGCTGTCTCTATCTCTGTCAAATAAATAAATAAATAAATAATCTTTAAAAAAAAAAAAAAGAAAACTCTTTAAAGTTTTGGGAAGCTGTCAAGCTCACGATGGAATATATAAGTTTTCCAAAATTCTAATTTTCATTTAAAAGTTCAAATTTTTCTTTGGCAACAAATACTCTACTTTGTTTTCTTTATAGTGACAGGCTCATTTTGTTCATTTTCAAGAAAATGTATATCAAATAGTTGAGTCCAAAAAACCACAGTTTGCCTGTCAATTGTTCTTTTAAGTAAACATGATGTTCCGTAAAAAAAATGGCTAGTTCAATTCACAATTCCAAAAATCATACAAGTACTTTTCCTGGAGACAGTCTACTTTGGTGTTCGGCAGAAGTGTTTTACGCATACTTCATGTTTCATCACAAAAAAATATTAAAAAGCCATGTACTCAAGTGTTGAGATTTAACATAATTAATACTTATTACATCACCAAGTAAATTCTTTATTAAAGTTGGGCAGGTAAGTGCCTGGCAATGAGGAATACGATGAGTATTAGTACTGTCTGTGCCATGAACTTCATTCATACTAAGGCACCAGCAGTTTTACCCACCACGGCTTTTATACTATGAGTGCAAATGACAATTCAGTCAAAAAGACAAATATCTTAGTATTTGAAAATGGTTTTGCTCTTACAGAACCTACCTTTCACTACCCCCCTCCCCCAAAGGGTCTTGTTGAACACACTCTGAGAACTACTGTTCTAGGCAATGAGAGATGTGGAACAGTATAGAAGAAATACTTACTAACAAATTAGAATTTTTTCAAAACTGAAAAAAATCCAGTATTTTTCCACACATCGGATTGTGTTTACATCAAATCTAATAAAACACACTTATTAAAATAAATATTAGAAAGAAACACAAACATGTTAAAACAGTTAAGCATTTCATCATAAGCAAAAGCATTTGAAAGATGCATAAGAAATATACTAACTAGCATATTGAGAGGTTTGGTAAAATATATAGTGTTTTGTTCTTTCACCTTAAAAAGCTATAAAATCTTAGACCACAAAGCTCCAATATTATTTAGAAGTGAATACTCCTTAATTTGTAAAAATTTTGAGTGGACAGGATTTATTTGGACCCAAAGTATTTTGATGAATGCAGAAGGTAAAATAAGTCTGGCTAAAAATTCTGCATACAATTTAGTTATTCAAATGTTTAAGTGGTGTTGATCAGGTATCTCAGCCTATAATGCAGTTGTGGCTTTTGACAATTATTGTTTAGTGTATTTAGAACAGGTGGTTATTTTACATTTTAAGGGTAAACAGGCTGCTTATATCTGGGTAAACAGAGAGTGGCCATTGCCCAAAAGGTCAAGGCTTTTGTTTAAATCACTGAATCAAGAGTCAGACCATTACGTCCACATATCTAAAATTTGGGATAAGTTAAGAAAATTTAAAAAGAGAACACGCTTTTTTTTTTTTTTTTTTTTTTTTTTTTTTTTTTTAGCTATTCAAGTTTCTTTTCCTATCAGGCATTAAAATCTAAGTAAAATGTGCATTCAAATCACACCTGTTTCAGTTTCTCAAAAGTGCAATTTCAGCTAATTTAACAATTCATTCCTCTTAGGGATACATTTTACTGGGAGATTTAAGCGAGTGAGATCAGTCTGAGTAAATCATGCAGTTAACTGATTTTTGATAATAGAAAAATTTGGCTGGTTGGAAATGCTTAAAGACTGTGGAAGTGGAGAATGCGGGTGGGTCACTAGAAAGAATTCTGCTTCTATAACCAGGAGGCAAAGGCCCCAGTCTCATGTCGCTAACTTCAAGTGTCATTCTCTAACTATCTATCCTTGGTCTATTACCCAAAAACAAGAATTAGAAAGTTGACAGAAATAATAAATCCAGGGTTACACTGAAATATAATGCAGAGCGGTGGTTGAATAGAACGAGCCTTTATATTTCTTCTGTCAGATTCCAACCGTTAGCTTAAAATTCTTATAAAAATGACATTTGTTTGAGAGGCTGGATAGCAGTGTGCTGTTTCCTGTCTACACATGTCAGATTTTAAGCTTCAGAATAGCTAAACAATGCTCTGTCTTTCTGTACTATGGGAATGCATAATGACAAAATCATTTTACCGCGTGGAGGAAAAAAAGCCAATATTATCACTTTCAATTCAATTGTTAAATACAATCTTGTTTCCTTTGATGGTCAGTTTAGGGAACATCACCTTTGTACATTATTGTGTAAAGATAATACTCATCACCACCTTTAAATAAAACAAGCCAGACCTTCCTCAATCTCTGCAGCTCCGTACACCAGCTGATCTCTCTATCCTGTAAACAAATACCAGCTATGAAATTCATTAAGTTCAAAGATGTCTTGTTTTGTGGGACATGCCAGACATTTGTTTCATGAAGTGGCTCCTCCACTTCATAGATAGATGGTGAGGGAGGCCATGAAATGTTTCCCTGGGAAAATGCCCTGCTTTAGATACTCACAATGCAAGAATGAAACTTACGATTTCAGGGAGTTCAAGGGTTCCTGCAACCTAAGGTCACCTGTTTGTAAAACATTGAAAGAGGCTAACAAGAAGGTCTGTGAAATCTGTAAGTATAAATGTTTCTTGTTTTGATTTCAGAGGGTTATATCTCTTTTAGAGTTCTTTTTAGTTTCTTAGTTTTAATAATCACAAAATGAAAACATCACTCTTGAAAGTGCAACTTAAAATCTGTAACTACGGTTTTTGAAATATTTGGGTCTTACACAACATAAATACAAAGATAGAAGCTATGGAAGAAATTCTAGCACTCTATACAGATTGCGCAAAGTACTTGTTAATATGAAATAATAAGCATTGTGATAAATAACTGTATGTTACAATTACAAATAGAATTTTAAGCCATATAAATACAGATTGATGGAAATGGAGAAAACATTCATATTGTTACAAAACTTGTATCAATTTTATGTCATATATAGATACTGTGCTTAATACAGCTCCACTTCTTCTATCGTGCAAGTAGATCTATATATTTTAACTTGGCAAGAGAACCAATTAAATGTATGTTTTTAGTATATTAATAATGCACTACATTACACTAACCATTCTTAGTATAACTTCATTTATATCACCATGGCATTTTATTTTCTAGAAAAAATACTGTCTCTGCCTTATGTTATAGTTTTTCTATGAATCGATTATCCATTCTAGACTGTAAGTTAACCGAAGGCAGATTCTTTTTCACGTATGTACTATGGTATTTTGCATATAGTAGAATCTCCCTTTCTCTCCTTTCCTTTATTCCTACTCCATCTGGAGAAATCACATGTAACTAGGAGCACAAACACAACAGAAAAAATAAACTGAAACTAGCTGAGGAAAAGAAATAAAGGAATAAGTAAGTGTGGTGCATAAAATAGAACCTATATACTTTCTGCAAGCACTTCACAAACATAAGTCTAAGCTTCTAGCAGACACTATTAAAAAGGAAACCTGGTCAATTCAATGCCCTGAAGATCAAACAAGCAGAATCTGCAGGATAAATACTATTCACTATTTCTGATACTTACACCTGACAGAAATTTCTGGTCTTAAAGCAGATATTGTGAATTTAATGGACAACATCCTCTTTATAGTGAACACAACAATGAGTTTCATTGGAGCCATTTCTTATAGTGACCCTCAAGGTAGTAATTCCATAGAGAAGAGATAATGCATGGTCAGGAACAGCTCTCTGCTGGTTTAATTCAAGAAGAGATTTTATAATATCTAAAAGAATGGATTACTGAATAGCAATTCTGACCAGAGACTATTTCTTTCAGTCAAGGTTTTGTAGCTACAGAGAGTTTGAGCTTGTATTCCTGACAATATGTATAACTGCCTGGGTTGCTAATTCTACAGAAGCCAAATAGCTCAGCACCTAGCTGTGTAGGGCTTACAGCTGATGTGCTCATGGGGAAAATGTGGAGAAAAATGACCTGTCTCTGAATACAGTGGAGCTGAGGGAATACTTCTAAGACAGGCTCAAGACTTCCACAGCATCCTGTAGCCCTAGTGTCTAGGATAATGGCTGGCGATGAACTGAATTTTTTATACTATCAATTTTATTTGTGATATTCAAATTACCTCTATTTACTCATGCAGTGATCCTCTCTTTAAAGCAATAGAGCATAATTCTTCCTTAATGAAACTGACATCATTTTTCTATATATGCCACACCTCAACCTCTGAGCCATTCATATTTAAGTAGCTGACAAAAATGTCTTGTCCCTGGAAAATTCATGATCACTACTTTGATTCAAATTGCATACAAATGTATTTATTACATACAATAAACAATATATAATATATAAATAAATAATACAACATGGAATATATGAATATATAAATTAAATACATTTAAATGTGGTTTGAATAAAAACTGAATACTCATGAGTAACTATATATGTTTATATACTTATATATTATTTATAATTATATTTATCTGTTTTTGAAATATATAGGCCAACTATTTGCTACCATTAAAACCTTATTAGGGGTATTCCACCTTGAACAAATCTCATGTTCTTTCTATACTAAGCAAACTTCATATAATTCTGGTGCTTTTAGGCAGTATTTTACTCTACTATCCTATATATTTTCAAATGTATTTCATTTATGTTTCTGTCTTCTAGAATATTTATGGCTTCTTGTGGGAGGCAATATTATTTCTATCTTGAAACATTTTGCTTTATCATGTATATCTGGGTTCTTTCCAAATTGCTGAGGTTTTTGTTTGTTTCTCCTGAAAAGTGCATAACTCTTACACTTGCAGATAGGCATTTTTGTTGTCCTTTATTGCCCTTTCTAACCTTCTCCAGCCTCCAGTGAGTCACTTCATTCAAAGATCATGCTAACAGCTGGAACATCTTTTCTCCTTTCTTTTACTTATTGTCATTGTTCTACTTTTGCTGAAGATTTCAGCAGTTGGAGTCAACTTTCTTACAATGAAAATACTGAAATTATCTTTGATATTTCCACAACCATGGAGCTGTCCCGCCCCCGCCCCCATCACTTTAGCTTGGAGTTCTCTAACTTCCTTGAAGGTCATATCCATAGCTCTGTAATGCAAACTCTTTGGCATACCCTAAATCTTGTCACCCAAACACGTTCATTTTTCTGAAATTTTAAACCACATTATTCTATTTTCTAACTACCTTCCCCCCCTTACTGCTTTATTTTGTAATCTATTTCCTAGCCTCAATGAAGAGAACTGCTTTCTGTATTTCAATGGGTAAATAAAAGACTTTAAGGTGAGAACTGTCTTAACTCTTCCTGCCCATGACCTCTTCCTGCCCATGACAAAGTATACTTTGTTTTCATACCCCTTTTCCATTTTCTCCCACTGGAAGAAGTATGTTTCCCCTTCTCTAAGTTGTCTAATGCTTTTACATTTAAATTTTTCCATTCACTATCAAACTTTGTTTTCTTTTCCATTCTATCCTCCATACATACCAAGAATATCATTTCAATTATTTTCTGTCTTCAATATACATTTTATCTCTCTTATGTGTTTAGGTCTCATGTAACCCACAAAATCTAGCTCCCCGCAAAAAAACCCCACAAAAAACCCACATATTTATCAAATTTGAGCTGATAAATGACACAGAAGAAAATCTCCTGCTGCTACCATTATAAATGTAAGGTCTGTAAGTGAATCTGTTTGCTTAATAATTCCTCAATATTCTTAGCCAGCTACATCTCTGCTTAAATTTTTCAACACTAAATCTCTTCATAAACCTCTGGCCTCACTCTGTATTTTTTTTTTTTTTTTTTTAGTTTAAAGATCAAACTCACTCATTCAAAAACTTACCTGCTTTCTCAGCCCTCTCCCTCTCTCATGGAAGATGGCCCTTCTATCTAGGGCTAGGGCTGCCACCAGCTCTGTTTCAAATCCATTCCATATCCTTGGGGACTTGCTTTGTGAATCCTCAACTTCACTTTTATAAAGAGCATTAACATTTCTACTTCAATTAGTTTTTCCTTATCAGCAAATAAATATGCTCAAAAGCCCCAGTTAAAAAAAAATTCTTCACCTTCACACTATTTTTGTCTATTAACTAATTTACCACTTTCTGACATAATCTATGTTTTTGAAAAAATAATCTACACTGAATTTTTCTACTCCTCACTTTCCACTTACTCTTCAGCCCATTGAAATTGGCTTCTGCCTCCTCCATTCCATTGAACTTATTAAAGCAGCTATGATCTATTAATTTAGCTCTAGTTTCTTTTACTTTTATGTAATATTTGACATCTTCGACTACCTCTTTTCTGTTGAAACTGTTTGTTGATGCTCTTTACTTTTATATTACTTGATTCTTAGTTTTCCTTATCTCTTTGGTCACAACTTCTCATATGGTTTTCTGAATATTCATGCTCATGAAATTCTCATGTTCTCATGAAATACCCGTGCTCCCCAATTAGTGCACATTTTTAGCTACTTGCTCTTATCTTTCACTGCACCTTTCTGTTGACACTTCAACACCACATTCACAGATGTTTCCCCAAACTCCAGCACACTTCTTGCTGCTAGGATCCAGAGATGCATATCAACATCTTACATCTCCTTTTGGATGGCACAGGCAACCTAAGCTCAGTATCTTCAAAACTGAACTCATGATCCCCTTTCTCCACACCTGCTCTTCCTTTTTCTTTGCTCTTGTTAAAAGATACTGTCGCTTACATACTTTCACAAGCTAGAAGCTGGAGATCTACTTTCCCACTGGTTCCTATATCTAGTTAGTGACCAAGACTTCACCATGTCCCATGAATTTTTCCTCCAAAATTTCTTTCTTTTTTTATCCCCCTTTTCACTTCTCTTGAAATCTTTATCACTTCAAGACTGATTCAGTTTAAGACCCTCCTTCCCTGGATTTCTGCCTCCAGATTTGTCCCTGCCACAAACCAATCTTCATACTGCTACCCAAGTCACCCTCTTTATAAAAAGTCACAGCTATTATACTCACTAGCACTTTAAAACCTTTCACTGGCTTCCCTTTTCTTTCAGGATAATATTCAAACATAGCTCACAGTGCCATTTGCAGTTCCACTCTCTATAGCCTCCCTCCCCACTGCCATACAACCTTTCACTTTTGCTGACCTGATCTAGTCAGGAATACATCCTGTTTTCAACAGTCCTGTTTTTTGTCTGTTAAGAAATACTATCCAACTTTTTAACATACATTGTTTTTACATGGGTAGTTCCCACCTATTAAAATGTAGATCAAAATTTAGCTCAGGGCATCTGGTTGGCTCAGTCAGTTAAACATCTGACTCTTAATATTGGTGCATGTTATGACCTCAGAGTCCTGGATGGAGCCCCACCTCAGGCTCCATGCTGGGGGTGGAGCCTGCTTGGGATTGTCTCCCTCCCCCCAAAAAAGGGAAAAAATTAGCTCAAAGTAATCCCTGGGAAACCCTCCATGGCCCCTGCCCCCCCAAAAAAGGAAAAAATTAGCTCAAAGTAATCTCTGGGAAACCCTCCATGGCCCCTCCTTTGATATAGATGCCTCTCTTTGAATTGTTCAATGCTCCCCGCATTTATCACCTTGTACTTGTTGGTTTTCTTCATTGTACTTTTCTGTCCAGACCATAAATAAGCTCAAGACATTCAGAGACATAGTCTTAATAATTTATATCCAAGTTTCAGCACAATGTCTGGCACAGGTTAGTCATTCAAGGGATGTTTGATGAATATATCACTTTATGAAATACTAAAGAGCTAAACAAAAAAAAAATTGTTTTAAGAAATACATAGCAGCATGGCAAATTATCTACTGCTCAGTGAAAAAAATGTATAAAACTCTAAGTGCATAATCATTGCAGCTTTGTAAAAATAAAGATGTAGAAGGAAAAGAGCATGAAAATTTATTCAAATGTTAGTGGCTGAATTATGGGTCTAGATTCATTGATGAACTGTCTTTTTTCAAAATAATTTCAGTAAATAATTTTATTAGTCTTAATTAAAATAATAACAATAAACTATGCTTCGTCTCCTTGTTGGCATTATTTGCTTCATAAAATTTCATCTGTATATCATTCCACTTTGTCTTATATTTTCTGTTATAACACAAAGGAAATATACCCCAAGAATGGTTTAATAAAAAAACAACAAAATAGTCTCTATTTCCCCAAAAGTTTTCAACACAGAGGTATAGAGCAATGTTTACCAATCAAATTGTTTATGCAAATAGCTGCATCTAGATTGGCTTGTAACTAAGTGCAGTGGAAACTATCATTCACCTCTGATGAGCCAAGCAGATAGCATATGCAAATCTTAGAGCTGCATAATAGCTTTTTCTGGACCTCTAACTTCAGTTTCCTTTCAGAATATTAGTTTTAACACCACTAGTCTACACACTTCATGGACATTAACTGGACAGATTTTGTTTTTGTTTATTTATTTATTTTTGGTTAGTTTTTCTGGCAGAGATTTTCTGGATGTAAATGATAAATATGTTATATGCAAATACCTGTTCTTTATAACACCAAATTATGGGACTTACAGAATTTGTTTAGAGACTATTCAAATCAGTCAATTCTATTTCTTTTGTCTCAGACTATGTATCAAATGACTTTTACACAAAACATTTAAGAATATAACCAAAAAATTTACATTAAAATTTCATTAAATGAGTATACTATTCTACCTTAAAACATCACCTTTTCCAAACTGAGTTTTGAAAATTAGTAAAATCTTTTATGTATTACTTCATTCTGCTGATTTGCTACCAAAGGTCTAAATACAAAAATTTATTCCATATCATACACAGGTATTTTATTTTTCCGATTATTTTTTGCATATAACAAAACCTTTCTTATTTTCCTTTATTCTTAAAGAAAGAAGAAAATTTCCCCATACTATTAACTGCATTATGATTATTTGTAATTTTTCACTAACTCAAGAGATCAGTAATTTCTATACATTTAATTAGATCCAGTATAATGCATCATAACAACCTAAAAAGCTATGCTAGTAATAAAATATAATCTACTCAGTCATACTAAGTTTCTCAAAGTCAGTTTGAATAACAATAGATTTAAAATTAGAAATTACATCTTTTGTCTATTGTATTGCTAGAATTTTTTAAGGTACTATTGTTATTACCCAGAATTATGCATTTCAGTCTCAAACATGTGTCACAGAATGTGACCTACTTCAATCTTTCCTTATATATCAATTACATAAGCTAAATTAATAATACTCTTAAACATACATGTAATCATAATACAGTTGGTATATGCAATTCAGGTACAATTTATATTCTGGTACATAGTTGACTTGCAAATTTCCTTTAGCTGTATGAAACAGAGTGAAAAACTTTAATGTATTGTTTAAATTGTGACAGTATAGTGGGGTAATTTCCTTCTACTGTTGGCCAATGCCACTTGTCTATGACAATAGCTTGCTATCAAATTTAAGACCCTTATTCAGGAGGTTAATGCGAGGTAGGAACTCCATTCAGTGTTATTTTGGCTTAAGGGCATAATGTCACAATTTGGTGCATCCTCTAATGACTTTTTTTTTCTAAAGGCAGCTTACAGCTTAGACCTAGTTCAGCGAATTTCCTTGTAAGGTCCTTAGAAGACTGGAGGAAAAAAAGTACAATTGATTGCGTGGCCAAATTTCTGTTCATGCCTGCTTACTGATTTTTGTTCATTTCACAAATAAACAAGGCATGAATACATCAACCCACAAACCATAAACAATAAAGAACTTCATCCTGTAAGTTTGCTACGGCCAGCAGTTTATGGCTGAATCTGCTATTTGTCATAAGATAAATGATAAAGTGATTGCCATTTGTCACTGAATACACAAGAGGAGTGCTCAGCTGTGAACCACTCGAATGCAGACAACAGTAAATATTGCCATTCTTATTACTAACTTCCTTTAAAAGGGCCCCCTAACACTATGAAAATAAAAGTACATTGGTGTTTTGGGTAAAAATCCGTATTCTTTTAATATAAAGAGAAAAAGCATACAATAAGTGCTAAGCATCTGAACACTCCCAGTTAAAACCTTGTATTTACTGCAACATGAAATGCATGCAAACATAGGCCATCTTTTATAAAGAAAGGTGTTTTATAAAGTTGAGCGTTGAATTTAATTTATATGTATTGTTCCCATTTTTGTACTGTTCAGTGATTTTTAATACAAACTTTTTTATGTTTCTGAGAATCACTGGTGCCTGACGGCTTTCAACTATATTAATAGAGGTTATAACAGCGCCCATACATTAATGTAGTCTGTGTTTTATCTAAACTCTGATTGAATTTAGGGAGTACCTAAATTCTGTGTTACTATACTTGCTGCCAACTACATGAACTTTAATAATTTCTTTGAAAGGCTACCCAACAACAAAATAGAGAAACATAAAATGTAAATGACATATCATGAAAAAGAAGTGACTACTCATGAAATCCCTAAGCTATAATATTCCTTTGTGGCAAATACCACACCAGATAAGGAGGGGACATTATATTTATAGCACCTGATACTACAATAAAAATGTTCAAAATTTGAAGCTTATATGTAAAAGAAGTATAAAAGGTCACAAAATTTGGGGGTTTTTGTCACTGTGACTTACAAGAAAAAAGTAAAAATGCAAAATAGCTGACACATATTGTTTGAGATTTTTAAAAATGTTTATAACTCTGTTTTATCATGGAATATATCACTTTTCACAAGAGAACTCAGATTAAATAACACATAACCTGAAATATCTTTACACCATTAGACACGGTTCTTTCAAGATTAAGGTTGAAATACACTGGTGGAGAAATGTAGGGAAGTATGCACTTTATAGTGTCTTTAAATCCAAGCTGAATAACAAGTAGAAAAATACCTATTTAGTGATAGATATTTCCAGAAGCCAATCCTTTAAATTCAAATTACTGTAATACTTATAAAGTACTACAATAAGATCAAATTTTTAAAAATCAAATTATAAATTTGTCTTTTTAAGTGCAGTCCAATATAACAAATTGCAAAATCTTTATTAAAAATGTATTTGAAGTAACACTTTTAAAATATTACTCTTATACCTTGTGCTGAAACACACTGGAAATCTTTCAAATCTTTGGAGCTTTGAGATTTCCTGACATAAGCTAATACATTTTTCATCAACTGTTAATGGATGAAAATGATTAGTTAGATCACAGGAATGTATGCATAAAGTCTCTCACTATAAGTGTCAACACTACATATAAAATTAATTTTATAAATATTGGTTTAAATAGTTATTCTATTATATATTATTGTAGTATATAAAAAGTATAATTCTAAAGTCATTTAATATGACTGTGAATTTCTATACATTAAAATGTAAAATTATTGGTAGCTCTAAACACATATGAATCATAAATATATACTAATGCCCGTTCACATATGCAGTGTGAACATTTGGTTTAATGATCAATTCTCAAATTGGAAAAGCTAATACTATTGTTTTCAAAACTCAAATATAAGCCATATAAATCCCAGTTTATATTACATCATACAAACGCTTGTTTCTCATATTTTTTCTCTAAAGAATTCATTTCTATTTATTTCTGCATTATCTACCAGCCACTTTATTTTTCTATCTTGATAAATCCATTTTTTAATGGATTAGGTTATTTCACTGATATATGCATTTTATTGCCTCTATAACATTCAAAATATTGTTTCAGGGGCATTTTTTTTTTTTCGGTATACAAACAGAAAACAGAAAAAGGAAAGGCTGACTTTTAGGCTTTTGACAGGAGTCTTGTATAAGTGGAAGACTTTTAATTCTCAAATTGTTTCACTTCAGTAACTCTTTTAAAGTTGTTGCGCCAAGATGCCTGGCGGATTAAGCTCCATTGCCTTTTCTTGTTTTGAACTAATGTATTCTTGATCACCGTTTAATGAAACTATATACCACATGGAGATTTCACATTAGATAAGCCATGTGAAACCCTCATCAGACAAGTAGCTCTGGCTGGTGGTAATCCTTCAGATGAAAATTTCAGACTAGCAGGTTTTCCAATTTAAATGAGCCCCTTTAACTATAAAAAACTGGCACGGTATGATTGCTAAAAATTATTTTTAAATTTTTATGTTGCCAAAGTGCCCTGGTGGCTGTGAAAAACAGAAATACTGCCGTAAATACAGAAAACATTAACTGGTCACTGAGGGGATCCAATTTACAACCCATAGAGACAACTCACACAGCTCACTGACACTGGCACTATTGGGTTTGTGATAGGGCATTCAGCTCTGCTCCCCCCACACAGAAGTGAAACTCATCTTAAATATGCAATTAAATAGATTTATTCTACAAGTTTCTCTAGTCAGTGGTTATTACTCACTCTTACTTCATTGCACTCTGATCTATAGAATTTTCATGATGTGTTCAGGTAGCCTTTAGAAAGTAACATAACTTGTTATGAATTTTCAATGAAAAATTACTTTTTTGGTATTAACATGTGCTATTTAATTTTTTATTAAAGTGATTCAGTTTATACTAAAAGACTTATCTCTTCTCTATTTTTATTCTAATCTAGAACCACTATGCTTATTAATATTTCTATAACTTCAATCATAACTAGCAAAAATAAGTTATTCTCAGCTTAAGTTTGATTTGTGGGTTTAGATTTCAAACAAGAAGGAAATGAAATGTTTAGATTCATTTTCAGTGTATATTATATTTTTTTCAGCCTGTCACAAATGTCTATGACTTGTGCACAAGCATGGAAGATGTTCAGAATTATTCTCTTTTTTCATGTAGATATTAGCAGATATCATTTTGAAAAAATACTAATGATATATCTACTTTAGAATACCATTGTTATCTAATTATGAAATATAGTAAAATATTGTTTTACGAAGTAAAAAGAAAAGTGTTACTCAAAAAACAAAGGTGACTACTTACAAGGAACCAAGAGCTATGACTAAATGTTTCAAATATGAAGAATAACCAATGAATCAATAATTCTATGAAAGCAGTGAAGAAAGAACAAGAGATTGGATAAGAAGCCAGTTTTTGAATGAATATATATTTATCACTTCCATTAATACTGTTATACACTAATTAGAGTGAAGAATGTGGTAACTTAAAAATAGAAATTTGCTGCATTCAAAGGAGTTTCACGTGTCCTTCTTCAAACACTAGTCTCTATTTTGTTGGGGGGGATGCATTTTCACAGACTCAGAATTATATAGGATTCTGTCTTATGAATCAAGGGCTTCCATTTAAATTTCCAATACAGATGAACTACATATAATCAGAGTATATTCTGTAGTAATACATTATTTTATCGTTTACTAAACAAATAATGGAAAATATGTATAGTTATTAGCATCAACTATTACAAACTTAAAAAAAATTCTTTTAAGAAGCAGTGTGGCCATCATTCAGGTTTACTTAACCTACTCACAGTTACTTAATGAAATCAGGTCACTGCGGTGTTACTGCCTCTTGTAACTAGTTGCACTCAAGTGAGGCAGAACAGAAAGGTTGATTTGCATCTACATCAGACTGCAAAAACCCAAGCAAAGAGCTGGACACAGTCTTTTCTCCCTAAAGTAAGACAACAGCAACCTTGTAAAGATACCCACTAAATCTTCTGGGCTAAATGTGCAGGATGTATGACTCCTTAGCCCCCTCCATGCCAGAATGGCACACTGCAGCTTGAAGAAATCATTTGAGAGGGAGTTGAGAAAGAGTGATTTGCTCATGCTCCATCACAATTACTGCAGGAAGGGGAGAGTGGGAAAAACAAAGGGAAACCTGCAAGGATGAATGAGCAGGGAAAACCCCAATCTCTTCCAGAGTAAGCAGTGTGATAGGAAAAGTCTAGCTTAAAGAACAAATAAGCAAAGAAGTCTATGACAAATAAGGGAATGCAGAAAAGAATATGGATGAGAGGGGTAAGAGTACAATGTACTGATTTGAATCTTTGCAAACATGAAAATAAATAAGCATCCCAAAATATTATATTCCAAAATGTGTGATCTTTTCTACTATCTTGACTTATATTAGCTATAGTATAAAACTATAGTCTGTAGGGAAATAAATCTCCTCCCTTAGAAGTTAAAAAAAAAACAAAACAACTTTTGAATATAATAATAAAGTCCAAAAGTGGAAAGTTATTACAAAGGGAGATCCCAGTAAGCAAATATAGAAAAGACTCACTATAAATTATAATAAGTCTCATTATAAATTTTCCAACAAGGAGAAATTTAGATAGTATAGGGAGAAGTTCTGAATCAGTAACCACTTAATTTAAGGAAATCTTGAATACCCTCAGGAAGAAGAGTGAGAACTTAGTGGGCTCTATATTGTGAATTCTGAGGATAATCTTGTACAGAAATTATCATCTTAAAATATCTTTGCATCGGTAGTTCCCAACTTTATTTTCCTGCCCTGATGGTTCACCAGAATGACTATCCCTGGATGGAAAAATTGAGTATAGTCTGAAAGAATAAAACCACTGCCACTAGCACCACTACCAACACTGATAACAACAACAAAAATAACAACAAGAACAACAACAACAAAAATCCAGGATTATTGAGCTCCTCTTTGACCGTCCACAATGACTCCTTCTTTCACATATTCAGTCATGCTTCTAACAAGAATTTATTGATCGCCTATTATGTGTTATACACTGTACTAAGTTCAGGGTAAATACATCTATTGTAGTTGATGAAACCTATTTCCAAATGCTCGGTACTCTCACATTCACATTTACACAATAAAACTTGGTTTGCCACTCAAAATGTTTAGAATTACACATCACCCTATTTTTCCATAAGAAATTATCCTGATTTTTGATCCAAATAGTTGGCTTCGACAAAGTAAAAGAGCAGACATATATATTTTTGGATGGCTATTATAATTTTAAATAACAACTTATTTCCATTTAATTTATTTCACTAAATTTCAACTTAGTCATCATATATAGTGACAGCCATTTCTAGCCTACCTCCTCTGTCTGTAGTCAAGATGTAGGTAACCTCACTGACCCTAGCATGCGTGTTAGCAATCTGAGAAAGTATTTTCTTACCTGTGTAATGACCAAACATGATCAAAGATTTTTTTAAGTACCTTATGTTCTAATTCTGTTAAAAAATAAAATAGAAACTAGAACATAGGGGAGATTAAAGACTATAGATCCATATGCTGCTTCATCAAGTAGAAAACCTCTCCCTGAGTTTCCATGCTTAGCTCCTACCTGGGGTATTGAGATTACTGTTTTTTTCTTTCAGCAAACTCTCAAGAGGGAAAGTGAATCTTCCTTGTCTATGAAGGAGGAAAACTGCTCAGAGACTAAGATATGAACCTTCTACTGGACTATGTTATTTTCAGTTTTGTTAAACTGGAAACTGTTTCCCAGAATCCTCTTCCCTGCATAACTCCAGGTTAGGAGTGATTGAAAGAATGGGTGAGAGATTTGGAAGGTGCAAGTGAAGTACTGACCATAACTTTTGTTTTTTAAGATTTATTTTGTTTATTTGAGAGAGAGAGAGAGGCAGAGAGAGAGAATCCCCAAGCAGACTCCCCGCTGAGTGCAGAGCCCGACACAGGGCTCAATCTCACCATCCATGAGATCATGGAAACCAAGAGTCGGATGCTTAACCGATAAACCACCCAGGTGCCCCTGACCATAACTTTTAGAAGGCTACTGCAGCCCGATGGAAAGAGGATGGGAAGAGTGACAGAAAAACGCAGTGTAAGACAGACACAGCTTGCCATTCCTCTTCACCGCTCTCCATCTAGCTTATCTTCACTAGCAGCCTCCTTTGATAAGAGAAGCAGTCCTTCCTCTCTTGTCCAAAAGGGTTATTTTCTTCTTACTTGAAGAACCTCTAATGACCTCTCTTAAGATCAGTGCCTTTCAGAGGAATGCTGATCTCCTTAAGACCCACCTCCAACATAGCTGATTGCTTCTAGAATTATAACCAGATTCAAATTCTGGGTTGACTCAGGAGTCAGATTCAAAGTATGACCTGTGAGTATGTACTACACACATCAGAATGACTGTACAATTTTGCCAGTATTATAAACAAACACATGAGAAACATACATAGGAATGTATTCTAAAGGTGTTAGATCAAGGTGGAAAAAACACAGTTGGATTAGGTCAAATTTATTTACACAGTTGCCCTAATGAGAAGTTCTGAATTCAAGGTGTTAGCTTGAGTAGATGAGGGAACTCTGTTTTTTGGTGAGTCAACTAGAAACAGGACTCAAAGTTGGCCTATATTAAACAAAGCTGAATGCCGTAACTTCCTTGGAATACTGAGAAAGGCAGCCAAAGTCTTAGAGTAAATTTATTGTGTGAGATCTACTTTCAATCTCTACCTATGTTCTAGGAGAGGGTCCAGAAGACACTACCTTCCCCAGGCTTTGAGAAGTACAGCGGAGAAGAAAATGTCAACATTTTAAAAAAGCTCTGGAGTGGTTAGTCCTGGCAAGCCAGGACAACTATGGAAAATAATGCAACCAGAATCAGTTATCTGAATTTACTGGGGATGAAGGCATGTTGAAGTGGCAGGAACCATATAATGGCACTAAGTCCACAAAGAAAAAGTAACAAAATGGTGGACTCAGGTACCAGTTGAGTGTAAGTATCATGCAGGCTAGGGTAATGTCTTCCAGGACATAGTAAATGCTCTAAATCAGCAATCGGTATATGCTACAGGATTCATGGCTACAGTGGGCAAAATTTCAAAGATGTTTCTACAGTATTCTCATCTGCTAGTTACTCAATCAAACACTAATCTGGGTACCTGAGAAAGGACTTTGCAAATGGAATTAAGGATACTAATCATCTCCCTTAATAGGGAGATTATCGTGGATTATCCAAGCAAACCCAAGGTAATCACAAGAAACTTTAAAAGTAGCAGAAGGTGGAAAAGGAAAGCAGAAGATAGGAGTCAGAAGGAAAGGTCAGAGAGATTCCAAAGGTGAAAAGGATTTGGCCCACCTGCTGGTTCTGAGATGGGAGTCATGTGTAAGGACCTGAGCAGACCTCTAAGAGCTAAGAGGCACCTCAGCTGATAGCCAGCAACTAAAGACTTCAGTCTTAGCAATCATAAGAAACTGAACTCACCCCCAATAAAACACAAACTGAATGAGTTTGGAGGGAGATTATCCCTCAGAGTCTCCAGTCAAGAACGCTATCCTGCCAGCACCTTGTTATCAGCAGAATCTGCCAGACATTTCATCTACATAACTGTGAGAAAATAAATGGATGCCATTTTAAGCATCTTAGTCTGTGGTAGTTTGTTATAACAGTAATAAAAAAAATAATACAATGTACAAGTATTAAGAGGTGGAAATAAGAGAAATGATTTTCCAGAGAATACAATCATGGTTCTGTTAAACTGGAAGTTGAAACTTCCATGTGGTCACGTTGAAATCTTCATGCCAGTGAATCAATAAGCAAAGACTGGCCAGGATACTATACTTATCATGACTCTCAAAAGGAAGCTGAATCACTACTACGCAATGTGAATAAAGAGGGGTAGACAGAATGCAGGAGTTTCCCTGGGGTCACTTAGTACTTCTATGTCCTGTGATAAAAGTAAGTGGAAAATTATAACCAACACAGGCAGAACAGCTAATGATACAAATCCTATAAAAACAAACATGCGGGTCATCCCAGGAAATAAGGAACCACAAGGTGGGGTTGTTCCTGAGGGCAAAGAGTGTAAGTAGCAGAAGAACAAAGATATAAATACCAGCTATGATCATGTTACAGAAGCAAGGAACATAGTAATGTTAATTATTTCTTCTTTGTTTTTATATGAATATATTTGTATATTATACATGTATATATACATATAATTTATATATGTGTATACACACACACACACACACACACACACCTTTTTTCTTCCCTATTCATTTCCCTTACAATTTAACATAAGATGTATTAATAGTGGTTAGCCTTATACCTTGGTATTTAAATAACAGGATAGTATACAGGGAGTTACTTAGCTAAATGTACAAAAAAATGTAAAAAGTGATACAGGCTTCGTGCACCCTGCTTTGGCCAAATTATTAGCATGTTTTGGTTGTATGGGGAATAGTGGTACCATGAGAATAAGAAGCATGATATGTAATTAACTTTGTTTTGTTTTTTAATATCTTTATTGAGATACAATTTATGTGCCATACAATCCACCCTTTTAAAATGGATGATTCAGTGGCTTGCAGTGTATTTACAGAGTTTTGCATCGATCATCACAATTAGTTTTAGAATATTTTCATTACCCCCCTCCAAAAACCCACTCCCTTTAGCCATCACACTCCCATCCTCCCACTCCAATCCTACCTCCCAGCCCTATACAACCAGTAATCTACTCTCTGTTTCTATAGATTTGCCTATTCTGGAAATTTCTTATAAATGAAATCATACAATATGTGGTCTTTTGTGACTGGCTTTTTTTACTTAGCATGATATTTTCAAGGTTCATCCATGTTGTAGCATGAGTCAGTACTTCATTCTTTTTATTGCTGATAAAAGAACTCTGGTTGCATCAGCAGAAGGGCCAGTAAGTCTATAGTTAGAGAACAAGTGTAGAGAGCTCATTTGGGAGCAATAATCATGAATTTATAGTGGAATTATGTTTATTTGTTATGACTTTACCCAAATATTCTTTTATATTTTTTTGTTTTGCTTTGAACAAATAAACCTGTTTTATTTTATTTCTGCATCATGGGAGTTATTTTATTGAAGTATAATTGAGATACATTATATTAATTTTAGGCATACAACATAATGATTTGATATCTATATACATTGCAAAATGATCACCACATTGTCTATTTACCATCTGTCACCATACAAAGTTACATTTTTTTCTTGTGATAAGAACTTTTATTTTCTTAACAACTTTAAAATTTGCAATATTATTGATGTAGTATCCATGCTGTACATTTCATCCCCAAGAGTACTTTTTAAGTGTAAGTTTGTACCTCTCAATGTCCTTTACCCATTTTGCTCACCCCTCCCCCAATATCCTTCCCCCTCTGGCAACCACCAATTTGTTCTCTGTATCTATGCGTTTTGTTTGGTTATTTGTCTTTTGTTTTGTTTAGATTCCAGATATAAGTGCAATCATATGATAGGTCTTTCTAAGACTTATTTCACTTACAACACTCAAGGTCTATCCATGTTGTTGCAAACAACAGATAACAGGTCTCTTTTATCCATTCATCCACTGACAGACATTTAGGTTGTTTCCATATCTTGGCTATTGGAAGTAATGTTGCAATAGGGGTGCATATATCATTTCAAATTAGTGTTTTCATTTTCTTTGGATACATACCCAGAAGTGGAATTGCTGGATCAAAAATGATATTCTATTACTAACTTTTGAGGAACCTCCAGACTGTTTTCCATAGTGACTACATCAATTTACATTCCCACCAAAAGTGTACAAGAATTTCCTTTTCTCTACAGCCTTACCAACATGCTATATTTCGTCTTTTTGATAATAACCATTCTGACAAGTATGAAGTGGTATCTCATTGTGGTTTTGATTTGCATTTCCCTGATGATTGGTGATCCTGAACATCTTTTCGGATGTCTGTCAGCCATCTGTATGCCTTCTTTGGAAAAAGATGTATTCATGTCCCCTGCCCATTTTTAACTGGATTGATCTTTTTGATATTGAGTTATAGGAGTTATATATTTATATATAACTTTATATATAAAACTTCTACATGTAGAAGTAATATATATATGTGTATTTTATAATATAAGTAATATATATATGTGTATTTTATAATATAATATATATTATGTATTAACCCCTTATTGGATATATGATGTGCAATTATCTTCTCCCATTCAATAGGTGTTCTTTTATTTTGTTGATGGTTTCCTTCACTATGCAGAAACTTTTTAGTTTGATATAATTCCATTTGTTTATTTTTACTCTAGTTGCCAGTGGTTCTGGAATCATATCCAAAAAAGGTATTGCTGAGACCAATGTCAAGGAGCTTACCACTTATGTTTTCTTCTAGAAGTTTTATAGTTTCTGGTCCTGCATTGAAGTCTTTAATCCATTTTCAGTTAATTTTTGCAAATGGTGTAAGACAGTGTGATCCAGTTTCAATCTTTTGCAAGTGGCTGTCCAGTTTTCCCAACACCATCTATTGAAGAGTCTTTCTTTCCCCATTGTATATTCTTGCCTCCTTTGTCATAAATTGATAGTATATATGCAGGTTTATTTTTGTGCTCTCTGTTCTGTATAGTAACCTATGTGCCTGTTTTTATACTAATAGGATACTGTTTTAATTACTATAGCATTGTAATATAGTTTAAAATCAGGGATTGCCTCCAGCTTTGTTCTTCTTTCTCAGGATTGTTTTGGGTATTCAGAATCTTTTATGTTTCCATACAAATTTTAGGATTGTTTGTTCAATTTCTATGAAAACTATCATTGGAATTTTGATAGGACTACACTGAATCTGTGGATTACTTTGAGTATTACTGGTTGAAATTTTTTCCTTCCAGCACTTTGAATACATCATACCACTCTCTTCTGGCCTGCGAAATTTCTGCTAATAAAACTGCTGATAGCTTTATGGGGATTCCTTATTTATAACAAGTTGTTTTTCTCTTGCTGCCTTTTTTTTAAGATTTTATTTTTTTAAGTAATCTCTACACCCAACATGGGGCTTGAACCCACAACCCCGAGATCAAGAGTCGCATGCTCTACCAATTTAGCCAGCCAGGCACCCCTCTCTTGCTGCTTTTAAGATACTTTTTTTATTCTTAACTTTTGACATTTTAATTATAATTTGTCTTGGCATGGATCTCTTTGAGTTCTTCTTGTTTAGAATTCTGAGGGTGTATTGTATGGATGGAGGTTTCTGTGCTTTGTCCTGCATAACCGACCACCCTGAGCTGCATTTATAAAGGTAGGCTAAAGAAGCTGTTTGTGAGACTTGCGCTGCATAAGTGACCTTGGGAACCTGATTCGTTGACATTAGCTGGCCTCCAGGTCAGAATTAGCCCTTTTGGTCTGGATGCCAACAGCTGTAAATCTTGCTTTAGATCCCCTCCGGCTCCAGGCTGGGCTTGCCCCCAAGAAGGGAATCTGGGAGGAGAGGAAAGCACACCTAGCCCAAGCTCCTTGAATATGTAAAGGTTGACAGAGGAATGCAGCTCACTCCAAACCGAATGTAGGCAAACAAATGTTCAACTTCAGACCCTGTCATTTCAGACCCTTTAAATAGGCCCTTATGGAGATGGTCAGTTGGAAGTCTCCCCCTCTCAAGGGAGGATGCTCTGCCCAGGTCTCTTAATCAGGACTCCAACCTGGCTGATGAGGTTGGATGTTGTAAGTACCCAATTTGGTGTGACTGTGTCTTATTCTCCTTTACTGCTTATTATTGCCCTCATCTATGTACAGATTTCCTTTTTCTTCTTCTTGTTTCTGTTAGATTTTTATAATATCAGTAAAGTGTTTCTCCCCTTCAAAACTGAGAGTATGGCTGCTGCAAATCTTTTATACTTATGTACTTATATTCATTTCATCAAGATTTTTTTCTGGGGTTTTATCTTGTTCTTTCATTTGCAACAATTCCTCTGTCTCATTTTTCTTGAGTCTCTGTACCTGTTTCTATGTATTATGCAAAACAGCTATCTCTCCTAGTTTTGCAGGAGTGGCCTTGTGTAGGAGATAAACCTTATCATTTCACCTGGTTCTGGCTCATGGTCATCTTTAAACCTTCGTGATTGTCAAAGCAGCCTCATTTTTTCCAGGCAGTTCCATCGTTGAGCTATGCCAAGACCTATTCCAGAGGGAGGGATCTCAGTCAACACCTAGTTGCTCAGGCTGACTGTAAGCTATACCCTCAGGCAGCAGCTTTTAAGGTATGCAGATATATATAGTCCTATGGGACCACAACCATAGTCTCTGCTGGCCTCCAAGACCAAGTGATCTGGAGGTGTTCCATTAGTGACAGTTGCAAAATTCTGGGCTCCAGATGGTGGATAAGTTCTTTTCTAGGGTGTACCAATGAGCTGTAGCAAGGCCAAATAAGACCTCAAAGATGATATCCGCTGGCCTACATTCTCTGAGAGCACTTCATAGCTTCTAGATGTGTGGTAGCCCACAGGCTGAAGCTCCAGGTCAAGTGGATGGGCCTTTTTTCACAGGAAGAGTTGGGGTGTGTTTCAGCCTGCTGTCTGTGCAGTGCCCTGGAGATGGTAGCCTGACAAGAACCATCTCTCCAACTGTGTCATACCCATAGCGCCCAGACATAATCTCCCTTGGCCACCAGAGCCAGGCACATCGCTTGTGTGGGCTGTGTACTCTGGTCAGCTTTGGTGTGCCCAATGTGGAGTAGCAAATTATGGTGCTATGTTCTCTTACCTCATCACTCCTAACAATATCCCTTTCCCAACATATACAACTTGCCTGTCTCCCATTACACACATAGCGGTTATGATGTTGTAATAGGAATGAGCTGAAATTGGGACATACTTAAGTTCTATATGCCTGAGGGAAAAGTTCCTGGTGAATATAAACCTCATTTACTAATGAACACTTAGCGAAAGACTTGATACGTTTTGTTTGTATTCTGTCTACCTTTTAACTTCAGAAAAGCACTTAATTATTCAAGTTTTTGTAAGCACAACCGGACTTTAATTTTTATTTGATCTTAGACCCAAAGATCAATGACTACTGTAAGGCTACCCAGCACTAGTGATAAGTAGTAATGATATCCTACTACTTTACTGTTTCTGGGGGGGGGGGTTCAGTACATTTGGGGGTAAGGGTACTAGAAACTAGGGTAACCATTTTAATCCCAGATGTACAACTTAAAAGCTAAGTGATTATGAGAAAGTCTTGTTTAATGTCTCTATATTTAAGTTCCCCAAATGCAACTGTAAAATTAGAAAAACAAAACCTTTGCTGCCTACCACACTGAACTGCTTTGTCAACAAGATCATCCTCGTACTTGAACCCTGAAAGAACAACTTAAGAGTTGCCAAAGTTGGAAATTAACACATTTATCTTAAAGCTGTTCTATTTCAGAATTCAATTCTAATCTAAACTTTTGGAAAATAATGCATAAATTTGAGCCAAAAGCTAAAAATATTTTTACTAATTTTTTGTTTTGTTTTGTTCATTCATTGTCTTTTTCTATAAAGGGTGTTTCACATTATAAAAATCAACAAAGGTTATCGAAAAACATTTTCATTATTTTATATAGTACTGAAAATGAACATGACACTGTACACTAGTTTATGTATTCCATTTCCTTTCTCTTTATAGCCTATTTCATTTTCTCTCAAACTGTTATTATTATCATGGCACCCAAATTTGAGATATGCAGCTCCCTCAGGAGGTCAGGTATACATGTTTTCTTAAAGCAGATAAATCAGACAGTGGGAGGGCTATTTGGGTAATGTTAACAATGCTCCCCACAGGACACTGTAAAAGTCACATCTGTGATATTTGTCAGAACAACACCTAAGTTTAAGAGAGAGTTCATGGTGCTGATACTGAAAACAGAAAGCCACTAATACCTCACCAAAGACACAGCGATAGCTAGTCTCTTTCTCTTTCTTCCCCTCTATCCCCTCCCCACCTGGTCTATCTTCTTGTCTCTATCTCTATCTCCCCTGAAAAGCTTAGAGAAATAGGAACAGACTAGAAACTCTTAGTAACTGAAAAAAATTTCCTGGCTGTGGTGGAGTACTTTAGGCTAAGATCTATCCTTATGAATATTATAACCCTGTAGATACCTCATTTATGCAACATTACATTCATTTTTTTCTGAAAGCAAGGTGAGGTGACCTTCCTGAAGGTAACAAATGAAGTAAAATTCATACAATTTAAAGGAAAATGGATAGGACCATTGGAGGTTCTTTTAATTATATGTACAATCAAAATAAAAAATAATGTACCATGCTATTCAGCACTGCTTAACCATTATATAAGTGACACTTTCAAACAAATTCTGGATTATAGACACTAATATATAATTATGTAATATAATAACTTTTAAGATATAATGTACTGTGTTGATGCCTTATTAATGGTATAGGTGGAAACAATACCGTATCAAGTCTTAGTGGTCTCAGCAATTCACTTTCTCTCTTTGAAAAACAAATTTGGTAAGGATAGGAAAGTTGACAATATTTACAGGTTGTATTTTAAGTCTCTCTTCCTTTGATTCTCTCTAGTTCGCAAAACCTATTAAAAGAAAGCTATCGTTCTCTCTCCTCTGTGAAGCTGGTATGCTTCTCAGAGTTGAAGACTGTGCTTTATGGGGCACCTGGGTGGCTCAGTTGTTAAGCATCTGCCTTTGGCTCAGGGCGTGATCCCAGAGTTCTGGGATGGAGCCCCACATCAGGCTCCTCCACTGGGAGCCTGCTTCTTCCCCTCCCAGTTCCCCTGCTTGTGTTCCCTCTCTCGCTGGCTGTCTCTCTCTCTCTCTGTCAAATAAATAAATAAAATCTTAAAAAAAAAAAAAAGACTGTGCTTTATTCCAATAATCCTCAGCATCTAGAATAGTGTATTTTATGTAGTAGGAACTCAATATATACTTATTAATTGTACTGAACCATTATCACAGTCTAAACCTTTCCAAAGTGACCTCTGGAAGTGCTATTCACTGGTAAACAAGCTCAGAGTGCATTTCATTCTCATTACACAATACTGAATAAAACTGTTTGCATTATCTAAATCTGGGCCTGAATTAAAGAATATTAATTTCTCAAGGTCCTATATATTAGAAGGTCTGGTTGTAGTTAGCATAATCCTAGTTCTCCACTATTGTTTCCAAACCATTATTTCTCCATGCTTACATAAAAATACTCTTTGAGTTTTACATTGATTAAAGAAAGAATATAGTCTTTAGTCCTAAAGAATATAATCCTATATCCAAAGAATATAAACCTTCTTTCACCCTATTGCACTGTCATTTAATGATTTTCTATTCATTTTCCCATGCTAAGGAAAGACTTTGGCCCATGTGACTCAATCTTCTCTTCCCATCTATCTTTTGCCCCACCATCACTCTGTTTTACTACAGTATCTATCTGGATAACTTATCCAACATTTTAATCTTAGAGTTTATGGACTTACTCAAATCTAGTTAACTTCAATTCTACATCCCATTAACAATTCATACCCATGGACACCCTTCTGACTTTGTTATCATCTAGAATGGACCACAGCCGAAGTTTTAAACTCTTATATCTCACTTTCTAACTATAATCTCTGCCTTTCACTTCTTCTATTCTTGCTACTCTCTTCATATCATAATCATCCAACCAGGAGTGTATCTTAATCTTTCTTCTCTATATTCTTAGTATTATGAAATATTTCCTGAAGCCTCTGATGCAATGTATATGCTTACAGCTTCTACAACTATACCTTTGTTCAAACTCTTGTTCCTTCAGTTCCAGATTCTTACATTCAGTGGGCACTGGACTACATGTAGCTCCTTTAAAGGTATCTCAAATTTTATTGAATCCAGTTTCCAAACTACTCCTCAGTCCATATTTTTCACTGCTGACATCACTAACCATTCTATCATCAAAGTAAAAACTTGATACATATTTTGATCATTTTTTTTCACCATCTAACCAAATAGTCATTAAGTTCTGCCTATATCAAATCAAAAAAGTATAAGGAATTCCTAACTTGGCTCTAAAGCTAATCCTAACCCTAACTCCTAACCTCTAACCACTAATTAACCTTAACCCTAACCACAGCCCTAACCGTAAATTAATCTCCCGAGAGGTCTCTGAACTGCAGGATAATAGGCACATACCCTCAACCTTGCTCTAAACTGAACCTTATCCCTAGATCTGAGGGGAAAAAGTTTTGGTATATATATAGCATTGTGTGTGTCCACACACACACACACACACACACACACACACACACTGGAATATTACTCAGCCACATAAAAATGAATTCTTGCCATTTGCAGCAACAGGGATGGAGCTAGAGAGTATTATTCTAAGTAAAGTCAGTCAGAGAAAGACAAATACCATATGAATTCACTCATATGTTGAACTTAAGAAATGCGGGGAAAAAGAGAAAGAAACAGAGAGACAAACCAAGAAAAAAAGACTCTTAAGCTATAGAGAATACACCAAAGGTTACTAGAGGGGAGATGAGTGGGGCGATGGGTTAAATAGGTGAAGGGGATTAAAGAGTGCACTTGTGATGAGCACCAAGTGTTAAATGGAAGTACTGAATAACTACACCATCGTACGCCAGAATCTAACATTACACTGTATGTTAACTAACTGGAATTAGAATAAAAACTTTAAAAAATATCTGGAATTCATCCTTTCACCTTGCTATAACCTTGTCATATCACCGCTAAACTCTTTTTTTCCCCAAATTTTTATTTAAATTCTAGTTAGTTAACATATAATGTAATATTGGTTTCAGGAGTAGAATTCAGTGATTCATCACTTAAACGTAACATTCAGTGCTCAACACAAAAAGTGCCCTCCTTAATAGTCATCATCCATTTAGCACATCCTTTGCCCACCTCCCCTCCATCAACCCTCAGTTTGTTCTCTAGTTAAGAGTCTCTTATGGTTTCCTTCCCTCTTTTCTCCTTCCCTTATTTTTCCTTCCTCTGTTTTGTTTCTTAAATTCCACATATGAGTGAAATCATATGGTGTTTGTCTTTCTCTAACTTATTTTGCTTAGCATAATTACACTCTAGCTCCATTCATATCACTGCAAGTGGCAAGATTTCATTCTTTTTGATGGATGTGTAATATTCCATTGTGTGTGTGTGTGTGTGTGTGTGTGTGTGTGTGTGTGTGTGTATACCACTTCTTTATCCATTCATCAATGGACATTTGGGCTCTTTCCATAATTTGGCTATTGTTGATAATGCTGCTATAAACATCAGTAGTTTTGTATCCTTCGGGTAAATACCTGGCAGTGCAATTGCTGGATCATAGGGCAGTTCTATTTTTAACTTTCTGAGGAAACGCCATACTGTTTTCCAAAGTGGCTGTACCAGTTTGCAGTTTGAAGTCCAGATTTGTGATGTCTCCAGCTTTGTTTTTCTTTTTCAAGATTGCTTTGGTTATTCAGGATCTTTTGTGGTTCTATGCAAATTTTAGGATTGTTTATTCTAGTTCTTTGAAAATTGCTGGTGGTATTTTGATAGGGATTGCATTAAATGTGTAGATTGCTTTCGGTAGTATAGACATTTTAACAATATTTATTCTTCCAATCTCACTGCTAAATTCTTAGTTGGTATCACTGCACCCAAAATCATTCATCTCCAGCTTATTACATGTAATCACTGATTGCCAACCGTTGTTATACATCATGGAATACAAAGAAAAAAAAAATTCACTTCATCATACTGGAGTGAAAGGACAAGGCTGTTTGATAGCAGTATCTTCTGAGCCAGTTTCGGGCACTGTAGGTCTTTCCCAACTGTAACTGCTGACAGGATAAATGTGTCAGTACATCTTTGGCCCATTAGCATCACACCAACATGGACAGCAGAGCAGTGGAAATCTCTGCTAATTTTAGTGGGATTTTCCTCAGGTGCTATAGTATCTTTATTACTCTTCTGATCAATTATTCATGACATAAAACCTAAACTCCTTAGTATGACATTCACAGCTTTCATGATGGTGCTACCACCAGTAGGTATGGTCTTTTTCCCTCCATCTGATCTCCAAACATAATAAACTACATGTCATTCTCTAAATGCATGCTTATTTTTTGATACCTGTCGGCCTTTTCTCCTATTGTTTTCACTACTTGAACTATTCTTTCCTTGACTAATTTATTACCACCTTCCAAGACTTAGTTCTGTTTTTATCACCTCTGCAGGCTACAATTTCCTTCAAACTCTTCTTCCTGGGTTCTAGAGAATTCTGTGCTTAATTCAAGAAAAGAAGTTGTTGTACCTTATTTTAACCTTGGCCTCACCATTGCTCAGTGAAGCCAACTGGGAGCAAATGTTACCTTTCATTTAAGATGCTCAGAATCTCACCCATATTCTGACACTTGATACACACCTTCAAAATAAATAAATGAGTGAAAGAATGAATGAATGAGGAACAATTTTCTTTATCCTTGCCAAAGTAAATTAAAATATAAACCTCACTCTTCCACTTACTCTTTTAGGAGTCACGTCACTTCATCCGGACTTCGACTCAGCAAATGTTGAGTACTTATTATGTCCTACACATCTGGTAGACTCTGGAAGTATTTATGTGAGTGAGATAATGTTCTCTCCTTCAAAAGATCACCAATTGGAGTGGGAAACAAATATTTAAATAAAACTGCATAATACAACATATAATACAATCTCTCCCTCAATCTGATCACTTTCCCTTTTGCTAGAAAATATACTGGGACTTGCAATTTGCAAACAAATAAATAGAACTATACAAATTATTTTATTACCAAAGCTCTTCAAAGAGTCTTCTAAAGCTGCCTTTTCCAATTTCTTTCAATGTTCTTGCTCTTTTCACTATTATATTTAATCTTCTGCCTTTACCAATCTAATACTACTCTTTCTATCACTGATGCTCTCCTAACAGCCAAGTTGTATTCAGGCATAGCTATGGACAGGAATGGCTGCTTTCAGGTGAATATACATTTCCAGGATAAAGCCTACAGGACCTGCAAGAAGACAGGAAGCCTACTAGAAGTCANNAGGAAAGAACACATTTCTTCCTCCTTCAAGCTTTCAATCTCCCTCTAGTGCCCTATATTTTGCAGAGCCTTAGAGGCATGTGACAAAGAAAAAATGTAGTCTGCAGAGCCCTAGCCCCAGTGGTCACCAAGCTAAATATAAAAATGCTGACAGATAATAATGTAACAACTTGCACACTCAGGTTCTGTCTTCGGATATTCTCCAACACTTTTCTTTAAAGCTTTCATGAGTTCTCATGGCTTCAACTATTAGTGCTGTAGCTGACTCACTGATCTTTTACCCTATCCATTTCTACTCCTTCTCCCTAACTCTATCTCCACATAGCGATTAGGTGTATGCTTCCACTTACATAGTTTGTAGCATGTCCAAGATAGATCCTCTTCTCAGCAAAGCCAGTCATCAACAGTTCTTTTTACTATAAATGCCACCATAATTTTTGCAGTCAACCAGTATCGTACCTCCTTCTATATATTCTGTTCTTTTATTAGTTTATTATATACAATTTGATATCGGTCTCTGTTAAGTCTATAAACCTCATTCCTGCTCCATCAATGTCTCATCACCTCTCTTTAATTACAAAAGCATTTTCTTGTAACATATCTGTAACTCATGTTTTCATTTCATTTCAGTTCATCCTACATAATGCTGTCTAATTGATCTTGCCTATCTCTGAGCACACTGTACTCCTGGAAAATTCCTCATGTCTCCTACTGCTTTACAAATTAATTGTGAACTTTTCAAGTGGGTCTTCACAATATAATCTGAACCTACATTCTCAGCTTTATCTTTCAATGTTTGTCTGCATTCCTAACATATGAGCACATTCAGATGGAAATTTGAAACAGTGATATAATTAAAAGTAGAATGTCTCCACTTTATATTAAAAGCAATAAAATCAAATCAACAGTCAATATGCCAAAAAAGTAACAATGGCAAAAGTAGAAAGGTAGTATCACCATAGAAAGCATTAGCAAGATGATAGAAGAACCAATAAAACTAATCATATAACTTACTAAAGCAGAATGGATTGAAAAGCAAAATTATCCTAAATATTGCTCTACAAAGATTACAAATGCACATCTAAAAAATAAGACAGAATACTTAATAATAAAATGCAAAATTAGGTTAGTCTAACAAAAAAAAACCAGGTGTTGATATTAACTCTAAAACAATACATAGGGGGAAACTGTCATCATATTAAAAAATATAATCAAAATTGTCATTTAATAATTGTGAGTTTCTATGCACTGAATAACATGATCTAGAAATATATAAAGCAAAACCCACAAATTAATTCATGTTGAACTAAACATTTCATTTAATTTATTTGCTCATAAATTATCAATGGAACAAAAGTTGCAGTGATCCTGTTTGATAATCACATGCAGATTAAACAAAATCTTTTAACAGAAATTTATTTTTCCCTAGCTTTGTTGAAGTTTAATTAATAAATAAAACTGTGTATATTTAAAATGTGCAATGTGATGATTTGATATATGTTTACATAGTGAAATGATTACCACAATCAGGTTAAGTAAAACAACCATCATCCCATGTAATTATTTTTTTGTGTGTTTATGATAAGAATGTTTAAGATCTACACTCTCCTAGCAAATTTCAAGTATACAATACAATTATTACCTATAGTTACCTTGCAATACATTAGATCCCCAGAACTTACTCATCTTATAACATAAGGTTTGTACCCTTCAACCAGCATCTCTCCCCTTTTATCCACTTCCCTGGCCCCAGATAACCACCATTCTACACTCTGTGTTCAACCTTTTTTTTTTTTTTTTTTAGATTCCACAAATAAGTGAGATCATTTGTCTTTCTTTGGCTTATTTCACTTAGCATAATGTCCTTTAGGTTCATCTATCTTATTGAAAATGGCAAGTATCGCATTATATATGGAATATCTATCTATCTATCTATCTATCTATCTATCTATCTATCTATCTATCTATCTATCCTTTTTTATCCATTCATACATTGACAGACATTTAGATTGTTTCCATATGTTGGCTACTGTGAATAATGTACCAATGAACATGAGAGTCAGGTATCTCTTTTAGATACTGATTGTCTCCTTCAGATATATACCTAGAAATGAGACTGCTGAATTAATGGATTTCTGGTTTTTAATTTTTAAGAAAATCTCCACAATATTTTCCATATGGCTGTACCAACTGACATTCCTACTAACAATATATAGGGTTCCCTTTTCTTTACATCTTTAGCAATACTTGTTATCTCTTGTGTTTTAATAAATGGCATCCTAACAGGTAAGAGATGGTATCTCATTGTGGTTTTAATTTGCATTTTCCTGATGATTTGTGATGTTGAGCACCTTTTCATTTATCTGTTGGTCATCTGTATACTTCTTTGGAAAAATGTCTATTCTGGCCTTTTGACCATTTTTAATAGGATTATTTCTGGGCTTTTTTTTTTTTTTTTTTTTTTTGCCATTGAGTTGTATGAGTTACTTATCTATTTTTGATATTAACCCCTTACCAGAGATATAGCTTGTAAATATTTTCTGCCATTTAGTCTTTTCAATTTATTCATTATTTATTTTTCTGTGGAGAAGATTTTCAGTTTGCTGTAGTCCTACTTGTTTATTTTTGCATTTGTTTCATGTGCTTTTTGTGTTCATATGCAAAAAATCATTGCCAAGACCAATATCAGAGAGTGCAACATATTACAACTGCCAAAATTGCATTCAGAGACTACTTGGTCATTTTTCAGGTTTGCTTTTCATTTTAAGTGAGAAAGAAAAAACTAAAGTAGTCGACTCAACTTGCTAAAAAAAAGGAAAAGAAACAAAATAAAATTATAAAAATCAGTCAAAAAGAATAGTTAACAAAGAAAAAAGCTAAAACTAATGACTTAAAGAACAAAAATAATCATTATGAATAAATCAGAATTTGGAGTGTGTGGAAAAACAACTCTAACTCAAAAATTTAAAAGGTAAATCAAGGAAAAGAAAAAAAAGTCTGGTGCATGAGAAAAGAATATGACTACAGAAGCAGAAGAAATGAAAAATATATATTTCATATAACTTAATGATAATAAATTTGAAAACCATGAAAATCCTCTTTTCTAGAAAAATATAGCTTTACCATATTGACTCAAGAATTAGAAAACATTAATCATGCAAAAACCAAAGAACAAACTGAATAAATTTTAAAATGTTTCTCTTCAGAAAAGAGTCAAGCTCAGATAATATATGTTGGGGGGGGGCATTCACCATCCTGTTTATACACTTATGACAACTTTTATCCAGAACTACCTTTTTAAGATTGCATAGCAAATGTAAGGACTTCCTCTGGAGCAAAGGCTGGGCATATTTGCTAGAAGCTTCCATAAAAAACTGGGGCTTTCCTACATTCCAAGTTCATCAGCTGTGATAAAAACTCCTTGTTATGTAGCATCCATCTGACTACTATCCCATTATCCCACGAGACTTGGAGCCAAGGAGAACCTATGCAAACATGAAGCTCACACTGCTGTTGTATAGGAAGTAATAAAATCTCTGCTTCTCACCCAGGAGTTTCATGCCTTCCCCCAGCATCTGTGAAACTATGGCAGGCTAACTTGTTAGCTTGCAAGTGAGGCAAAATCTCTACACTCCTCACATATCTTGATAGTATCATGGGAGAATATCTCAAGGCTTTAAGGAACTGAAATGTGTGATGCTATTTAACAAAGAAAAAAAAGAAAACCTTCTTATTTCATTTGAAAAACTCTTGTAAATCTCTGATACCAATATCTTGAACAAAATACAAAATAGAAGAACTATAGACCAACAGATATTCAGCATTAAATGGTTGCAAATTGAATCCAGTAATGTATTACAATTTTAATAAAGCATAACCAATTAGGTATACTTAAGAATGCAGTCTGATATTTGGAAACTCATACTATAATTACTTTAATTGACTAAAAGAGAATAATCATATATTTATGCTATTACTCTGCAGTGGGGAGGGGGGAGAAATTTCAAAAGCGGCAGTCCCACTAGGAAATTAATGTTACCTGGAAAAAATCATAACATCCAAAGTATGTTCATAGAGTATTATTCACAATAATGTAAAAAAAACACAAAGTACAGAAAAACTGCAATGGATTATGGCCAAGTGATTTTTACTAGGTGCCTCTAGGTAGTTGGGGGAAAAAAAGCTAAAAATGGTGATTGACTTCCAGTTCAAAAAATAAAAAGCCTATTCAAACTTCATATATAGTGCTTTAATGTAGTATTAGTAGAAATTCTGGGACATATCTGCAAGATATAGCATGATGCTGGAGATGGATGCAAAAAAGAAGAGAGGCTTCTTCCTTGTTTAATGGATCATGCTCTAAGCAAACATCCAAAGTACATTAACTTTATATTTGGGAATCACTTATATTCATGTTAAATCTTTTCTTTACATCCTAGTGTTACTCTCTCCTGATTTCTAAGTACCTGCGATCATTGTAGCCCTGGGTCTGTGCAAAAATTTGAAGTGTTCCCCAGTATAAAATTAGCAGTCTTTTGTTACCAGTCTTCAAATGAAAATGTTCAGTCCTCAAAGAGCCATAGATTTGAACAAGTTGCTTTAAAAAAGCAATATGATGAACCTAATTAATATTAATGTGATTGATGCTCAATCTATCAGAATTATTAAAAATGTTATGCAAACCATGTTCCTAATTTTTAAAAATGTCATGTTATTTTAAAATCTTTTGGTGGCAAGAAAATTAACATTAAGGCAAATTATTCTTGCCTAGGAGGTTCACTGCTCAGTTCTTAATGTTTCCAGGTTTTTCACACATTTATTTCCCACTATTAAGATCACAGAATACATAATTGTTTTTATTTTATTTTAATCATACCTAATGTATCAGGTCACTGGGCCAGTGACACAATTTATTGTATATAATTTGTGCACTGTTACTATATTCAAGTTTGTTTTTCACATCTTCCATCTTTCTGCTGATTGCATCTTGAAAATTGAGGCTAGGGTTTTGGTCATCCAACACTGAGTGCCTTGAACTAGTTGTGTGAATGAAGTGATGAGTGGACAATAGGAGAATAATTTTTAAAATTGTAATAATCTTTAAAATTAGTTCAGAGATTAAATTTGTTTCTGATTTTTACTATTGCTGTACCTGGTTGTCTAATGAGGCAGTGAATCACTGCCTCTGTATTAAGCTAAGAATTTTCCACATGAAAGGGTCAAGAAATGATTTAATAGCCAAATATAGGACTGTTATAAGTATTTCCTGAGACTGAAATATAAATATGAAGCCAAATAAAAACTAATAAATTCTACAATATTGGGAGATTATGTCTTTAAGAACTAAATTTGGAAATTGTTCTGTCTGCCAAAGATACAATGTAATCCATTATACCCTTCTCACATCATACCCTAAATTATAAGAAGAGCAAGGTTATAGAAAAAGCACTAGAGAAAGGCACTGACATAAAAGCAGTGGGACTTCTGAGGATGGCTAACAAGAGATTAAAATTAAAGATTAAAATACCTGAAACTCCAGTTTTGTTTGGATCTTTCCAGTAACAAAAAAGGAACATCAGTAGCTAGAGCTATAGTACTTTGATGAATATGCTATACTGAAATTTTAATCTTAATTGCATTTGCAAATTATAGGCAGTTAATAAAAACTCCATTTAACATTAAAAAAATCTGCCATTTGAAGATATCTGATATGGAACTACCTACCAAAAAAGGTTGATTTTAACTCCAGAACTATATTGCATGCTATCTGAAGTTTGCATATTTTTCTTCTTAAACCATTTTATTGGCTGTTTGTATTTCTAATTCTATGGCATGTTTTCTTACATTCCCAGTTAATTGTACTGTGGCTTTTATAGTCTTTTATTAAACAATTCCTTCAGATGATCCATAATTGTGATCAATTCTTTTGCCCAGAGGGGACAGCCCAGATCAGTAATACCACATTTATAACGATGCCTAATGAAACTTGTTTCTTTATGGGAATGCTTCATGTTACATACATATTTACAAATTTTTATGTCATCCAATTTCAAAACAGGGATGAGATTAGTTTTATATGAAAAATCACATTGTCTTTTCACTATTTAATGCCAATAACTGATCATAATCATAAATAGTGCCACTAATGATGAGATAATTAATTTCTAAACTATGCATGTTCAAACTATGCTTCTGGTCACATAGGGTAAATCCATAACAAAGAGCTATCCAAGAGCTTATAAGAGACAATTTCATATAAATTAAAGGTTACTTAAGAAGTATTATTCAGATATTTAGCAGAATCCTTAATTGCTAGAAAGCAATAGACAATGTAATCATTTTCATCAAGAGAGAACAGACTGGATGGCAAATATCTCATGTATTATCAAGGAGAGAGGGAGAATGAGAACGACAAAGAAAGGGAGAGATTCAGCTTTTGCATACAACATGAGTATTCAACCAAAGTATCAGGCTGGCGCAGTATGGAAAGTATCTCTGAAATGCTCCTGCTTTCAGGCATTACCATGCATGTGGACAGCAAAATTACCAAAAAAGCTTATGTTTATCCATTTATTCATTCAGTCATTCAATGAGTATTCACTGAGTGCCTCCCTTGTGCCAGGCATGGTTCTGAGCTTTTAGGATATAGAGGAGAATGTGACAGAAAATCTCCGTCCTCACTGACAATACATTAGTATTGCAAGATGCAGGCAGACAAAAAAAAAAAAAAAGTAAAAACGAATAAACAAAACAAGTTCAGACAGAGACTGGTGTTAAGGACAAAACACAAAACCATGTGATGTGACAAGTGGCTGGAGGTAAGTACATTTCAGAATGGGACAGCAGAGACAAAATTTTGGATGAAAAAAATACCAATCTCCATTTCTGAGAGGCTAGTTAATACAGGATCTTTTCTTTGTCTCTCTCCTGCTGACCATATTTTGCCATTTCACTAATTATTATTGTTCCATTAAAGTGCTGAAATGCCAGTCAATAAATGATTATTGAGATCCCACTGTGTTCTCAGCACCAGTACGATTGGAAAATGTGGTTGAATTCAAACAGCTAATTCTACTGCTGTGATAAAATATGAGGTAGAGAATGATGCTGAAATCAGTAAATAACTTAAGCCTTCTCTTTTTGAGGGGTGCATTTGAGTCTAAGCCTCCCCAGTCCATTCATATATCACAAATCTTGAGATTTAGCCATCAGTGTTTCAGGAACTTCTTCAAGAGGAGGCATCATTTATTGCCACTAGATGGCACCAATTATTTTCATATTTTTAGACCCCCTCCTCCCCAAATACCCTTTTTCTATGTAATAGCCATATTTAAAATGGAAGAATATTGCTTAACACCATTATTAATAAAATTATTGTTCTTTTATTAATACTTTCCTATAGTAAGGATCACAGAAATAACTCTATAGATGGTATGTTCATTCACTGACATGTTTGTTTAATTATATTTGTTCCATTTTTTTAAATGAATTAAACAATGTCTTTGAAAACGTAAAAAGGAAAAAAGTAATTGAGTATATGAATATATATAATAATTGGATATATAACTATCTGGATCAAAAATAGCATATAAAAGTATACTATGATATTACCTAAGAAGTTTTTAGATTTTAAACATCTTTGCGACCTCAAGATGAAAAATGAGTGCCTTAAACTAGCTGCTAGTTGACTATCACTATATTTCCTTCATTATAAGACAGTCCAAAAATAATACTCACTTTAATATCTGCCAGAGTTTTTTGCCTCATGGTAACGAGTGTTCGATATCTCTGTTCTTCCTCATAGATTCTCTCTTCGTAGATTTTTTTCTCACTTATGAGATGATCAAACACACCTTGTGCGTGCTCCCTTTTATATCTCATGGTTATAAATTCGTTCCTATAAAGAAAGAATTGTGTTTTCCACTAATCAATTCCTATTTTATTTTTTAAAATACATTTGTGATACATTTTAAGAGAGCCAATATTGAGAAGTCTTAGAACTGAAGGGCTTTGGGAAAATGCCCTAATCCTTTCCATAGGCCTACCTCCATGGAACGACTTCTAAATGATCCAGTTGGAAGAAAATCTCTGGAGAAATTTAGTGGATTCTCTTGGGTGCCCACCCAGCATGCCTCTATTTTGTTGTCATTCTAAAAGAAACCCTCTTCCATGTAGCATATAACACCAGAGATACATTATAATTAGATTAAGCCAATTAGCATGGGGCTAATTATTTAGAAGTGAACATATATATTAGTATAGACTAATAAGATGAAAGACAAGGACCTAATTCCACACAGAAAAGGCTGAACATCCACTAAATGTGAATGAGCCATGTTTTCAAACTTGATGACAATGGACATAGTGGAGAGAGAAAAAAATGAGTACCTAGTGCCGAGCTGCCGATTCACTAATATCAACCAATTCTGCAGCTTACCCTACCCAACGGTCCCTGTTATATAATATGACACATTTCCCTATTGTTTAGTTTAAGCTGTTGTGTGAATACATTTGTTTGTGTATGTGTGTGCGTATTTTGTCATTTGTAACTAAGTATATACTGACACAGGTTAAATTATTTTTATTTAAATAAGGAAAAACACTAATAGAAAAAGCATCAAAAAGTGGCTAAAACAATAATGAAAACAAATACACTTTAGAAATAATTGCCAGAGTTGATCAGTAACACAGAGTGCAGAATAAACAGAGCTGCAAAAGCTCAGCACTGTCTTATGTTACCCATATTTGTTTTTATCTCTGCTGGTATAGAAAATTGAGTCATTTGCACAGTTAGGTAAAAAGGCAGCAGGACTAAGTTTCTGAGGGGCTGAAATGTTCAAGTGCTTTGAATAGACTATCTAATTTAATACAATAACAAACCTATGAAAGAATTATCACTATAGCAATTTACAGATGAGGAAACTAAACTTCACCATAATTAGCTAATTAGTAAATAACAGAACCAGAATGCAAATCCAGTTTTGTCTTACTCTGTTTGATGCAGCAGCTCCAACACTAAATACTCATTTTTTTTCTCTCTTTCTCTACTATGGCTATTATCAGAAATTTGAAAATGTTTTTGTTCACATTTTTAGATGTGAGCCTCACCTTCTAAATAGAATAAGGTCCTTCCCTTTTATCTGTCTTGCCCATGTTTTTTCCACTTCATCATTCATACCAAAAACATCCAAAATTCTTATGTGATATCCTCTATAAATATTCACTAATATCAATATTATGGAACATAGAAACCACGAAATTCACATGGGGAAGAACTAATATGACCAGAGCCAAAAAATTCTCATAGTTGCTCCCAGCAAACATCACTGTATCTTGACCACAAATACTTTGTTCTCTACACTAAATATTTTGAGATTGGATTATATTCAACATGGCATATTTATTAGTTAATTATACACACACATACATACATTATATAGACTATATATGTTTATATGTATATCTATGCATGAAAATAAGTGTTTCCTTTCTCATAGTGATAAAAAGAATAAACTCTGAAGTCATATGTCATATGGGTCTTGGTCTAAATCCTTTCACATTCTAATTAAGAAACAGTTGTAAAAATTAGAGTCAAGGACAGCTTTAATTGCTATTATTCTAATCACCATATTTTAATCATTTTGCATATGCAAATTTATATTTCTAAAATTATCTTCAGATACTTGAAGGTGCATTTTCCCATTTGTCATTTCTTTGTTCTTGGTGTCTGGCACTAGGCACACTGTGGGTTCTTAATAAGTAATGATTAACTTGATACAGTCACCTATTGAAAATACCAGTAGATTACTACTAATACAGTTTATTTGCAATAATCTTCCTTTCCAAATATTATTTGACACTATCCATCATCATTGTTAATTAATAAATCTATAAACAATGTCACAGCATCAACTATTCTTTTTCTCCCTTTCCTGTGAGAAGGCAAAATTTTGTCAGGTTTAGAGAAGGAATTCATTCACTGGGACATGGTGACTACTCTTGTCCCCAAAGCAATATAATCTAGCCACAGAATAGAAGAAAATGTTAGAATTGAAATGACAAGAATTCCAAAGAAAAGAAATTCACTAACTCTTAAACTAAAACTTTATAAGTTTAATGTGAATTATATAATTTTAGACTTATACCACTGAGCCTCAAAATATTCTTACAGATGTTAAATAACGTGAATATCTTTCGAAATAAACATATCTCCTTGCTTTCTTACACGATATACTGAATATGACTGTATTTTTCAGATAAAGCTGTATGATCATTTTTAACATAAGTTTTTACCCTGTAGTAACAATTACATAAATCCTTGTTGAGTGCACTGACTTGACTCTATGATGGTATGGTAATCAAGCTGTGGATAACTGTTTTTCTGACATTTTATCCCTCAAGTGCTATGATTTTGCTAATGCTGTGTTAGCCTTCGTATTTAAATCAAACTATAATTCCTAAGTGTGACCAATGCATATTCTTCCCGTAGTCCGTCAAGCTCTGTTCTCAATGTATTACAAAATAGAAAAGTAAGAACCAAAAGGATTAAAGGAAAAATATTTAAGTTCTAAGTGAGGGTCTTATGGAAACACTAAAGGTCTTAGAGTACGATCATTCTCTGAGTGAAAGACCTTACTAAACCTTGTTAGGTATCCCCCTGATTAGTAAAGGGACCAAATAAGAGGTTTCTGAAGACAATAAATATGAACAAATTACATAAGGTTTTGCAGAATATCTATTTCTAAAAGATTAGCTCAAAACTTAACAAAAAATGTTGGGTGAAAAACCATATATTATTAACCGTGTCATGTGAGTGAGAAATACCGAAATTAGCAGGAAAGATTATTAATTTCATAATTAATAAAAGTTCTTATACTTGGAAAAGAACAAACATTGCCAGTTATTCAAATAAGAATAAACCTAGAGTGGGGCACCTGGGTGGCTCAGTCGGTTAAGTGTCTGCCTTTGGTTCAGGTCATGATCCCAGGGTCCTGGGATTGAGCCCTGCCTGGGGTGCCCTGTTCAGCGGGGAGTCTGCTTCTCATTCTCTTCCCTGTTCATGCTCTCTCCCTCTCTCTCTCTCTCTCTCTCTCTCTCTCAAAAAATAAATAAAATCTTTAAAAAAAAAACCCAGGGGAATAATAAAAAATGAACGCAATTTATGTTTGTTTGTTTTTTATGTAGGCACCACGCCCAGGGTGGAGCCCAACGTGGCACTAAAACTCACAAACCTGAGATCAAGACCTGAGCCCAAGAGTCTGACGCTTAATTGACTGAGCCACCCAGGCGCCCCCACAATTTATGTGTTTAAACCAAAATAATCAAATATCACATGTGCTACTCCACATAAAATAATGATGGGAAATAATGGACCATTTTAAGAATAAACCTTAAAGAAATTTGGTCTTATCTCTTTTATAAATAATAATTGAACATTTAATATTTTGATAAAATTTAAGTACTTACTTTAAACTCCCAAGTGTCTGAGCAAAAATAATATTTTCTTTCTCTTTTTCTTTTAATTTTTTATTCAATTGATCTATTTTTGAATGATAAATAATTGTTTTACTTTTAGTGTTCTCTATTTCTCTAAAAATTATTGAGCGTTTATCCTGGAAAATAAATTCAAGGATGTTTCATTTTAAATACTAGAATTTTCAAATCCTTGCAACTTAAGGCCACAATTACATCTGGCCATGTAAACAATTAAAAGCAAACAGTAACTTATTATCAGTGTAAGTAACAACTTAGGTTTATGTTTTCTCTTCTCCATAGTTACATCTGATGAGATTGTCTAAAAGATGGCTTAGAACTACATAGTCTCTCTCCCCACATCTCTCTTCCTCTGTCTCCCTTTTCCCCTCTCTCCCTTGCACTGTCTTCCCCCCCATATGCCCCTATACAAGCGCACCTTAAAGGCATGTCCTTCCAAAATATAGACATGTGGATGGGATGCCTGGATGGCTTAGTTGGTTAAGCCTCTGCCTTTGACTCAGGTCATGATCTCAGAGTCCTGGGATTTGAATTCCGCATTGGGCTCCCTGCTCAGTGGGGAAGTCTGCTTCTCCCTCTACCCCTCTCCCTGCTCATATCTCTCTCTCCCTCTCTCTCTCTCTCAAATAAATAAAATCTTAAAAATATATATATAAACATATCATTACTGGTTTTCAAATGTGTACACTGAAGGTGGGCAAGGATATACATTGTCCTGATCTTTCAAATAAAAGAAGCCAATATTTAATACCAGCACACTTCCCCAAAGCTGGCCTGTGCAATTCCAAACTAAAGATTTGATTTTGCCTCTATTTTTTGCATGATCCTTTCATGACTGTTGATGTTTATATTGACTGAATGATTTACTGATTGGATGACTGACTTACTGAATGCTGTTCCTCACATTTGGCATTGCTTCTAATCAGTGCTACTCTCCCAAATGATTTCAGATATCAACTGCTCCCTTTGTTCTTATTTTCTTCCATTTACCCCATATGCTCTCTGATTCTTTCTCTATTCTTACAGATTTCAAGAAGGTTAATCTTTTATATTTATTTTCCTATAAAAATCTGCTGTTGTCCATGACTTTCAACACTGGGTATTGTATTTGGATTTTCATACCTTCCCTTTGTTTCTTTCTTTTTCTGAAAGTTCTGGAATTAGTCTACTGATAAATGAGGGGTTTTTTTGGTTTGCTTGTTTTTAATAAATGTAGTTGAAAGATGGCTGACTAGGATTCTTCAATGTGACCAACAGGATATTATATTATATTATTACTGGGAGAAAAGTCAATCCCCCAAAAAAGTGTGAAGAGGTGTAAGTAGGTAGGAGTCAAAGAGGATGGACAACTCTGGGTACAGCATGCTATCACTAAACTTGAATTTTAAGTCAGATTCCATAATTCATGCCTTAATCTAGAATGATGATTCTCACAGGAAACTCAGAAGACATCAGAAGCAATGGTATCAACAACTTAGACCATACCAGCCAATTCAGCAGTGCTGAAGGTGGTGTCAGAAGACTCTACACTAAACGAAAGAGAGAGTGTGCTTCCTGCAAACAGCAATGAAAAGCAAAAAATGGTATTTTGCCACTTTAATAGGTACCATCAGTGAGGCTTTGGTAAATGTAAACAGCATATCCCCTTCCACGGCATCAAAAATATCAGAAACATCATTATAGTGAGCTGAGTCTAGAGAGAAGCTGTTAGATGTCATATGTCAATCAGGAGTACAAATCTGCGCATCTGCAGTGAGCAAAAGTTTGGGGACTCCCCCCAATGGCCATTTCTAAGTCTTTTGATAAATGCTGACTGCCACCAGAGCAAATGGGAATAGAAGCATAAAACAGTACATTTATAATCTGACCATTCTTTGGCTTATTTTTTCTCTCTCCTGGGGGACACAGGCTTCAGTAATTTGGAGGCTTTCCAACCCAGGGGTACTTTCATGTCCAGACCTGGAAGAATCTAAAAATCTGAACTGCAGTTAATTAATGTTTTAGTATACAACATTTTTCATATTAGGTAATATTAGGTAATAAAGATTATATTCAGATTCTCAATTATTAATTTCAAATTATATTTTTAATTTTTATTTAAGATTTTTTTAAGATTTTAGATTAAGAATTTAAGATTTTAATATTTTTATTTAGATTTATTTTTTAAATTATCTAAACATAGTAAGTTTAGAATCTACGCCTAAGATTTAATTTGGGGGTAAAGATAGTAATAATTCAGTAATGGCCCATGCGGCGAAGATAAAATTATTTGTCTTAAAAATTATTTGTCTTAGAACTTAAGTTATCAGAAGACAGAAACAGGGTCTACAGTATGGCTTGTACACCTATTAGCATAAAAGTACTTAATAAGTGCTATTAACGATGTTTGACATTACAATAGTTTGGGGTTCAACAGCATGGCGCATAAGGCATTTCTTCACCTGTATATTGCCCATCTCACTAGCTTCATCTCTTTTCACTCTTATAATAGGTTCCCTGCTCTCTGGTTATACCAAAATACTTGCAATTCCACAAACACATAGTACTATTCCATGATTGCTTTGCTTTGCAAGCAATACCTGTTTCTAAAATGTCACTTCATTTCTTCATCAATTTAAAAATTATATAATGATAATAATAATAAGTACCTCCAGTCACAATAATTTTTTAAGGCTTTTTGTACATCTTCTCTATTCTACACAACATCATAGAAATGTTAAGTATTTAAACCTTCATTTACTCCATTAGTAGTTCTCATTTTTAGATATAACTTCCTCTGAAAAACCTTCCCAATTCCCTTAGTTCAGTCAGGTTTCCTCCTCCATGACACTTCTCTACCTCATTATACTGCTGTCATGGCTTTGCTCACAGTGTATTAATGCTCTCTGTGTCCTTGTCTGCTCCCCAACAAGATGATGTACTTCTTGAGTAAACAAAGCTCTCCTTTTACTTCCCCAATTCCAGCAAATCCCAACAGTTTAATATATCTCAAGTGCTTACTAGTAAATGGAAAGACAAACTTATTAGAAAGAAAAATAAAAGAAAATTAACCCTTCTCCTCTAGCCCTTCAACTCCTGGTACCTTCTATCATATTGAGCACACACACAAAGAAAGTGTTCAGCCATATTTTTCATTGAAACTTGTTATATTTATTAGACATACCACCTTTGGCAATTTTTAGTTAATATTTTTGGAAACTAGTATTTAGATGTGGACATGAGAACCGGGTGGTTTTCCATTGCCATGTTCAACACATATGTTTTACCTTCGTGACATGTGTTCCAGTAATTTGTTGTCAATAACAGTAGTATGTTGAGTAGTAGGAGCTTGTCTCAATGTTTTTGTTCCTGATTTTAATGGAAATACTTTTAATGTTTCACCATTAAGTATAACGTTTGCTGGAAAATACTGGTAGACACACTATAACATATTATCAATGTAAGGATGTTTTCATTCTATTTCTACATAGTTAAAAGACTTTTGGAAAATCATTACTGGCTATAGTGTTTTATTAAATATTTTAGGTTAATTGTCTTTCATTTCTGTAAATGTACTGAATTTTATTAGTACAGTTGATCCTTGAACAACACAGGTTTGACCTGTGCAGGTCTGCTTACATGCAGATTTTTCACAGCACACTACTGTAAATGTATTTTTTCTTCTTTATGATTTTTCTAATAACATTTTCTTTTGTCCAGCATACTTTAATATAAGGATATAGTATATAATATCTATAGCATCTAAAATATTTGCTAATCAACTATTGTTATCAGTAAAGCTTCCAATCAACAGTAGGCTATTAGTAGTTAAGTTTTGGGGGAGTCAAAAGTTACACGTGGATTTTCGATTATGTGGAGGCTGGCACCGCCTAAACCCTGCATTGTTCAAGTGTCAGCTGTACATTTGTTTATGTTGACTCATCTTCACATTCTTCAGTGGAATCTTACTTTGCATAATACATGCTTTTTAATCACATTGTAAAAACTCAATTCACTGCTATATTTAAGAGTTTGTCATCTGTGTTCATAAGTGAGATCACCTATAGATTTCTTTTTGAAGCTAGTATTTTTCAGTTACAGTTTCAGAATTATATTATTACAGAATGAATTTAGAAGCTTTCAATACTTTCTTATGGTCTGTATCTGGTTTTTATAAGGAGGCCTGTAAAGTATTTGGGCTTGTTCTTTTTTTTTTTTTGTATATGATTTTTTTTTTTCTTTTTGAGAGAGAGAGTACACATACGTGCAAGCTGGGGGAGAGGGGCAGAGGGAGAGGAAGAAAGAGAATCTCAAGTAGGCTCCATGCCCAGCATGGAGTCCAATGTGGGGCTCAAGCTCACTACCCTGAGATCATGACCTGAACTGAAATCAAGAGTCAGAGGCTTAACTGACTGAGTCACCCAGGCACCCCTGTGCTTGTTCTTGTGGTTAGTGGTATAGATAAATTACATTTATCCTATAATTTTTACTCTACTCTTGTTGTGATTTTCCCTCTTTACCCAGTTTTCATTATTTGTATTTTATAAATAAATTATATACTTCATCTAAATTTTAAAACAAACTTCTATGCAAAATAGCATTCTTTCTTCCACTACTATATATAATTATGTCTCTTTTAATTTTTCCCATAGCTGTTTTTATCTTCCTTCTGTCCTTATAGATATGCTAAGTACTTTAAGTTTTTCTTACCAACATAATTTGTTGGTAATACTAACGTATTACCTTGGTCTGTTCCATAAATTTTGCTGTATAGTTTACCATCAGTCATTTATAAATAATTTGTGCTTCTAAATATTCCTTAACACAGAAGCAGATAATGCAAAAAAATGTAATTTAAAAAATATTTCCAGTAATCTGTTTTCTTTTTGCTCTACTTTTTTTGCTATTGAGCTCTGATTTTGCTTCATTGTATTCAACAAAAGTAACCTGTATGATCTGACCAGAATAATGTAATGGTTAGGAGCACAGACTCTAATGCCAGCACTGGATTTAGTGAATCTCAACTCCACCATTAATGAGCTGTGTGAAACTGAACAAGTTAATTCAAAAACAAGGCATTAGATTCTTCAACTGTAGAATGGGGATAATAATAGCACAATCTTCACAGAGTTATTATGAGGTTGAAATGAGTTAATATGTCTGAGCACTTAAAATAATGCCTGGTATACAGAGGACATGTAAAATACCAGTACCTGTTGTTATTATTATTACTATTTTCCTTGATAATTTTTACATTTCTTTTGTGGCCTAGCACAAACTTTTTAAAAAATGATATGATTACACCTACACCTCTATCTCATAGCCAACATGCTGTCCACCAACAAATCCAACTGATGTGACCTTTAAAGTATATACAGAGGAGAGCAAGTTAAAGACAATGGATTATCTCCACTCCCCCATATCCAGTGATTCTCTAAAGACAGAATATTAAAGAAGATTTTCAGGGAGCAAATATTTCTAATTTGGAAAAAGCCCTGAAGCCCTTTGATATATGACCATTTGTTCATGCTGCCTACACACCAGCTTGAGGGTAAAACTGAGATGTTGGATATTAACAGATGTTTCAGTCTGTATATTGGTCTCATCTGTAGAAACACGGTACTAGTTAGTACGATACAAATTCCTACCTCTACTTTGTAGGAGAGGTTAACAGGAGGATGCACTAGTACAATGGGAAAAACAGTGTAAGAGAGAAAAAATGAAGACACAGAGACTGTGTTGTGTGTGTGTGTGTGTGTGTGTGTGCCTGTGTGTGCCTGTGTGTGTGTGTGTGTGTAGAAACGACATAGAGCAACCAATTAGAAATGAGAGGCATCCACCTAAAATAAATTTGCTTGAATAGTTTTCATTGACATAAAGAAGTTGTAAATTCATAATTATTTTTGATGTTAAATTTCTTACCTCAGTTTCTATTATTGCATCACGGGTTTTCTTCCCCTTTCTTTGCAATTTTTGCTTAGTTCTTTCCACATTTCTTTTAACATAGTCTCTCCTCTCAATTATATCATTTAATGTCTAGAAGACATTCAGAAATTAAGATGTGCAGCATTTGCAATCCAATTATCCTGGTTTAGGCCAAATAGTTCCCAAGTGACTATTTTAATAATAACTATATATATTTTGGTATAAAGGAAAAGGACCACATATGATATCTACATCCCAGTAGTCCATTTGAATTATCGGAGAAAACCAAAATCTATCCAATTTTAGCTAACTAACAAAAACCAAGAAGCTCACATAGAAATTGTACATTTTCACCATGATATTTAAAATATCTTAACCAGAATTAAAACTCCAAATACAAATTGTCAGCAATCATTACCAAAAGTACATAAAAACTTATTAATGTTTTCAAGAGTTTGTGTTAAACTGATAGTTCTTATGATTTATAAACTATTAAAATATAATAAAAACAAAAATGATTACTGAACTATGAGATAAAACAATGGCTACTATAAAATAAGGGGGAATAAAAGTCATTAATCTTTTCAGGAATTCATTATACTCAGATGATTATACTGAGGCTTTTAAAGCAATTAATAAATTTCTATCACTAATGTAAGGAGGAGCCATTATTAAAATCATTTATCTCACTAGGTGTTAGTACTGGTCATATATTCATTACATGAGCTCTAGGATAAGCAATTACAAGCCCTGAGTATAGCAGTATACTCAGAATTTGTTGTTGCCATGTTTTATGGTCTGGTACAAGTAGCTTCATGCTTTTAGGCCCAAGTTTTCTGAAGTCTATGATCCAGATAAACTCTGTCTTGGCTATTTCATAGGAAGACTTTGAAGATCAAAATAAACTTTCATAATGAGAACATTTTATAAATCATAAAGCTTTTTAAATTGAAAAAAAACCCTGAAAATTATTAAAGACTAAGAATATAAAATTACATCATCATTTACAAAGAAAAAAAATCCTGTTGCCAAAATGGCCCAAATGAATATATGTATGTCCTCCCTGCATCTAAGGACAAGAATATATAACTCTTACCACACCCTCTACTTTTCCAAAAGACTAATGACATGATGCATACATATTTTTCTACTAAATTTTTCTTTGGGAAGGGCTAGCAATATCAGTTACTGCCATAAACTTGTTGTTTTGAAAATATTTTATCGACATTTGCTTTATTTTTCATCCTAGGTGTCTTAACTTCTTCTACATACATCAAATATTTGCCATAAAAATGTCAAGATGCATTATATTTTATATTTGAGCAAACATAGCTTTAGCATTTTATTAACAAGCAGTGAAGACTTTGAATTAAACTTAACATAGTGGGCAATCACACCAGATAAATCACTACCCATTCATTTGAAAACTGCTTTTCCTGAGTACACTCTAATATAAACTGTGGGGTTCCAGTAATAGCATTAATAGTCTTGCTATGTAGTTCCACTATAGATCAGTTGAGTGGTCGTAAAATATGTACTTTGTTCATGCTTTTATGTCTTCCTATGTGACATCATAATATTCCAAGTAATCATGTAAAATCGCATACATGACTTATTGACTTAAATATTCCCGGAAATTAGCTTCTGGATTAATAATAAATGCTTACATCAGAATGTTCTTTGTAGATAGTTCTGATTCTTATAGCATCTTCTTCTAGTTCCATCAGAGGTGTCTCTAGCTCTGCCAGTGCTAGAGCACACATTGCTTTCTCTTTCAAAAGTTTCTGCCTCTCAAGTATCTGTTCTTCTTGAATGGAATACAAATTTTTCTGCCAGCAAAGGTTTAAAATAATTCATTCGGTTATTAATTATCTAAACATGGGGATTAAAGAGTGCACTTGTAATGAGCACAGGGTGACATATGGAATTGTTGAATCACTATATTGTACACCTTAAACTAATATTTCATTGTATGTTAACTGACTGGAATTAAAACTTAAAAAAGAATTTAAACATTTATTGAGTCTCAATCCTGAGCCAGGCAGTAATGTTTGTTGTTATCTGAAAATTTTAAAAAAAATATGCCACTATAAAAAGCAACAGGTAAGAAAATAGCAAAATTATAAAATGCATAGTTATTATTAGAAAAAATGAGAGAAAAATTTAATATAGACAATAAAAATCAAACATTCTTAAGTAAGTATTGGAAGATAATAAGGTTAAAAAGCACACTAACAACAAATATTGAAATATATGTAATTCCTGTAATCTAAGATCCAATAAAACCAATGAACAAGAAGTTAATGACAAAATATTAAGCAGAAAGGACTAGAAGATTATAGAATTATTGAACATATATATTCATAGAAAAATAAATCAGAAAATTTGGCATTATCAGCATATAGAAGTAGAGAACACTGTTTTTATATGTTTGAAAACCCCAAATTTCCTAACAGAAGAAATCACAATTTGTGTTTATTTAAAAGAAGACCAGAGGTCCAGATAATCTCAAATAAGTGTATAAAATGACACTGTTTTGAACTGTTTTGCCTCTTGATTTTATTTTCATAATTTTAAATATTTCTGTATTTCTGAAAGGGAGGCATTCTAGAAACATGACAAGGATCAAAACACCCAACCCTGGTTCCAGAGGATATGCAGGTGGTAGATAAAGATAAAAAAAATTAAAATTGATTTTGCTAGTTATAGTAATTTAATTTCAAAATCTTTATATAGAAATATCATAGCATATTTTTCTTTCAGTGTTAAAGAAATTCCATTGAAAGGCACTAAAAGTAAAGAAAACATAACATCATCACAAAGCAAACTAAAGAGACACTTAGGAATAAGATCTCACTGCCCTTTTACTAGACTGGCAGAAATTCCCATTAAGCCACAAAATGAGATATGTGTATGGGAGGTCAGTTTCTTTATGCATGATCAGACACTGCTAGTCGTACACAGAGGGCAACTGTCATCAGCTAAGGAGAGAAAACTGCTGGCTTGCAAACCAAGTAGTGAAAAGATGCCTCATTACAGGCAAATTTAAAATGCTAAGTAAAATGCAAATTAAAGGAAGAATAAAATATTGAAACCAAATTAGGATTACCTGAATCATCATTCCATTAGCCACTCTACCTCGTGTGAGTTTTTTCAAGAATTCTTCTCTACCCTACAAATTATCAAACATTTAGAAAAGGAGGTTTTATTTATAGAATATCAGAAAACATTATTAAAGACAATTGCTAACACAAGATACATTTTACTTCTAATAGAGAGTAAAATATTCATTAAAAATTGAGTATTATAAAAAAACCAAAACCAACCAACCAACCAACCAAACAAAACTCCTGATGTTATTTGAAGCAAAGTGATACAACCCCAAGAAAAAGAATACAGAATTTCAGTTCAGTTCAGTTTGTACTCTATAAGCCGGAACTAAAATACCAAAGTAACCAAAAAGGGAAAACTAATGAGTCTTCAACTCCTCTTTTTAAAAACTATCAGTTTGTTTTTAATATTACTTTCCAGAAGGCACACATTCAATTTTGAAAACAAGGTAGACACGATTCAAGTTTGAAGTTTGTAAAATGTGATCAGGTTCTCCATTTGGCAAGAATAAATTTTTTTCTTAAAAAAAAACATTCCTTGGAAGTTAGTGGGAAAAAATATGGAGATTTAAACTCTCCATAGTTATATTTGACATTACCACACAATCAGAATTACTGCCTTTTAATTACGCAATATGAATTGTGTAGCTGCTAAAAACAATATCAGGATTAAATGGATACATAAGACTGTAGACTTAACACAACAGATAGAGTGTGGTCTTCTTAGTAAAATACCAATTGAACTATTATTGAAAATGTTCAAGAAGAGAGGCTGGAGAATGACACAGTTATATAGTAGTTGTAAAAACATTTCCTAAATAAAGTGTTGAATAAATGCATTAACAAATAACAAACTGCTTTTGGTTCCTAGGTTGGGTAATTAAACTGTAAAAGTTTTAGGTTCTTTCAAACTCAAAAATATGTTTTTATTTATTTATTTTTTTTAAAGATTTTATTTATTTATTTGACAGAGCTAGAGACAGCCAGAGAGAGAGGGAACACAAGTAGGGGGAGTGGGAGAGGAAGAAGCAGGCTCATAGCGGAAGAGCCTGATGTGGGGCTCGATCCCATAACGCTGGGATCACGCCCTGAGCCGAAGGCAGACGCTTAACCGCTGTGCCACCCAGGCGCCCCCAAAAATATGTTTTTAAAAAAAATCTCTTTATATAATGAGAAACTCAAGATCCATTAAAATATCATAATCACACATATTCTTATTTATAAACAGCATGTTAAAGATGGAGAATGAAACCAGGCCTATAAGATGTTTTCCTGAGACATGGGGAAACAGGTGAAGTGGTAGGAAATGCAGACATAAGTGCCTGAATCAGAACTGAAAGAAGACTGCCACTTTTATGAACGTGGCTTGCAACCCAGCTTTTCAGTTCTCATTGCCAGTTCATTGTAAAGGGAATAAAAGCCCACAACAACTGCCCTTCCACAACTATTACAATAATGGATTCAACCAAGAATTAACAATAGATGCTAAATTGAAGTATATATATATATATATACACACACACACATATATATATATGAAACAAAGGCAATTGCCTGTTCTTAAAATATTACTCAGTTGAGTATTTATTAATAATAATTACAACAGGAAAAATGAATACATCTGTTCGTCATCACTTTAACCAAATGATCAAATTATTATCACTAGTAATGAGACAAACTTACACTACGTGCTTTGTGATGTTTCACTATGTAATATTACTGCCAAAAGTGTTTAACCTGAATCTTAATCATGAGCAAACAAAAAATAAATCCATAGCGAGAGATGTTCTGCAACTAGGCCTAGACTCTTCAACAAATGTCAATGTAATGAAAGACAATTTTTTTTTAAATGTAGGAGACTCTAAGATGAAAGGAGACTCAAAAGTTATGAGATAAATACAATGCATGGGGCTAAGTTACATATAGAAACCAACTGAATTAGAGAAATTTGCATGTGAACTATGTATTTGTGTCAGTTATCTAATTATTGCCTCTTAGTTCTAAATCCACTCTTTTAACTCTAATTTGAGATGCTGGAGCTGTGTATGTGAACAGTTTTCTTTTCCCAGCTGGAGTTAAGTTAGGCTGTGTTAATAGAGGGCAGTGGAGGGGCTTACGAGGTTGCAGCAAGGTGCTTCATTCACATCCTTGTTCTGATTCCAGTTATTTTATTCTTTCTGTAGAATCGTTGCCAGCTGGTATGTGGAAAACCAATGGTGCTTACCCTCCAGCCATGTTCTCTACCCAGAAACTCCATTCAAACTCCATTTAACCTCCATCAAATTCTCTGGCATCTGGCAGGTGGCTGCTTATGGTCATCCACTGAGACACAGCCACACTCTCTCCAGTAAGACCTTACTCTGCTTTGGGGGAAGGCAGCCTCTTCCATGCTTATTACTGCTTTTGGTACTTTCTTCATCCACAAATGCTGTGGCTGCCCCCTATACTTGGCTATTCTTATATTCAGAGGTCAACAAGCTTTCTCTGTAAAAAGTTAGTAAAAAATTTTGGCTTTGGGGACATAAAGTCGCTGTAACAATTAGTTAACTCTGGTTTTGGAGAATGAAATATATCAAAAGATCACTCTGAAGAGCTCGAAAGAAGCCAAAGAAAAGGGGGAGCATTCTCAGATGCTGGGAAGAGCCCACACTAAAATAGTCACCTTTGACCTGCTGCCTGCAGGGCTTTAGCAGCCAAAAACCAGAAGGTGGCAGCAAAGAGCTATTATACTGGAAGAGACTCTTAGGCTAGGACAAAGAAGAGCAATGTAATGATGCTGTGTGTCCAGAAACTCGCTTTTAAAGAGAAAAGAGGAGTAAATACTAAATATAAATAGATATAAGCTCAGAATCAAGGAAGTAGCATCAGTCTGCTTTCCAGTGGTGGAGGGGAGCTAAGACAAAAGTTGGAGAATTCAAATAATTATAAAAGTTCTGAGACCAGGACAAAAATAAATAGACTTTAAAAGTAAGAGTTATAGTCATAAAGAAAAATTTAGTGTTTCTGCAAATAACTGAGTTGGACTGAATCAGTGGGACAGAGAAGCTCTGGCTCTACGTTGTTAGAGTACTATTTAGTGGCCGAATCCTAACAAAAAGTCCAGGTAGCAGCCCAAACTGATTCTTTCCAAAAATAAACAGGAGGGTAATATTTCACCTTTTTTTCCTATGAAAATATATGGGGTTCTTTTCGTGGAAACATTTTTAAATTACAAAAAGTAAAATTAACCTGAATCTACAAACCCAGAGATATGCATTGTGACTTTTTGGTGTATTCCTTTTTAGGTCCAGGCATGAAAATTGTTGTTTGGTAGAATCAACCTAGTAAGATCTTTCTCAGCCACTAAAAAACCCCAAAAGTCCCATTTTTTAAAACTAAAAACTGAATGAATTTACAATTTATTCTTGTACTCACATATTTTAACAACTATTCTACTACTGAAAAAATTTGTTTATTCAGTTTTCCCAATATATGTTAACTATGTATTCATGCTTTCCATAAACATTTACTGAATATCTACTTTGTTTTAAGCAGTGTTCTAGACATTGAGATGCCCCAGTGTACAAAGCAAACAATTCTTATCCTCCTGGAACATATTTTCTTCTTGTTATTATGTAACTATTATAAACATACTTAACATTTATCTTTGTAGCCTTTGTTCATCTTTGTTACCTGGTGATTTTCTTTAAGTCCTCGTTTTTAGAAATAATGTTAATTAACTATAGATTACAAATGTATTTAAAGTTCTCTATATATATTGGTTTAATATTCACAAATCAGTCAACATGATACATGACATGAACAAAATGAAGGATAAAAACCATATGATCATCTCAACAGATGCAGAAAAAACATTTGACAAAATCCAACATCTGTTCATGATTAAAAACTCTCAACAAAGTGGGTTTAGAGGGAACATACCTCAACATAAAGGCATGACAAACCAATAGCTAACATCATACTCAATGGTGAAAAATTGAATAAGACAAGGATGTCCACTCTTACCACTTTTATTCAACATAGTACTGAAAGTCCTAACTGCAACAATCAGACAAGAAAAAATAATATAAAGTATCCACACTGGTTAAAGAAGAAGTAAAACTGTCACTATTTTCAGATGACATAATAATATATAGAGAAAACCCTAAAGACTCTACCAAAAAATTATTAGAACTAATAAATGAAGTCAGTAAAGTTGCAGGATGCAAAATAATACATATAAATCTGTTATACTTCTATACATTAATAATAAAGTAGCAGAATAAGAAATTAAGAAAACAATCCCATTTAAAATTGTATCAAAAATAATAAAATATCAGGAATAAATTTAACCAAGGAAGTAAAAGACCTATACTCTGAAAACTGTATGACATTGATGAAAGAAAGTGAAGACAAGACAAATGAAATGATATACCATGCTCATTAACTGGAAAAATTAATATTGTTAAAATATCTATGCTACACAAAGTTACTACTCTACACATTTAATGCAATACCTATCAAAATACCAATAGTATTTTTCAAAGAACTAGAACAAATAATCCTAAAATTTGTATGGAATCATAAGAGTCTAGTAGCCAAAGTAATCTTGAGAAAGAACAAAGCTGGAGGTATCATAATTCCAGATTTCAAAACATACTAAAAAGCTATAGTAATCAAAACAATTTGGTACTGGTGCAAAAACAGACACACAGATCAGTGGAACAGAATACAGAGTGCAGAAATAAATCCATGGTTAGATGGTAGTTAATCTATGACAAAGGAGGCAAAAATATGTAATAAGGAAAAGGCTCTCTCCAATAAATGATGTTGGCAAAAACTGGATAACTAGACACAAAAGAATAAAACTGGACCACTACCTTACATCAAAAACAAAAATAATATGGATTAAATACCTAAATGTTAGACCTGAAACAATAAAACTCCTAAAAGAAAATAGAGGTAGTAATCTTTTGTACATCAGTCATAGCAACAAATTTATGAATATGTCTCTTCAAGCAAAAGAAACAAAGGCAAATATAAACTTTGGGACTACACCAAAATAAAAACCTTTTTCACAGCAAAGGAAACCATCACCAAAATGAAAAGTCATTTACTGAATGCCTGGAGAAGATATTTTCAAATGTTGATCCAATGAGGGGTAATATCCAAAGTATAAAAAGGAATTCTACAACTCAACACCAAAAAACCAAAGAATCCAATTAAAAAATGGACAGGAAACCTAAGTAGACATGTTTCCAAAAGAGATACACGAGTGGCCAACAGACACATGAAAAGATGCTCAACATCACTAACCATCGGTGAAATGTAAGTCAAAACCATGAGATATGACCTCCCACCAGTCAGGAAGGCTAAAATAAAAAAGACAAGAAATAACAAGTGTTGGCAAGAATATGGAGAAAAGGGAAGCCTCATATGCTGTCAATGAGAATTTAAATTGGTGCAACCACTATGGAAAACAGTATGGAGGTTCCCCAATAAATCAAAAATAGAAATACCATACAATCCACTAATTCTACTATTGGGTATTTATCCAAAGAAAGCAAAAACACTAATTCAAAAATATATATGCACCCTTTGTTCCTTGCAGCATTATTCACAATAACCAAGATATGGAAGCAACCTCAGTGTCCTTCAATAGGTGAATGGATAAAGAAGATGTGGTATACATATATACAATGGAATATTACTCAGCCATAAGAAATGATGAAATCTTGCCATTTGCACCAATATGGATGGACCTAGAAAACATCACGCTAACTGAAATAAGTCAGACAGAAAAAGACAAATACGATATGATTTTACTTATATGTGGAATTTAAAACAAGCAAACAACGAACCAAACCAAAACAAAACAAAACACAGATTTGTAAATACAGGGAACAGATTGGTAGCTGCCAGAGGAAAAAAAAACATGAGTGGATGTGATAAATAGTTGAAAGGGATTAAGAGGTACAAATTTCCAGTTGTAAAATAAATAAGTCATGGAGATGAAAATACAGCATAGGGAATATAGTTAATAATATTGTAATAACATTGTATGGTAGCAGATGGTAATTAAACTTACAGTGGTCAGCACTGTGTAATACATAGACGTGTTGAATCATTCCATGTACCTGAAACTGATTTAATATTGTATATTGTTTATATTTCAATATTTTTTTTTATTGTAAAGATTTTTATTTATTTATTTGTCAGGGAGAGAGAGAGAGTGAGCACAAACAGGGGGAGTGACAGGCAGAGGAAAAAGCAGGCTCCTGCTGAGCACAGATTCTGATATGGGGCTCCATCCCAGGACCCTGGGATCATGATCTGAGCTGAAGGCAGATGCTTAATGACTGAGTCATCCAGGCATCCCAATAATAAAAAATTTTTAAAAATAGATTAAAAAAAGTTTTTACAGATATTGATGAACTACTTTCCAGAAAGGTTCTACCAATTTATACTGAGTATAGGTTATCATGGTTGCTATATCAATATGTTTTCAAATTTATCAAATATTAGTTTTCAAATATATAAAATTGGGATTAACATTTCTTTTCCACAAAATTATTGTGGGAGTAAAAGAAGACAATGCATATAAAATAGTTTACCTGAGGCAACACCCATATTAAGCATTCAACAAATAGCTATTACTACTTTTAATGTGTTGTTTAGAATCTACATATTTATTAGGAGATAGATTCCAGAGTTAAATGTGCAAGTCGGTTATTAATTATTGTTTTATCCTAAAGAGTGAAGGTAGTCCCGTTCTATGGAGTGTTTTTTATGTTGTTCATCCCCAATGCTTTTGAATATTATTTGTCAGGCTCCAAGTTAAATGTTTTATATAGAATATATACAAAGGTACAATACACATATTGTCACATTCATTTATGAGATCACAAACCTAAGCTCTTAATGGTTAATATTCTCGATATTCTCTGAATAAATAATTAGCAGAACCAGGATTCAAATTAAGAAACATCTGACTCCAAAATCCATTCCTTTCAACAAAATCAAATTTCACTTAGAAAAGGGAGGGAAAAAATAGAAACAAAATTCAGAGATTTAAGTGAAAATACTAATGAGCCAATTTACCCCTTTTTTCTGACAAACAAAACTCTAATCCAGGAGAATTGGGAAGGAAGTTATGTTCCCAGCAAGGTATATGAAGTTTTATTTTGTCCTGAACTGTTTTCACCATCAAGAACTGTTGAGTACCCAATGCTTTATTTTTATCACATTTTTTTAGGTACATTTAGTCCCTCAAATATATGGTAGGAAAATGAACTTTTTTGAAGCTCGATTAAGGGGATACACAACTAAATCCCAATATACTTTCACAGTTTCTATTTTGTCTGTACCTTAACTCTTTTGCCCAGCAAATATGTACCATTAATGTGAATGCTCCCAATATTACACTTAATGTTAAGCTTCCTCTGACCTAACTCTGGCAAAGTATTTTATTTCTGAACGGAGTAGGGAAGAATCTTAGTAAATTAAAAACACTGAAACAAAAGTAAAAGAGTACATAACCAAAACTGTAAATTAAATATGGAACGCAGAAAGGGAAAAGAAGAGTGACTGTGCTTACAATCTATACTATAAATGATTCTTAGTTTCTGAGCTGCTTAAACCAGAAGGAAACATGAAATATAAGAGAGTGCCAATTATTAAGAAGAGAAGGAATATAATTTTATCAAGAAAAGTTTTTTCTTAGTTCTTAAATCTAACACAAATTAAGTGCATAAGTTTTGAACACCTTGAACAGTATGACTACCTCTTTCATTAATTTAAAAAACCAAGCAGCAATAATCCATTTTGACCATTACTTTCATCAACTTTTGTTAAAAGTCAAGGATGTAATGTCAACTTATAATTCAATAAAAGCTACTGTACATGGGTCAAGAGTAATGCACTTTATATTTGCCTAATAGGCATAAATCCTCAAGAATCAAAATAAATTACTAGAATCTCTATTTTCTTTTCTTTCTTTTTTTTTTTTTTAAGATTTTATTTATTTATTCGACAGAGATAGAGACAGCCAGCGAGAGAGGGAACACAAGCAGGGGGAGTGGGAGAGGAAGAAGCAGGCTCCTAGTGGAGGAGCCTGACGTGGGGCTCGATCCCATAACGCCGGGATCACGCCCTGAGCCCAAGGCAGACGCTTAACCGCTGTGCCACCCAGGCGCCCCATAGAATCTCTATTTTCTAACCATTTAAAAATATCATCTGTTTCAATCAGAATCATGATAAAAGCTGTATAGTACACAAATCACATTTTGGCTGATTAAAGCTATTTTATTGTTAATTGAACTTGACGTTCTCTAAGAAGGCCTGAAGTGGTAAAATTTATGACCTCTGAGAAAGTTTTTTAGAAGGTTTTGATTTTTACTTTGCTCAGATGAAGGTCCGATATAAGCTTTGTCTCACAAATTAACAGATAGTATTTGAGGGGAGGGCCAAGATTTTTCTCTAAAGAAGAGTTAAGGGTTGTTACAAATATTTGAAAAGGAACTCAAGAAAAAATCATAACCTTCTAAACTATAAAATTATAGATCAGACTACTATGGCCTAGAACGTTATAAGGACATAACACATTGTCTTTTTCTAGCATTGAAAGTAATCCCCAAACACCTAAAGACAGTTTAAAAACTAGAAATCATACAATGTTTGCTCTTAAACCACAATGGAATTAAACTAGAAATCAATAACAAAAAGTTGATTGGAAAATCCCAAAATATAGAGAGATTAAACAACATATTTCTAAAAAACATATGGCTATGGAATAAATCTCAAGAAAAATTTATAAATATTTTGAACTAAACAAAAACAAAAACACAATTTATCAAAATTTGTGGGATACAGCAAAAGCAGTGCTTTAAGAGAAATTTATAGCACTGAATGCATATATTAGAAAAGAAGAAAGACCTAACACCAATAATCTAAATTTCAACCTTAACTGGAAAAAGGAAAGAAAATTAAATCAAAACTAAGCAGAAGAAAAGAAATAATAAGAATTAAGAGCAGAAATCAATGAAATTGGATGCAGAAAATCATAGGAAAGAAAAAAAATCAATAAATCAAAATGTGGTTCTTCGAAAAGATCAATAAAATTGATCAGCTTGAAGCCACATAAACTAAGAAAAAGAGAGGATGCAAATTACTAATATCAGAAATGAAAGCAGTGATCACTACAGATCCCTTGGATACTGAAAGAACAGTAAAGGAATACTATGAAAAACTCTATTTTGAAAAATTAAATAAGCTTGATGAAATGGAACAATTTCTTAAAAGACATAATCTGCCAGACCTCATAAAAGAAGAGGTAGATCATCTAAATATGCTATTAAAGAAATGAAATTAATAATTAATTTCCTTCCAAAACAGAAAGCATCAGGTCCACACGGGTTCATTAGTGAATTCTATTAAACATTTAAGGAAGAAATTATACTAAATCTCTACAATCTCTTTCAGAGGACAGAGCAGAGGGATGCTTACTAACTCATTCTGCGAGACCAGCATTACCGTAATACCCTCAATGAACTAAAATGTGTTTGTGGGGGGTAGGGGGGGTTGGGATATTTACAAAAAATCTACAGCTAACATAAAAGTTTATGGTGAGAAACTAAAGCTTTTCCACTACGATCAGGTACAGGCAAGGATGATTCATCTCAACATTCCTTTTCAATTTTATACTGGAAAGCCTTGAAAATACATTGATTAAAAAAAAAGTAAGTAAAAAATATACAGATTTGGAAGGAATAAATAAATCTGTCTTTGTTCACAGACTGTGAACACAGATATTTAAAAATCCAAAAGAATTAACAAAAATACTCCTGGAAATAATAAGCAATTATGTACAGATGCAGGACACAATGTGAATAAACAATCTTTCATTGTTTTCCTATATGCTAGCAATGAACAAGTGAAATTATAAATTAAAAACACAATGATTATTTATATCAGTTCCCCCAAAATGCAATAATTAACTCTAAATCTAACAAAATATGTGTAAGATCTATATAAGGAATACTCTAAAACTCTAATGAATGAAATTAAAAAAACTAGATGAATGTTGAGATATTCTATGTTAATACATAGGAAGGCTCAATATTGTCCAGAAGTCAGTTCATCCTAACACAATTCAATTCAATCACTACCAGTATCATAGCTGGATATTGACAGTGATTCTAAAATTTATAAGGAGAGGAAAAAGAGTCAGAATAGCCAACACATTATTGACAAAGAGAAAAGGAAGAGGGATGAAAACATACTATAAAGCTACATTATTCAAGACAGTGCAGCACTGGCAAAGAATAGATAAATAGATTGCTGGAACAAAAAAGAATCCACACACAGACCCACAGAAATACAATAAATTGTTCTTTAAAAGAAAGCAAAGACAACACAATGGAACAAAGACAATATTTCCAACAAATGATGCCAGAACAACTGGACATCCATATGCAAAAAGAAACGAAGCTAGATGCACATTATACCTTTCACAAATATTAACTCAAAATAGATCATAAACGTAAATATACATCAAAAAAACTATAAAACTCCTAGAAGATAACAAAAGAAAACCTAGATGATCTTGGGTATGGCAATAACTTTTTAGATATACCACCAAAGGTATGATCTGTGAAAGAAATAATAATAATCATCGATAAGCTGGGTTTATTAAAATTAAAACCTTAAGCTCTATGAAAGCCACAGTCAAGAGAACGAGAAGATAAACCACAAACTGGGAGTAAATACTTGCAAAAGACAAATCTGATAAAGACCTGTTATCCAAAATATACGAAGTACTCTGAAAACGTAACAGTAAGAAAACAATACGTTAAAAAGGGGGTCGAAGATGTTGGGGCACCTAGCTGGCTCAGCAGAACACGGGACTCTTGATTTTGGGACCATGAGTTCAAGCCCCATGTTGGGTGTAGAGAATACTTTAAAAACGGGGCGGGGGGGACGGGCAAAGAACTTAAAACACAAGTCACCAAATAAGATATACAATGTCAAATAAGCATATGAAAAGATGCTATACATAATGTGTCATCAGGGGAATGAAATATCACTACATGGCTATTACAATGGCCAAAATCCTGATCACTGACAACAACTATTGGCAAGGATTTGGAATAACAGAAACTCTCATGCACTGCTGGTAGGAATGCAAAATGTTACAGTAACTTTGTAAGGCACTCTGGCAGTTTCTTACAAAACTAAATATATACTAATTATAAGATCCAGCCATCATGCTCCTTCATTCATACCCACAGGAGATGAAATTTTACGTCCGCATAAAAACCTGTACATGGATACTTATAGTGGCTTTATTTATAGCTGCCAAAACTTGGAAGAAACCAAGATGCTCTTCAGGAGGTGAATGCATGAATAAACTGTGGCAACACAGATATAGAATATTATTCAGTGCTAAAAAGAAATGAGCTATCAAGTAATGAAAAGACATGAAGGAACCTTGAATGCATACTAGTAAGTGAAAGAATCTAATCTGACAAGGCTATATACTGTATGATTTCAACTACATGATATTCTGGAAAAGGCAAAACTATGGAGACAGTAAAATACCAGTGGTTGCCATAGATGCCATCAGTGGAAGAAAGGATGAACAGGTAGAGCACCAAGGATCTCTAGGGCAGTGAAAATACTCTGTATAGATACTACTATGATGGATACATATCATTATATATTTGTTCAAAATCTAGTACACAACAACACCCAGAGCGAACTGTGATGTAAACTGTAAATTTGGGATAATTACGATTATCCAATGTAAGCTCATCCTTGGTAAAAAATGTCCCACTCTGGTGGGGGATGTTTGACAATGGTGGAGGCTATGCATGTGTGGGGGCCAGAGGTATATGGGAAATCTCTATATCTTCTCTCGATTTTCTGGGGACCCTAATAATTCCCCCAAAAATAAAGTCTAAAAGGTGATCCTAATATGTTTTTTTTGAAATTTTGAGCCTGAATGAATTTTTGGTTGGAGTATATATCTCCTTAGCGTCTGACTGACTAGTTTATACCAACTCCAGCATTAGAGAACCTCGTCCCCAAATTCTACACAGCTACCTGAAAACTATGCTACTTTGGGCAAGCCATTTCATCCCAAAATGAACATACTAATAACCCCTTCACAGTATTATGAACACTGAATTAATTAATATGTATAAAGAGTCTAGCCTATAGTAGGTTTGCAGAAAACTGTCTTCCTTTCTACTTCCTTTCTTCTTTTCTACTAAGTTTCCACTTAGTTCTAGTACTATGATTTTAACCCAGAACCAGAGAGGCCTGATGTTCTTCTTTTCCACCAAAATTCTAGTACGTTCAAACAAAAAAACCCTCCAAATTCCTGCAGCTTGCACAAAAGCCTTCTATTTAAATGTTGAGAAACACTTAATATCTGAAAAAAGCTTTCAAGATTTTTCTTGTTACAATATTACATTCTTTAGACAACACTGAATGATTTTCTGTTCCTTCCATCAATACCATAATTGAATACATATTACCCTTTTATTGATTTATCTCCCATCCCTGTGGATAATTTTATCCTGGGACTTGGCTAACCGTGTCTTTTCTGAATAGGTCAGTTACCGGGATTGAAGGTATAAAAAAATTGGGACAAGTCATCTGTAATAGCTGGAAAATTCCAGAAACTGCTAAATATCTTGATTGTTCAGGGTTGATTCTAGTCTAAGACTGCCTAAATCTTACTGGGCATTGTACGGGTACATTAATTTGAGGAAATGTAACTCAGAAATTCTACCTCTAAGGTTTCAAAAGGTTATTTCTCAAAGCTAGCTCAGATACGGTAATGCTATAATTTGTAGAAAACATGAATTAAGGGCAGAATCCACAAATATACAAAGTTACCTGCAAGAAAAACATGATGCCAAGACTCAAAAAATTATATACATTTTTAGTCAATGAGAGACAGTGGGGTCATTATAAAGGCAAAACTGCAAACCTGAATTACTCCAAACCTGAATTATCTAAGGACTATCTTAGATATCTAGAAATTTATTTTTAATTCATTACCACTCTGACACAGATATACATGTGTACATCAAAGAAATGTAATGCCCTATATATTCAGCTCAGAGATTAGTGGAAGTGTTTAGCAACGGGGAATTATTTCCTAAAACACCTAATTTCTTTCTGTCGCTTCTTTCTGTGTCTCAGCTACTAAACAGTAGGGAAAGGACCTAATTAACAATTTCTTCAATTTTGCTTGAATAAAACCAGGGGGACACTTATACTTTGCCTTAGGTTGGTAAAGCAAGAACAATAGAGTTATATCAAATTTGCGCTCAACCTATAAATTGTATTTAATGGCATCAGGAAAACTTAGAAAAAAAATAATCAATTCAATATAGCATCTTTCTTAATAGATGAGTGCCTTGGGCCAGTGAAACCATGTAGCTGAAGAATTAAAGGCAGGTTGTGACAGCTATGAGATAAATATGTGAACAAAGGTTTCCTGTCAGTTGAAAAAATTAAGAAATATTGTTAAGTGGCCAAATCAGTGGTTGATGTCTTCACTGATATCCTCAATGGAAAAAAAATTAATTATAGGCCATAGAGAAACCCAGACTAGTGAAAAATTGAAGAAAATTATAAACAACATCTATAGTGTTATTACACATGCTAAACCATATGTATAATCACATGCTTTATATTTTTAAAATAACTTTGAGGTTAATTTTTACTATACACAGTTTCTATCATACTAATTTTGGAACATATATGGCATAAAAAACCCACTGAATAACCCATGGGAAGGGACAGAAGTACAATACACCAAGACCAGCTGGGTTCAATGTAGGAACAAAATCCTAGTCTCTCAGGTATAGAAACATTTATTGGAAGACAATCTAAGTGTTCTAAATTTAGAAAGCACAGGAGAAAGTCTTCACTGAATAAAGTGCTATTACAAGGCTTGAACACAGAACACAGATTCTATATTTTACAAATAATTGTACGATAATAAGTATTCAATAAGTAACTGCCAAAGATGGGAGGAGTGTAAGTATGATGTGTGATGGACAGAAGTAGCCTGTTACAGTGGTCCCTTATGTGTGGCAAAATGGAGTTGACTTTCCTAGTGTCTATACCAAACGGCAGGGAGTGGCTATTCATCATATTTCTCACTTAGGAATAGATTTCAGGCCTATGAGCAGTTGTTTCGTGGAAACACTGTGGTCTACTAAGCATTGCTTGGTGCTCAGGAATCCAGTAACTTGCAGGCCTGACGTAGGTAATCTCCTTCTTCTGTTAGTAAACTGGAAGGGTACTTCCCAGCAATCCTTCTTCGTACCATAGGCAGGAACTATTATACATGAGATACACAGGATGAGTTTAAAGCAAGCACCGTTCCTCTGGTGATCCAGGTAATTTAAGGTTAGTAATAGCAAAGAGCAGATGTTAAGTGTTGATTAGCTACACTGAGCCCCATTCCTCTTCTATTCATGCTGGGCCTCTGAAGAGAAATGATTTTATTCAGATTTACTAGAAGGAGTAATTATTTTATAAGGCTATTACAGCTTAAATTAAAGTCAAACTATCATCAACAAATCAATAAAACTGAGGTTAATAACTGTTTTTTACAATTAAGTAGAACACAAAGATACAAACCTTGAATTTTCTTCTCACTTCTGCTATTTTCTCTTCTAATTCCTCTGTTTTAAATTTGGTTAGGTGGAAAACAGCACCAAGATGATAAGCTTCTTTGTATAACTGTTTAAGAAATTCATCATTTTTTGACCTTAGTTTCAACAAAGATTGGATTTCAGACTCAAAATCTGATTTTTTCCTTATGCTGTGAAAAAAAAAAGATTCATATGATTATTCCAAGAGATTATGCATTGAGGCAAATATATTTAATAATCAGAAAAAGGAACAAGGTGATGTTTTATGTTGCCAAAAATATAAAATAACCAGATACTTAACTAAAACTTGAATACAAAGAATATGACCCAAAATTCTATTTATTTTCCTCCTTTTTCTGATGGCTACTCTTAATTGTCAAGCTGTGCTCAACCTCAGAAGGATATCAATAAGAAAGGGCTGGGGACCTCAAATGCTCAGCTTTCAGAGCATTCATTCCTTCTCTATCAATCCATCCCTTCTATATATAACATTACTAATAAGAATAATCAAATATGAGAAAAATGAGGTCCATGAAAAAGAGAAACAAAACTTAACAGAAGAAAACTAGTAACAAAACCAAAGCTTTCAAAAAGAAAACCAGGGGCACCTGGGTGGCTCAGTTGGTTAAGCATCTGCCTTCAGCTCAGGTCATGATCCCAGGGTCCTGGGATCAAGCCCCCACATTGGGCTCCCTGCTTAGTGGGGAGTCTGCTTCTCCCTCTCCCTCTGCTCCTCCCTGCCGTTCATGCTTTCTCTCTCAAATAAATAAATAAAATCTTTAAAAAACAAACAAACTAAAAAACCAAAAAGAAAACCAATAGCTAAGGACAAAGAGTTAATAGAGGGAAAAAGTAAGACATTAGGTTGGATACCACCTTTTTCCAGATACATACCATTGAGGCATACAAGATAAGAAGACAATACAAATAAGACATAGCTACATTCACAAATGAGGTAACCATTTCTATAGAATAGAAATAAAACTAGAAAGCAAAGCAAAAGTGGAGGAGAATCAGCAAAAAACTAGCTGAAGGTACGTGTTACCTGGGCAAGGTTCACTGCATCACAGTAGCGGTTTGTATCAATTGCACTTGTTTGTGAAAGAACCAATTTACTGATGAAGGCTATAGGTTTATAGAAAGCTAGGAACTACAGCATTGGGAAGAAAAGACCCAGAGACCAAAAACTCAACCAATGGGTAAAGAAGAAATTAAAAAAAAAAAAATTGAAACACAACATACAAAAAGCGGTTCTAAAAGGGAAATTGATAATAATAAGTGCCTACTTTAAGAAAAAAGACAGATCTCAAACCACCTAACTTTACACCACAAAGAACTAGAAAAGTAAGAACAAACTAAACCCAAAGTTAGAAGAAAAGAAATGAAAACTATCAGAGCAGAAACAAGTGCAATAAACCAAAAGCTATAGAAAAGATCACCAACAACAAAAATTTTTTTTTAATATATAAAAACTGACAAACCTTTACATTAAAAAGAGAGAGAGAGAAAGAAAACTCAAATAAATAAAATCAGAAATGAAAGGGCTACCTTACAACTGATAACATAGAAATACAAATGACCAAAGAAACTACTATTATGAACAATTATATGCCAACAAATTGGATACTCCAGAGATGCATTCCTAGAAACACACAATCTACCAAGATTTAATCGTGAAAAAAATAGACAATCTGAACAAATCACCAGTGAACAGGAAAACAGATCCAGTAATCAAAAACTCCTAATTAAAAAAAGACCCAACCTGATGGCTTTACTGGTGAATTCTACCAAACATTTAAGAGGAATTAATGCCTACTGTCATCACAAACTCTTCTAAAAAATTTAAGAGGAAGGAAAGCTACCGAACTCAATTTTTATAAGGCCAATATTACTTTGATACCAAACCCAGACAAGGAGATTATAAGAAAAGAAAATTACAGGCCAATATCTCTGATCAATATAGATGCAAAAATCTTTAACAAAATCCTAGAAATCCGAACTCAACAACAAGTTAATAGGATCATACATCATGATCAAGTGGGCTTTATCTCTGGGATGCTAGGATGGTTCAAATACGCAAATCAGTAAATGTGATACACCACTTTAGTGGAATTAAGGTTAAAAATATGATCATGTCAATAGAAGCAGAAAAGCATTTGACAAAATTCAACATTCATTTATGATAAAACTCTCAAAATATTGTATATAGAGGGAATATATTCCAATATAATAAAGGCTGTGTATGACAAGCCCACAGTTAACATCACACTCAGTATAAAAAGCTGAAGATTTTTCCTCTAAGATCAGGAACAAGTCAAAGGTGTCCACTCTTACCATATCTTTTCTACACAGTAATGGAAATCTTAGAGCATTTAAGGAAGAAAAAGAAGTAAAATGTAACCAAATCAGAAAGGAATAGTTAAAGTTTTCTGTTTGCAGATGACATGATCCTATATAGAGAGAACCCTAAAAAACTCCACCAAAAAACTGTTAGAACTAATACATAAATTCAATAAAGTTGCAGAATACAAAAATCTGCTGCATTTCTATATACTATCAATGAACTATCTGAAAACAATAAAACAATCTCATTTATAATAGCATCAAAAAATAATAAAATACGTAGGAATAAATTTAAGACTATGAAAGATCTATACACTGACACTGTATATAAGACATTGATGAAAGAAATTGAGGAAGACAAAGATATGGAAAGATATCCTGTGTTTATGGATTAGAATATTTAATAATGTTAAAATGTCTATACTACTCAAAGCAATCAAGAGAGTCAATGAATCTCTATTAAAATTCCAGTGGCAGGAGAGGAGGAGTTAAGATGACGGAGGAGTAGGGGGTCCCTTTTTTCAGCTGGTCCCCTGAGTCGAGCTGGATAGGTACCAGACCATCCTGAAAACCCAGGGAATCAGCATGAGACACAGGAAGATACATCTGGATCTCTACCAATTAATGTCTCCAGAGCTGAGTATTAAGATACAAAGCGGGGAGCCATGAATCCGCGCACAGATATCAGAAGATAAACGGAAGGGGGGGAGCCGCCGCTCTCGGGTGCCAGGAAGCAGTAGCCACCCGCACTGGGGAGCTGCCAGACTCGTGGATCGGCACCCGCCGAGAGAGCAGACTGAGACCATGAGTCTGGGAAAGAGCGAGCGGCCAGACTGAAATCCAGAGTTCCTGAGCATTCACTGGAACCGGATTAAACCCGGGAGCTCGGGAGTGGGGGCACGACCTGACTGAAAACCGGCGCTCCAGATGCACACGAACCACACTGAAAAAGAGAGCTCAGGAGCGCGCAGAACCGGGGGAGGCTGGCAGTGTTAGAAAAACAAAGGACAGAGACGTGCCTGCCCTGGAAGTGAGGGCTCGGACACCAGCTGTGGGGTGCACAACACAGGACGCTGCAACGTTTTTAGCAGCACCGACAGAAACAGAGTTAAAGAGGCCAAGAGAGCTCAGTGGAGAGCGGACTGCGATCTCTGTTCTGAGACAGAGGATAGGATTTGGCCACTGCTGCTCTGACTCTCAGAAGAGCAACAGAAAACCACCAGGGAAAGCCACCAGAGAACAAAAGCACGGAATACCAGCTCACGTTGTGCCAATCCCCATCCTCCCTCGCAGGGGACGGGGTGACACTACCCAAACAGGGTTGCCTGAGTATCAGTGCAGCAGGCCCCTCCCCCAGAAGGCAGGCTGAAAAATCAAGAAGCCAACATCCCTAAGATCCCTATAAAACAAGTGCACAGTGCCTGGTGCCTGGTCAATAATTTGGGCTCTGGACAACCCCGCAACCTCTCCTAATCAGAATGACGACGAGGAGAAATACTCCCAGCAAAGAAAAGATAAAGACTCTGTGGCCTCTGCCACAACACTGATGGATATGGATATAACCAAATTATCAGAAATGGAGTTCAGAGTAACAATGGTCAAGATGATGTGTAGACTTGAAAAAAATATTAACGAAAATATTAACGAGAATATAGAATCTCTAAGGGCGGAAATGAGAGCGAATCTGGCAGAAACTAAAAATGCTATGAATCAAATGCAGACAAACTAGATGCTCTGATGGCCAGGGTAAATGAGGCAGAAGAACGAATTAGTGAACTGGAGGATGGGATGGTAGAAGAGAAAGCTAAAACAGAAACTTGGCTCAAAAAAATCCAATCTCAGGAATGTAGGTTACAGGAGATTACTGACTCAATGAAACGTTCCAATGTCAGAATCATCAGCATCCCTGAGGGGGTGGAGAAAGAGAGAGGTCTACAAGAGATATTTGAACAAATTATACCTGAAAACTTCCCTAATCTAGCAAAGGAAACAAGCTTTCATGTCCACGAGGCAGAGAGGACCCCTCCCAAGTTCAACCACGGCAAACCTACGCCACGTCACGTCATAGTGCAACTCGCAAATATTAGATGCAAGGATAAAGTATTGAAAGCAGCCATGGCGAAGAAATTTCTCACCTACAAAGGCAAAAATATCAGAATTACGTCAGACCTGTCTACACAGACCTGGAATGAGAGGAAGGTTTGGCAGGGTATGTTTAAAGCTCTATCCGAGAAAAAGATGCAGCCAAGGATCCTTTATCCAGAAAGGCTGTCATTCAGAAATGATGGAGGGATAAGGACCTTCCATGATCACCAGACACTGATCAAATTCGTAACCACGAAACCAGCCCTACAGGAGATATTAAGGGGGTTCTATAAAAGTAAAAAGGCCCAAGAGTGATACAGAACAGAAAGTTACAATCTATAGAAACAAGGACTTTACAGGTAACATAACATCATTAAAATCATATCTCTCAATAATCACTCTCAATGTGAATGGCTTAAATGCTCCCATAAAACACCACGGGGTTGCAGATTGGATAAAAAGACATGACCCATCCATTTGCTGTCTACAAGAGACTCATCTTAAACCTAAAGATACATCCAGACTGAAAGTGAAGGGATGGAAAACCATCTTTCAAGCCAATGGACAAAAGAAAGCTGGGGTAGCAATTCTCATATCAGACATATTGGATTTTAAACTAAAGACTATAGTTAGAGATACAGAAGGACACTAAATTATTCTTAAAGGATGTATCCAACAAGTGGATATGACAATTATAAATATCTATGCCCCCAACAGAGGAACAGGAAGATACACAGGCCAACTCTTAACCAGAATAAAGAGACATATAGGTAAAAATACGTTAATAGTAGGGGACCTCAACACTCCACTACCAGCTATAGACAGATCACCTAAGCAGAAAATCAACAAAGAAACAAGAGCTTTGAATGATATACTGGACCAGATGGACCTCATAGATATATACAGAACACTGCACTCTAGAACAACAGAATACTCATTCTTTTCAAATGCACATGGAACACTCTCCAGAATAGATCATGTTCTGGGTCACAAAACAGGTCCCAACCATTACCAAAACACTGAAATTATTCCCTGCATATTCTCAGACCACAATGCTTTGAAAATGGAACTCAATCACAAGGAAAAATTTGGAAGAAACTCAAACACTTGGAAACTAAGAACCATCCTGCTCAAGAATGATTCAAAAACCAGGAAATCAAAAATCAATTTAAACAATTTATGGAGACCAACGAGAATGAAAACACAACAGTCGAAAACCTATGGGACACTGCAAAGGCAGTCCTATGGGGAAAATACATAGCCATCCAAACCTCACTCAAAAGAATAGAAAAATCTGGGGTGCCTGGGTGGCACAGCGGTTAAGCGCCTGCCTTCAGCTCAGGGTGTGATCCTGGCGTTATGGGATTGAGCCCCACATCAGGCTCTTCCGCTATGAGCCTGCTTCTTCCTCTCCCACTCCCCCTGCTTGTGTTCCGTCTCTCACTGGCTGTCTCTATCTCTGTCGAATAAATAAATAAAATCTTAAAAAAAAAAAAAAGAATAGAAAAATCTAAAATGCAGTTTTTATATTCTCACCTCAAGAAGCTGGAACAGCATTAGAAGAACAGGCCTAATCCACGCACGGGAAAGCAGTTGATCAAGATTAGAGCAGAGATCAATGAATTGGAAACCAGGAGCACAGTAGAGCAGATCAACAGAACTAGAAGCTGCATCTTTGAAAGAATAAAGAAAATAGATAAGCCACTGGCAAGACTTATCCAAAAGAATAGAGAAAGGACCCAAATTAATAAAATTATGAATGAAAAGGGAGAGGTCACAACCAACACCAAGGAAATAGGAAAGATCATTAGAAACTTTTATCAACAGCTTTATGCCAATAAATTAAGCAACCTGGAAGAGATGGAGGCCTTCCTGGAAACCTATAAACTACTAAGATTGAAACAGGAAGAAATTGATTTTTTAAACAGACCAATTAATTATGAAGAGACTGAAGCAGTGATTAAAAACCTTCCAAAAAACAAAACTCCACGGCCTGATGGATTCCCCAGAGAATTCTACCAAACATTCAAAGAAGAAATAATACCTATTCTCCTAAAGCTGTTTCAAAAAATAGAAAGAGAAGGAAAACTACTAAACTCATTCTATGAGGCCAATGTTACCTTGATCCCCAAACCAGGCACAGACCCCATCAAAAAGGACAATTATAGACCGATATCCGTGATTAATATGGACGCCAAAATTCTCGACAAGATGCTAGCTAATAGGATCCAACAGTACATTAAAAGGATTATCCATCATGACCAAGTGGGATTCATCCCTGGGATGCAAGGGTGGTTCAATATTTGCAAATCGATCAGTGTGATAGATCATATCAACAAGAAAAGAGTCAAGAATCATATGATCCTCTCAATAGATGCAGAAAAAGCATTTGACAAAATACACCATCTTTTCCTGATTAAAGCCCTTCAGAGTATAGAGATAGAGGGTACATTCCTCAATCTCATAAAAACCATCTATGAAAAGCCTACAGCAAATATCATTCTCAATGGGGAAAAGCTGGAAGCCTTTCCCTGAAGATCAGGAGCATGACAAGGATGCCCACTCTTGCCATTATTATTCAACATAGTACTAGAAATCCTTGCAGCAGAAATCAGACAACAAAAAGGGATAAAAGGTATCCAAATTGGCAAAGAAGAAGTCAAACTGTCTCTCTTCACAGATGACATGATACTCTATATGCAAAACCCAAAAGAAGCTACCCCCAAACTACTAGAAGTTATAGAGCAATTCAATAATGTGGGGGGATACAAAATCAATGCTCAGAAATCAGTTGCATTTCTATATATGCACAATGAGACCGAAGAAAGAGAAATTAGGGAATCCATCCCGTTTACAAAAGCACCAAAAATCATACATTATCTCGGAATTAACTTAACCAGAGAGGGAAAGGATCTATATTCTAGAAACTACAAATCACTCTTGAAAGACATTGAAGAAGACACAAAAAGATGGAAAAATATTCCATGAGCATGGGTAGGAAAATTAACATAGTTAAAATGTCCATGCTATCCAGAGCAATCTACACTTTCAATGCCATCCCAATCAAAATGCCAATGACATTTTTCAAAGAACTGGAACAAACCGCCCTTAAATTTGTGGGGAACCAGAAAAGGCCCCAAATCGCCTAGGAACTGTTGAAAAGGAAAAATAAAGCTGGGGGCATCACAATGCCAGATTTCAAGTTGTACTACAAAGCTGTGATCACAAAGACAGCATGGTACTGGCACAAAAGCAGACACATAGACCAATGGAACAGAATAGAGAACCCAGAAATGGACCCTCGGATCTTTGGACAACCAATCTTTGATAAAGTGGTAAAAAACATCCGGTGGAAAAAAGACAGTCTCTTCAATAAATGGTGCTGGGAAAATTGGACAGCTACATGCAAAAGAATGAAACTTGACCACTCTCTCACACCATACACAAAGATAAACTCCACATGGATTAAAGACCTCGATGTGAGACAGGAATCCATCAAAATCCTAGAGCAGAGCATAGGCAGCAACCTCTTTGACTTCGGCCACAGCAACCTTTTTCATGACACATCTCCAAAGGCAAGAGAAACAGAAGAAAAAATGAACTTGTGGGACTTTATCAAGATAAAAAGCTTCTGCACAGCCAAGGAAACAGTCAAAAAAACTAAGAGGCAGCCCACAGAATGGGAGAAGATATTTGCGAATGACACAAGATAAAAGACTGGTATCCAAGATCTACAAAGAACTTCTCAAACTCAATAGACAAGAAACAAATAAGGAAATCAAAAAATGGGCAGAAGACACGAACAGACACTTTTCCAATAAAGACATACAAATGGCAAACAGACACATGAAAAAATGTTCAATCATTAGCTATCAGGGAAATTCAAATCAAAACCATATTGAGATACCACCTTACGCCAGTTAGGATGGCAAAAATTGAAAAGGCAGGCAACAACAAAAGTTGGAGAGGATGTGGAGAAAGGGGATCCCTCCTACATTGTTGGTGGGAATGCAAGTTGGTACAGCCACTTTGGAAAACAGTGCGGAAGTCCCTTAAAAAGTTAAAAATTGAGCTACCCTACAATCCAGCAATTTCATTACTGGGTGTTTACCCCAAAGATAGAGACATAGTGAAGAGAAGGGCCATATGAACCCCAATGTTCATAGTAGCATTGTCCACAATAGTAAATCGTGGAAGGACCCGAGATGCCCTTCAACAGATGACTGGATTAAGAAGATGTAGTCCATATATGCAATGGAATATTACTCAGCCATCAAAAAGAACAATTTTTCAACATTTGCAGCAACATGGATGGGACTGGAGGAGATAATGCTAAGTGAAATAAGTCAAGCAGAATAAGACAATTCTCATATGGTTTCACTCATTTATGGAACATAAGAAGTAGGAAGATCGGTAGGAGAAGAAAGGGAAGGAGAAGAGGGGGGGTAAACAGAAGGGGGAATGAAGCATGAGAGACTATGGACTCTGTGAAACAAACTGAGGGCTTCAGAGGGGAGGTGGGTGGGTGAATGGGATAGGCTGGTGATGGGTATTAAGGAGGGCATGTATTGCATGGTGCACTGGGTGTTGTATGCAAGTAATGAAGCATGGAACATAATATAATAAAAAAATAAATAAATAAAATGAAAAATAAAAATAAAATTCCAATGGCGCGGCGCCTGGGTGGCTCAGTCATTAAGCGTCTGCCTTCAGCTCAGGGTGTGATCCTAGGGTCCTCAGATCAAATCCTGCATTGGGCTCCCTGCTCCACAGGAAGCCTGCTTCTTCCTCTCCCACTCCCCCTGCTTGTGTTCCCTCTCTCGCTGGCTGTCTCTCCCTCTCTGTTAAATAAATAAATAAAATCTTTAAGAAAAAATAAATAAGTAAATAAAAAATAAAATTCCAGAGGCATTTTTCACAGATATAGAAAAAAAGAATCCTAACATTTGCACTAAGCCACAAAAGACCCCAAATAGCCAAAGCAATCTGGAAAAAGAAGAACAAAGCCAGAGGAATCACGCTTCCTTACTCAAAAGATATTGTAAAGCTATAGTAATCAAAGCAATATGATACTGGCATAAAAAAACAGACACATATACCAATAAAACAGAATAAAGAGCCCAGAAACAAACTTTTAACAAGAATGCCAGCAACACACAATGGGGAAAGAGCCATCTCTTCAATAAATGGTGTTGGGAAAACTGGACAGCCACGCGCAAAAGAATGAAATTGGCTGAACCCCTATCTTACACCACTTACAAAAATTAAATTGAAATGGATTAAGGAATTAAATTCAAGAACTAAAACTACAAAACTCCTAGAAGAAACATAGGGAAGACTCTCTTTGACATTGGTCTTGGCATTTTTTTTTTTTTTACACATATGACACCAAAAGCACAAGAAACAAAGTAAAAAAATCAGGTGGGACTGTGTCAAATTAAAAAGCTTTTGTACAGCAAACAAAACAAACAAACAAAACCAAAAAAGAAAAAAACCTCAATAATTTAAAAAGCCAACCTACTTAATGAGAGAAAATATATTTCAAACCATTTATGTGTTAATCTCTAATGTGATAAGACGTTAATACCTTAAGTGAAAGTACTTTTAAATTAATAAGAAAAAATGATTTTGGATCTAGAATATGACGCTTTGAGATAATCCTTGTTTGAATGGATTGAATAGAAAACAAAATGTGAGTTCATGGAAACAGAAATGTGCACTTAAGATTTGATATAAGGAATAGAAGGGCAGAGATGGGAGGCCAGGCTCTATTTTATCTTGTGTTTGCTTCTTTTCTAAGATGAGCAATTCTATGCAATGTTCATATGCTATTAAAGTAGAGAGAAATAATGATAATTCATGGGAAAGAGGAGATAATTGTAGTTGCAAAGCCCCTAAATGTGTAAGAGTAAATGGCATCCAGGGTTGCCTGAGTGGCTCAGTTGCTTAAGTGTTTGCCTTTGGCTCAGATCATGATGCCAAGGTCTTAGGATCACTTTTCCCTTTCCCTCTGCATGCCTCCCAACTCTGCTCATGCTCTTTCTCTCAAATAAATTAATAAAATCTTTTTTAAAAAAAAGAGTAAATGGCATCCACTTGGCAAGTGTGTGGGTGATGGGAACCCCTATGTAAGAGCTGCTTCCATTATTATATATTAATAGAGAGGAACACAGAATATGTAAAGACAGATGCAAATAGGCTAGCAAGAGAAAGAGGTAATTTTCATTTGATTGCATCTACGTTCTCTATTAATTATTAGGGAAGATAATTAGCTTTAAGAATGAGGGTGATGTGGGTATTAGGAAGGAAGACAGTGATAAGACATGAGATAGTTGTTAGAAAAATTGAATTGTCTAAAAATTTCTTGGTAGTGATGAATGTCACTTGAGATTTATAGTCATAGAAATTAAGTTCTGCTCAGCAGCAAATTTATTGCAGTACTAATGAAGCTTAAATATGAGGGCCTCTAACTGACCCCAACCCCTTATAAAGTCCTTTGAGTATCTCTAATAGTGTTTTCAAATGGTCATATATTTTTTATACAGTTTGTAAAAATAAGATATTTTAACCAAAATTTATTAAGACTATTTTCTTTTTCTGACATAATTTATCCTTGGCAAGTGGCATTGAATTGGTTGGGGGAATTCTATATTCATAACCTTGCATTCTTCATGAAGAGATCTCACATTCTATAACACCTAGGGCCCTACTAATTTTTTATATCCTACCCTCTTGTCCTTTAGGGACCACCAAAACAGGATCCACCCAAGGTGAGATTAATTAACGTAACTGTGTTTTACTTTAGCCACATTCGGCTATTCGGATCCTGCTTCAGTTCAATGATAGGGCTTTCCAAGTCACAGAAATAAAATTTGAATGTTATTTAAATGAACACTTATTTTTGTCAGGTATTAACTAGGTTCTGTAAAAAAAGAAGGAAGGACAAAAAGGTGGGACATAAAAAATTAGTAGGGATAATAGACGGGTTATCTTGAAGTGTCAAATACTTGTTGGAGTGAGAGTAATAGTAGAGTACAAGTAAGCTGGAAAGAGAGGTGTCACTTGTGAGAGAATGGATTCTTAAAATTGAGACCAGGAGGTGACTTCATTAATGGAATTGATAAGATGTAAGGGTAAAACTGTAAGAGAAGGTGGTTGGTATGAGATGGAAGAAAAGACTGTTGGGAATATGGAGGTCTAAAAATTGAGAATCCAAGTCTTGCATGTACTGAATACACACCAAATTCAGGTTTTGGTTGCCTCTGCAGAGAGACTGAGAGAGAACAGGGAATGGGAAGAGCAATTTATTTGTAATATTTTAATTCCTTAAAAAATGTCTCAAATAGGCTAAAATATTGGTGAGTAGTTAATTTTGAATGGAGCATATAGCATTTTCTCTTTCAATAGCTGAAAAAATAAAAAATAAAAGCAAAATAGTTTAAGAACATTCAATGAAAAGTGTGCTGGTAAATGCTGAAAAAGTCATATTCTATACTCCTGTGAAGTACCTCAAATTAATAGGCTGGTAAGATATAGCTAAGCGAGTATGAAAAACAGTACGCTGTGGATTCATTCTAAGTATCCCAGGCTATTTAACAACTTCAATAATATTCTAATTGCTATCTCTACAAATAAATCACTATCCTGTTAACTTTTTTTTTAATAATGATTTTTTATTATATTATGTTAGTCACCATACAGTACTATCCTGTTAACTCTTGATAAACACATTTCATAAAATATACCAGTATGTCTTTATGGTGTTCAATAGCTTTTTTGCTCATTTCCCTCGATTATCAACCCCATCTTTGGATCACTGCAGTTACAATGACATTGTCTTGCTTGAGGTACAGTAGAGCATTAGGAGTAGATATTTTGCAGAGCTTGAAAGTAAGAAAATGGCTATACAGAAATTCAAACCACACAGTTAAGTTCAAGCAAACTAAATACAAATTAATCAATTTCAAATCATCTTAAACAAGTTCATTTTCCTTGACTTAGGTTACTGAAGCCTGCCTATCATGCGAATAAGCAATCAAGTGAAGTTGCTTGCTCAAGTCAAATGTCCCAAATATAAAAGGTCCATTTCTAAAGGATGCTGGCTTATCTGAAAGACAAAATTACTAATTATACATTATACTATAAGGTAAAAAATCATGTATCATTATCATCACCAAAAGGTCTTGCAAATATTTGTATGCACAGAGTCAAGGACAAAGTCTGTTAAGAAATATGACATCTATCTTTCAATGTTGCCATTTTTAAAATGAACTATATATGAACAGTAGATCATATACTGAATTAACTATGTAATTTATTCAAATAGTGTGACAGTTGGAAATGACATCAAATAGTGAGATGATACTCTAGTGGAATCTTAGAATATATGTATCAGTCAAAATTTGGGGAATTTTCATGAGGGCATTCAAAAGATGTACGAGTATCAGTGATTTGCTTAAAAAGTTGTTATTATTATTTTTAGACCCAAGGAAAAAAGAAGTTGGGATTAAGGGGAAGGTGATTCAGGTAAATGGAAGAAAAAGAAAAAATGAAGGAAAGAGTGAGAAGAACAGAGCTCTTTTGAGAAAGCAATGGGTATAGCCAAATAGAGATGGAGAATTAAATAAATAGGCTTTTGATTTTTTTTTTTGGAAGTAGTAAGTGTCATGTCCATAGTCTGCTATAACATGTCAGAGATAGGAATCAAGACTTGCCAGTAGAGAAAGAGAGGCAGTATTTCTGAGAAAGAACATAAATTTTGGATTCAGATACACCCACAATCAAATTCTAATTGTTCTTTATGTAATATGGAGGGATGGTTTCATATACAATTTCCTTATCTGTAAAATTTACTTAACAATATCTACCATTAAGGTTGTTATAAAGATTAGGTTTAAATACATTGAGAATAATATATACACTGTACTTATGCACATTGAGTAACATACACAAATGATTTAACACATCATTTATTAATCAGAAAGTATTTTGTTAATCAGAAAGTATTAACAGCATGGATCTTTATTACGGTGCCAACTGGTTTAATGAAATGGGAGATAATGAGAGAAAGAAGACAAATAAAAAAGGTAAATAATCATTAATATTACTTTGGAAAAAATGAGATCACAGGTGACATCAGAACAAACATATAGCAGAAAGAATCGGAGCACAGAGATACTGAAGCAAAAAAAGAAATAAGGATAACAAATTTTTATATTCAGCTTTCATTAGCTCATTATGTGATTTATTTAACACCTACTGAGAAGAACACAAGCACACAGACACACACAAACACACACAATGCCTAAAAGCAAGGAGCTTAGCTGAGAGGAAACATAAACAAACCACCAGTAACTGTACACACTGTGACAAGTCCTGGGCAAAAAGTATATTGAATCAGAGGAGGGTTAGTTAAATGAATACTTATGAGCATTGACTGCATACCAAGTGCTATGCTAGGTGACTGGGATACAAAAATGAATTAAAACAAAACTTCACAATTTATATCCTCATGAAGGAAAAAAGACTCACAAAATAACAGATCTTGGTGCAATCCTAAGTACAACAGAAAAAAACAGAAGAAGTACTTAATAACCACCTTGTTTTGGGGATAGCGGAAAATTACCAACAAGGAAAGCATCTGGGAAGAGTTAATGTCTGATCTATCGTATGAATGATCAATTAATCATATATATATATGATTATATATATGATCAATTAATCATATATATGTGATTATGTATATTATATATATATTATAAAAGAGGAAAAGGAGGAGGGGAAAGAAAAGGAAGGGAATTTCAATCAGATAAATACCACAGGCAAAGATTAAAGCTTAAAACAATGTATTTTTGGATCTATTAGCATTTTAATAGATCAGAACATTGAGATCATGGAAACGAGTGCTACCAGAGGAGTCTGAAGTTGTACAAGTAACAGATTGAGGTGTCAGCTAACAGTCTGGGAGCTTAGACTTTATGCTATAGTAGGTAGGGAGACTCTGAAACTTCTAAGATGTTGTAAGTAAGTAACATTTCATCCTTTGTAGATAATTGCAAGGGTAATACTGTATATGCTGGATCCGAGGACTCAAACTTGGAGTAAGGTGGACTAGTGGGAAGCCTATTTTAATATTTCAATTAAAAGACAACTAGGGCATGATTTATTTCACTGGTAATGAAAATGGACAGAAAGAAAAGCACCATTTAAAAGACAGACTTAAAGAAGTTGGTAAAATGTTGGCTGTAAGCAGGTTGAGAGGCATATAGGATGATGCCTGAAACAAGTAACTTGATGGGTAATGGTGTCAAGATGTGATGTTGGGGGAGAGAGTAGATAGTCAAAATGATACTATCAGGAGAAAGAAAGATGTGGATAGAGATTAAAAAGTAAAGAAAAGTATGACATATGTTAAGATACTGAGTAGATAAAATCTGGAATCGAAAGTAGACCAAGGATTTAAATGGGCTATAGTTAGCACCCTGAGCTAATCTATTAGAGACAGGCAGAGATAAACGAGCCGCTGTAGCATTTCTAGAGAGATTACCTTCATAGAGTTAAAGGGAGAACCAAGGGAATCTCAAAAAGGGATAGCATCAGAGAGGGCACAGACACAAATGCGTGGTTCACATGGAGGAAAAAAGACATCCAGTAACACTAAAAGCATCCAGTGGATTTAGAAAGGGAGATGTTTGTTGTTGTTTTTAACTTCAGTGAGATAAATTTTGGTGGCACGGGAGTTTCAAAAGCCAGACTGCTGTGTGTCAAAAAAGTGATTAAAAGTCAAGCAAATACTGTTAATAATCTAGCAAATATTGCTAGTTATGTGACTATTTTAATGGGAATATAAGGGAAATACTGTGTGATTGACAAAAATACAACTAGAACGAACACAAGGCTTTCATTTTAGCTTGGAAGAGGGTTAATAATGAATATAGGCTGAAAGAAAAAAGTAATGAAGATGTCAGACATAGAAGTGATAAGAATAAAACTATGTCCTGAACAGGGCAAAAGGGATTAAGACCAAGAGCAGAGAAAGAGGTGTTGGCCTTAAAGAGGAAGTACCATTTACCACTCAAATGTAAAGAGTCAGGAAAGTGGTTCGCAGATGTTATCACAGTGGAATAGATTTGTTTGATAAAATGTATCATGTCTTCAACTTTTCCTTCCAGTATGAGTAACCTGTGGTATAAAGAAAATTAAAGTTTCCTTTCTGAGTTTATCTTGTTTGGGATTATTGTGATGCCTGAATCTAAGGATTCACACTTTAAAGAATTATGGACTATTATCTGCCATTGTCTTTCTGAATATTGCTTTCCCATTTTCTCATTTATTTCTCACTATCTTCTCCATAATTCTTAGTATTTCCTCCATATGTTTTGTCTCTTTTGCTCTCTGTGCTGCATTCTGGTTCCTCTCCATGTTTCCAAGTGTACGGATTCTTTCCCCTCCCAGCTGCTTTGTTATTTAATAATAAAATCTTTAATCAAAACGAATCCAGTTTTTAGCTCTGCAAGTTTTGGTGAGTTCTTTTTCAAACCTCCCTGAACTGTTTTGATAGTGTTCTATTAGTTTGTTTTGTTCCCTTTAACAATTTTAACTTACTCAGGCAGAGTTATTTTAATACTATCATTTGAAATTATTGGGGGTATAAATATGCTGCTGATTATTTCTGCTAACTCTCATTCATGTTGGAATTTTGTGAGCTCATCTTTAAAAGCTTTACTTTATCTCAGAAAGTCTTGTGTGGCCTCAGCCAATTTATTTTTCTAGAGAATATTTATCAAAGTAAGATAATTTCTTAAAGTGGTAATTTCTTGTTTGAGACCACCTAGATGGTATATATAAAGGAAAATATCAAACAATTGTGACAAAAAGGCAGACTGTTCTCACTTGTTTTTCCCTACCCAGGTTCCAGGCTTAGGCAAACACACTTTCTTGTCTCTGCCTTTGTTGTGAGTATATTTTTTTCTGCTCTACCCATTCAAATGCCTTTACTTTACCCAGCTCCCTTACTTGTTCAGATTCATAGCCCATGGCCTATATTCTGAAGACACTAAAATTTAACTACCCTGTTTGCCAAGATCAGCAAAGTTACTCTACAATTCTTATTTTCAGAGCAGCCAAATATCAACTAAAATTTTAACTTGAGGTTGTTCAGTTTTCTTTGCATTAGTCCCTGAGGATTTCCTTTACTTTCCCATAACCACGACATGGCATTTAAAGAATGTGTATCCTATTTATGCTCCATTTATAAGTGTCTTACATTCTCTGATATCAACATTGCAGGAAATGTAAATTCTCATGACTCTTTAATCTACATATTTTTTAGACATTTCACCCTGTCCTTTTAATTTTATGACTCAAAATTTTTGCCTTCCTCACCTCTGTGCTATAGACCTATGTACCTGATTTTTACTTTTCATTTCCATTTGAATAGCTAATTAGAATCTGAAGTTTAATATGGCCCAAAGAGACATAATTATATCTTCTCCAAAATCCTCCTCACACTTTCCTCAAGCCATTGTTACCTCAGGAAACAGCCGGAGGACCATTTTTTCCCTCACATTTTATATTCCATCTATCAAAAGATCTAGTTGGCACTTCCTCTGAAATATATCTGAAATCAGCTATTACCATTTTTATTGGGAAAAAACCTTGATCTATGTCATCATTATTATAATTTTTCTGAATTACAAAAAAAGCTGTCATCCTTCCTATATGCACTAAAGTCCATCCTTCACTAAGCTGCCCAACAGATCTTTCTAAAATAAAATGTAAGATACTTTAAATGCATTCAATGTTTTCATCTATATTCCTTTATCACAGCCCACTTAAGGGGTTGCAGTATCTGGGCCCTGTCTGCTTGCCAACATTTGTCTCTTTAAATTACTCTACCCACATACAATTTTCCGGAAACACTGACCTCCACTCTGTTTCTAGAACACATAGGATCTTTATCCATCACAGGGCTTTTGCACGTTCCATTCCTTTTACTTGACAACTTCTTCCTCGGATCAGCTCAAAGGTAGCATGTCTTCTTCATTCACGTCTCCATTCAAATATTACACCTTAGAGACAGGTGTTCCTAAAGGTCCTTGCTAAAGCAGAGCTCCCAAACCTTCCCTGGCCTTGTAACTCAAGCACATTATCCAATTTTTTCTTTCTCACAAAAGTATCAGTAACTGAATTTTTAAAAAATAATCGTTTCACATGTTTATTATCTATTTTGGAGAATGTAAATTTAAATGATATCCCTAGCGCTTAAACAGCATTTCATATCAAGCAAGTGTTCAGGACACACAAACACACACACATGCACAAACATATACACTCACAAACATACATTCGATATTTAGGTTTATATTTTCTTTTCTTTTTTTTTTTTTTTTAACATTTTGTTTATTTATTTGACAGAGAGAAAGAGACCACAAGCAGGGGGCGCAGCAGGCAGAGGGAGAAGCAGGCTCCCCGCTGAGCAGGAAGCCAGACCTGGGGCTCTATCCCAGGACTCTGGGATCAAGACCCCAGCTGAAGGCAGCTACTTAACCAAATGAGCCACCCAGGCACCCAGGTCTACATTTTCTTTAAGTATAAACCTTGATTATGAAGTTCATTATAAGCATAAAGTTATAATATTAGTCTACTGACCATAATTGTTAGATTATAAAATCACTGCACAGAGTAAAAATAAAGATACATGAAACTATTTCTGATGTTAACCATGAGATAATAAAAACCTTTATATTATTTTCTGTATCTCTTATAATGTATAGTGTATAACAAATGAATTTTTCTATCAAAAATGCCATTCAACAAATATTTAATGCACATCAACAATGTGTCTGTAGATTAGTGACTAGATTAGTCCTTGAGGATTCAATAACAAGTGAAAATACAGATAGGTCCTATCTGCAAGCATTTATAAAGCAGTAGGTGTGCAGCCATGCAAAAAGTATACATTTTATCTTTTTTTATTTTATGTGTAAACTATCACCAAGGCTATACTATTTCTAAGAGGAAAAATAACTAAATAAATTTGAGATCGTACAGAAGGCAGAATACTTCTAGAAAACCACAGAAATGAATGTGGGAAAGAAATCACAGGTAATAAGTCACTAACGGCTAAAAAGAGCTGCAACTCCAGAATTTTTTGCTAGCTAAAGCCATTCCTGCCTTTCTAATCATACTTATTAGGCTGCTAATAAAGTTTAGCTTCTATAATAATTATTACCTTGGGGGTTCATTAAAAGCAGGAACTTTCCCTTTTATATATATATACAGAAACTTTATGCATGTAATATGAATTCAATAATAGATTAATAAGTTACTGAATGTATTTTTTGTTGGACTGAATTAACAATTTATGTAATTTAATGTCTGTTTTTAAACATAACATTTTATTGAAGTAGAACTTTTATAAAAAAGAGTATGCAAATCAAAGAATACAGCTTATTACATTTCACTGTTGAATGGACCAGTAATGCTTTCATTCAGACAGAAAAAACTGAACACTGTCAGCAGAAACTCCTATGAGTGCTCTCCCAGTGACTGCCATCCAACAGGAGCTGCAATCCTGATGTCTACCACCACCATGAAAATGTGTTAGTTTTTGAAGTGGATCATATTGTATATACTACTTTTGTGTCTTCTTTTGCTCAATATTATGATTATGAGATTCACCCAGGTTGTTCTATGTAGCTGAATTCTGTTCATTTGGCTCTTGATTTTGGCTCAGGTCATGATCTCAGGGTTGTGAGATCAAGCTCCATGTTGGGCTCTGTACTGGGCATGGAGCCTGCTTGGCATTCTCTCTCACCTTTTCCCTCTGCTCCCTACCACTTGCTCTATATCAAGAGAAAAATTTAAAATCTTATTTCCTACCAACTACTGTTAGTATCTAGTAATGTTTCAGTTATCTAGCTATCTATATTTTGGCCAACACTACACAGTTTAATGATTGTTTAATCTTTTTCTTATTTAAATAGATCATAGAGCTGTTTATGGTTACTTTTGCCTGATATCATTTTATTAAATTATAAAACAATATTACATTAGGAGTTTAGTTATAATCACAATAGAAATTTTGATTTATTTGATTAGAACTTGATTTTTTCTCATGTTGAATATTAAAAAATTTTACATACTCCTACATTTAATCATTTTAAAAATATATTGTTTCAAGGGGCGCCTGGGTGGCACAGTCATTGGGCGTCTGCCTTCGGCTCAGGGCGTGATCCCAGCGTTCTGGGATCGAGCCCCACATCAGGCTCCTCCGCTGGGAGCCTGCTTCTTCCTCTCCCACTCCCCCTGCTTGTGTTCCCTCTCTCGCTGGCTGGCTGTCTCTGTCAAATAAATAAATAAAATCTTTAAAAAAAAATATATATATATATATAGTTTCAAGACTTACTATAAAGCTATAGCAATCGAGACAGTGGGGGTTCTTAGTGAAAGAACAGACAAATATGTCAATGCAACAGAATAGAGAGCCCAAAAATAGACCCACAGAGACAGTCAAATGATCTTTGACAAAGAAGCAAAGGCAATACAGTGGAGCAAAGATCACCTTTTCAACAAATGGTGTTGGAACAACTGGACATCCATATACAAAAAAAAAAAAGAAGCTAGCACAGACCTTAACCTTTCATAAAAATTAACTCAAAATGCATCATAGACCTAAATGTAAAATGCAAACTATAAAATCCCTGAAGATAACATAAAAGAAAAACTAGATGAGCTTGGGTATGGCAATGATCTTTTAGATACAAGGCACAATCCAGGAAAGAAATAATTGATAAGCTGGACTTCATTAAAATTAAAACCTTTGGCTCTGTGAAACCCAAGGTCAAAAAATTGAGAAGATAAGCCACAAACTGAGAGAAAATATTTGTAAAAGACACATCTGGTAAAGACCTGTTATCCAAAGCTACAAAATACTCTAAAAAGTCAACAGTAAGGAAAAAAAAATAAAAAACAGGCAGGTCAAAGACCTTAATGGACACCTCACCAAAGAAGATAAGTATACGAACAATATCAAATAAGTACATGAAAATATGCTTCACGTTATATGTCATTAGGGAAATGCAAATCAAAACAATAATCAAGTATCACTACACACCTATTACAATGGCCAAAATCCAGAACAATACCAAATGCTGGTGAGGATGTGGATCAACATGAACTTTCATTCATTGCTATTGGGAATGCAAAATAATACTGCCCCTTTGGAAGACAGTTTGGCAGTTTTCTACAAAACTAAACATATTCTTTTTTTTTCTTTTTTTAAAGATTTTATTTATTTATTTGACACAGAGACAGCCAGTGAGAGAGAGACAAGCAGGGGGAGTGGGAGAGGAAGAAGCAGGCTCCCAGCAGAGGAGCCTGATGTGGGACTCGATCCCAGAATGCCGGGATCACGCCCTGAGCCAAAGGCAGATGCTTAACGACTGAGCCACCCAGGCACCCCAAAACTAAACATATTCTTATCATATGATCCAGCAATCCTGTTAATTGGTATTTACCCAAAGGAGCTGAAACTTTTGTCCACACAAAAATCTGCACATTAATATTTATAGCAGCTTTATCTATAATTGCCAAAACTTGGAAGCAACCAAGATGATCTTCAGTAGGTAAATGGATAAATAAACTGTGGTACATCCAGATACAGATAGTACTTGGTACTAAAAAGAAATGAGCTATCGAGACATGAATGACATGGAGGAATTTTAAATGTATATTAGTAAGTGAAAAAAAATCCAAATGAAAAGGCTACATACTATAGGATTCTAACTATGTGTCATTCTGGAAAAGGAAAAACTATGAAGACAATAAAAAGATCAGTGATTGTCAGAGTTTATGGGAGGGGTGGGGGGAATAATGAGTAGACAGGACACAGAAGACTAGGGCAATGAAAATACTCTGTATAATACCATTATTGTACATATAAGTCATTATACATTTGTCCAAACCTATAGAATATAAAACACCAAGAGTTAACCACGATGTAAACTACGGACTTTGGGTGATTATGTTCTGTCAGTGTAGGTTCATCAATTGTACCACCTGTACCACTGTGGTGAAGGATGTCGATAATGAAGAGGCTATGCATGTGTAGGAGCAGGGGGTATATGGGAAGTCTCCATATCTTCTCCTCAATTTTGCTGTGACCCTACTGCCTTTTAAAAAATAAAGTCTTAATTAAAAACCCAACATTTGTACACCTTAAATATATACAATCTTTATTTCTCAATTATACTTCACTAAATCTGGAAAAATATTTTTAAAAATAAATAATAAAATACAGTTAAATAAATGTTAATTATATTTGGTGTTTTCTTCGTAGAAGCTTCCTATTTTATCTTTGTCTTTTCAGTTGAATTTAGGTTTCATTTTCTTTCTTTCTTTTTTTTTTTTTTAAAGATTTTATTTATTTATTTGACAGAGACAGAGACAGCCAGCGAGAGAGGGAACACAAGCAGGGGGAGTGGGAGAGGAAGAAGCAGGCTCATAATCGGGCTCGATCCCAGAAGGCCGGGATCACTCCCTGAGCCGAAGGCAGACGCTTAACTGCTGTGCCACCCAGGTGCCCCTTAGGTTTCATTTTCTAATGAATGAGAGAGCAGTTTTTGTTAGTGGATAGAGTCTATAGAGGCCACTAATAATATTTCTTTTCTGACCTTGATATTGAGGAAACTTTACCTTATATTTATATATGGTTTGATGTTATAATTTATCCCACAAAATTTCTACCTCATGAAAGTTCTAATTTCTAAGAAGTAAATGAAGTGGCAAACATAAAAATGTTTGCTTGCCATATTAAAGCACTTCTGCATTTCATATCTAGCTTTAATCTCCATGAACATCTTCCCTCGATTTCAGACCTATGCATCAAAGTGATACCTAGACACTTATCGAATCACGCCATACACAATTCCAGACCAAACATATCAACATCTTCCCTCCAGCCTTTCTTTTTTCCTCCATACATTTTTCATTATTCAAATCTTAACTCATCCAATTACTACCAAAGTGATATCTTTAAAAGAGAAATCTGACCATACAGCTTCTTTAGTGGATTTCTATAGTCTTCATCAGAGTCTAAATCCTTTGGAATGATTCATTATCTAACACTTAGTTCCCTACCCTCAATGTTTGCCCTAGCTGCCTGCCACATAAAAACATGTGCGCGCGCGCACACACACACACACACACACACACACACACACACAAGTCAGATCAAGCACTTGCTCTAAGCTCTAGCCACAAAGTCAAAGTGCAAGCTCACAACAATCTTACCTGTACCCTAAGACAATTGCCATTTTAACGTAAAGACTACTATCTGGGATTATTATTATTGGACTAATATGTCAAATGTATTTGAACATCCATTAACCATCAGTTAAATTGAAGTCAGATTAAATTACAAAAAAAAAAAAAAATGAGATAAGGCAAAAAATCCTGAATCTGGATATAGAAAATCGGGTTTCAAATGCCAGTGGTGTTAAGGCTGTAGTAATTTAGGAAAGGTACTTTGCCTCTCTGGATCCCCACAAGAATTCTCTAGAAAAAGAAGAACTCAAGAGAGTATGTATGAATATCCCACCTCATTAGTGATCAGAGAAATGGAGTGTTAACAATATTGAAAACATACTATTTCATTTATCAAATTGGAACAGATTTTTTTAAAAACCATAGCACTCAATGTTAGCACAGGCACACATGACAGAACAAGCTTACGTATTGCTCAGCTTCAATAAATGATACATTCTTTCTAGAAAGTAGATTTAGAAAGTTATTAGGAAAAAAAAGTTATTAGGAATTTATTTTATTTTTTTTAAGATAATAGGAATTTAAAAGTATTATAGCCAATCTACTTTTATAAATCTACTTTAAATTTTAAAAAGCAATAATACTAAGAAAGATTTCTGAAAAAAAATCACCACATTATTTATAAGTCATAAAACTAAGAACAACCTAAACATAAACTTTAGAGTAAGTATGAAAAAATCATGGCTCACCCATATAATAGACTTTTGTACAGATATTTAAATAATATATTTGAAATTTGTATAACAATGCACCAAAAATTCTATTATACCACGTTGGGAATAAAAGCAGGACATCCAATTAATTTATGAATGAAAAGATCAGTAATATATTAATATGATTGCCTCTATTTACTGAAATGATTTTATGTTTTTTGCACTTTTTCATATTTTCTTTTCCACAACAAATACATACTATAAGCAGAGTCCGAAGAGACCATACAAGATGTGGAAATGTTGATAAAATGGAGCTTTGAATTATATAGCTTAGGAAATGAAAAAAAGTCTTGGACATATCCAAGGACAAAACTGAAAAAGAGAACCCCTCTCATAAATATAAGGTGGGCATATGATTAGCCCAATTTTATCTTAACTCAAATATTTTCCACAAAGAGTTTCCAGAAGAAAATGGACAATGCACAATAAAAATAGCCAAGAGCACAAGGAAAAAAGACACCAAAAGCATTAGCTAAGAGAGTAAGATGCAAAAGTAGATTACAAAGACTAGAGAGTTGAGTTAACATGGCGGAGGAGTAGGGGTCCCATTTTTCAGCTGGTCCCGAGTCAAGCTGCATAGGTACCAGACCATCCTGAACACCCATTGAATCAGCCTGAGATGCAGGAAGATATATCTGGATCTCTACAAATGAACATCTCCAGCGCTGAGTACTGAGGTACAAGCGGGGAGCCGTGAATCCAGGCACAGATATCAGAAGATAAATGGAAGGGGGAGGGAGCCTCCGTGCTCGGGCGCCAGGAAGCGGTAGCCACCTGCACTGGGGAGTGGGCTGACTCGCAGACAGCATCTGGGAGACAGCAGACTGAGACCATGAGCCCAGGAACACGCACGACCAGTCTGAAAACCGGAGCTCCGGAGTGTGCGCGAACCACACTGAAACGGAGCTCCGAAGAGCGCGGGGGCAGCCGGCGGCTGGCGGTGTTAGAAACACAAAGGACAGAGACATGCCGGCCACAAAAGTGAGGGCTGGGACACCGGCTGTGGGGCGCACATCCCGGGACGCTGTAGGGTTTAGCAGCACCAACAGAAACAGAGTTAAAGTGGCCAGAAGAGCTCAGTGGAGAGCAGACTGTGATCTCGCTATTCTGAGACAGAGGCTGGGATTCGGCCACTGCTGCTCTGACTCTGAGAAGAGCCACAGAAAACTGCCAGAGAAAGCCACCAGAGAACAAAAGCCTGGAAAAACCTGCTTACAGTGTGCCCATCCCCATCCCCCTTGCAGGGGACAGGGAGACTACCCAAAAAGGGTTGCCTGAGTATCAGCGCGGCAGGTCCCTCCCCCAGAAGGCAGGCTGAAAAATCAAGATGCCCACATCCCTAAGATCCCTATAAAACAAGTGCACACTTCATGGCTCCTGGTCAATAATTTGGGCTCTGGACAACCCTGTCACCTCTCCTTATCAGAATGACGAGAAGGAGAAACCCCCCCAGCAAAGAAAAGACAATGAGTCTGTGGCCTCTGCCACAGCACTGATGGATATGGATATAAACAAATTATCAGAAATGGAGTTCAGAGGAACAATGGTCAAGATGATGTGTAGACTTGAAAAAAATATTAACGAAAATATTAACGAGAATATAGCATCTCTAAGGGCGGAAATGAGAGCGAATCTGGCAGAAACTAAAAATGCTATGAATCAAATGCAGACAAACTAGATGCTCTGACGGCCAGGGTAAATGAGGCAGAAGACGAATTAGTGAACTGGACGATGGGATGGTAGAAGAGAAAGCTAAAACAGAAACTTGGCTCAAAAAATCCAATCTCAGGAATGTAGGTTACGGGAGATTACTGACTCAATGAAACGTTCCAATGTCAGAATCATCGGCATCCCTGAGGGGGTGGAGAAAGAGAGAGGTCTACAAGAGATATTTGAACAAGCCACGTCACGTCATAGTGCAACTCGCAAATATTAGATGCAAGGATACAGTATTGAAAGCGGCCAGGGCAAAGAAATTTCTCACGTACCAAGGCAAAGGTATTAGGATTACATGAGATCTGTCTACACAGACCTGGAATGGGAGAAAGGGTTGGGGGGGGGGCATTTTTAAAGCTCTTTTAGAGAAAAACATGCAGCCAAGGATCCTTTATCCAGAAAGGCTGTCATTCAGAATTGATAGAGAGATAAGGACCTTCCAGAATCGCCAGTCATTGACCAATTTCGTAACCATGAAACCAGCCCTACAGGAGATATTAAGTGGGTTCTATAAAAGTAAAAAGGTGCCAAGAGTGACACAGAACAGAAAGTTACAATCTATAGAAACAAAGATTTTACAGGCAACATGACATCATTAAAATCATATCTCTCAATAATCACTCTCAATGTGAATGGCCTAAATGCTCCCATAAAACACCACGGGGTTGCAGATTGGATAAAAAGACATGACCCATCCATTTGCTGTCTACAAGAGTCTCATCTTGAACCTAAAGATACATCCAGACTGAAAGTGAAGGGATGGAAAACCATCTTTAATGCCAATGGACCTCAAAGAAAGCTGGGGTAGGAATTCTCATTTCAGACAGATTGGATTTTAAACTAAAGACTATAGTTAGAGATACAGAAGGACACTAAATTATTCTTAAAGGATGTATCCAACAAGTGGATAATTATAAATATCTGTTCTGGGACACAAAACAGGTCTCAACCGATACCAAAAGATTGAAATTATCCCCTGCATATTCTCAGACCACAACGCTCTGAAATTGGAACTCAACCACAAGGAAAAATTTGGAAGAAACTCAAACACTTGGAGACTAAGAACCATCCTGCTCAGGAATGACTCGATAAACCAGGAAATCAAAAATCAAATTAAACAATTTATGGAGACCAATGAGAATGAAAATACAACAGTCCAAAACCTATGGGATACTGCAAAGGCAGTCCTAAGGGGGAAATACATAGCCATCCAAGCCTCACTCAAAAGAATAGAAAAATCTAAAATGCAGTTTTTATATTCTCACCTCAAGAAGCTGGAACAGCAACAGAGGGACAGGCCTAATCCACGCACGAGGAAGCAGTTGACCAAAATTAGAGCTGAAATCAATCAAGCAGAAACCAGAAGTACAGTAGAGCAGATCAACAGGACTAGAAGCTGGTTCTTTGAGAGAATCAATAAAATTGACAGACCACTGGCAAGACTTATCCAAAAGAAAAGAGAAAGGACCCAGATTATTAAAATTATGAATGAAAAAGGAGAGGTCACGACGAACACCATTGAAATTGGAAGGATTATTAGAAATTTTTATCAACAGCTATATGCCAATAAACTAAGCAATCTGGAAGAGATGGAATCCTTCCTGGAAACCTATAAACTACCAAGATTGAAACCGGAAGAAATTGATTCCTTAAACAGGCCAATTAATTATGAAGAAATTGAGTCAGTGATAAACAACCTTCCAAATAACAAAACTCCAGGCCCGGACGGTTTTCCTGGGGAATTCTACCAAACATTCAAAGAAGAAATAATACCTATTCTCCTAAAGCTATTTCAAAAAATAGAAACAGAAGGAAAGCTACCAAACTCATTCTATGAGGCCAATATTACCTTGATCCCCAAACCAGGCAAAGACCCCCTCAAAAAGGAGAATTACAGACCGATTTCCCTAATGAATATGGACGCCAAAATCCTCAACAAGATACTTGCTAATAGAATCCAACAGTACATTAAAAGGATTATCCATCACGATCAAGTGGGATTCATACCTGGGATGCAAGCGTGGTTCAATATTCGCAAATCAATCAGCGTGATACATCATATCAACAAGAAAAGACTCAGGAACCATATGATCCTCTCAATCGATGCCGAAAAAGCATTTGACAAAATACAGCATCCTTTCCTGATTAAAACCCTTCAGAGTGTAGGAATAGAAGGTACATTTCTCAATCTCATAAAAGCCATCTATGAAAAGCCTACTGCAAATATTATTCTCAATGGGGAAAAGCTGGAAGCCTTTCCCTTAAGATCAGGAACACGACAAGGATGCCCACTCTCGCCACTATTATTCAACATAGTACTAGAAGTCCTTGCAACAGCAATCAGACGACAAAAAGGGATCAAAGGTATTCAAATTGGCAAAGAAGAAGTCAAAATGTCTCTCTTTGCAGATGACATGATACTCTATATGGAAAACCCAAAAGAAGCCACTCCCAAACTATTAGAAGTTATAGAGCAATTCAGTAACGTGGCAGGATACAAAATAAATGCTCAGAAATCAGTTGCATTTCTATACACGAATAACGAGACCGAAGAAAGAGAAATTAGGGAATCCATCCCATTTACAATAGCACCAAAAACCATACGTTACCTTGGAATTAACTTAACCAGAGACGTAAAGGACCTATATTCTAGAAACTATAAATCACTCTTGAAAGACATTGAGGAAGACATAAAAAGATGGAAAGATATTCCATGCTCATGGATCGGAAGAATTAACATAGTTAAAATGTCCATGCTACCCAGAGCAATCTACACTTTCAATGCTATCCCGATCAAAATACCAAGGACATTTTTCAAAGAACTGGAACAAACAGTCCTTAAATTTGTATGGAAACAGAAAAGGCCCCGAATCTCCAAGGAACTGTTGAAAAGGAAAAACAAAGCTGGGGGCATCACAATGCCGGATTTCGAGCTGTACTACAAAGCTGTGATCACAAAGACAGCATGGTACTGGCACAAAAACAGACACATAGACCAATGGAACAGAATAGAGAGCCCAGAAATGGACCCTCGGCTCTTTGGGCAACTAATATTTGATAAAGCAGGAAAAAACATCCGGTGGGAAAAAGACAGTCTCTTCAATAAATGGTGCTGGGAAAATTGGACAGCTACATGCAAGAGAATGAAACTTGACCACTATCTCACACCATACACAAAAATAAACTCCAAATGGATGAAAGACCTCGATGTGAGACAGGAATCCATCAAAATTCTAGAGGAGAACATAGGCAGCAACCTCTACGACATCGGCCAAAGCAACCTTTTTCATGACACATCCCCAAAGGCAAGAGAAACAAAAGATAAAATGAATTTATGGGACTTCATCAAGATTAAAAGTTTCTGCACAGCCAAGGAAACAGTCAGAAAAACTAAGAGGCAGCCCACGGAATGGGAGAATATATTTGCAAATGACACTACAGATAAAGGACTGGTATCCAAGATCTACAAAGAACTTCTCAAACTCAATAGACAAGAAACAAATAAGGAAATCAAAAAATGGGCAGAAGACACGAACAGACACTTTTCCAATGAAGACATACAAATGGCTAACAGACACATGAAAAAATGTTCAAAATCATTAGCCATCAGGGAAATTCAAATCAAAACCATATTGAGATACCACCTTACGCCAGTTAGGATGGCAAAAATTGAAAAGGCAGGCAACAACAAAAGTTGGAGAGGATGTGGAGAAAGGGGATCCCTCCTACACTGTTGGTGGGAATGCAAGTTGGTACAGCCACTTTCGAAAACAGTGCGGAAGTCCCTTAAAAAGTTAAAAATTGAGCTACCCTACAATCCAGCAATTGCACTACTGGGTATTTACCCCAAAGATACAGACGTAGTGAAGAGAAGGGCCATATGCACCCCAATGTTCATAGTAGCATTGTCCAAAATAGCTAAATCGTGGAAGGACCCGAGATGCCCTTCAATAGATGACTGGATTAAGAAGATGTGGTCCATATATACAATAGAATATCACTCAGCTATCAAAAAGAATGATTTCTCAACATTTGCTGCAACATGGACAGCACTGGAGGAGATAATGCTAAGTGAAATAAGTCAAGCAGAGAAAGACAATTATCATATGGTTTCTCTCATCTGTGGAACATAAGAAGTAGGAAGATCGGTAGGAGAAGAAAGGGATAAAGAAAGGGGGGTAATCAGAAGGGGGAATAAAGCATGAGAGACTATGGACTCTGAGAAACAAACTGAGGGCTTCAGAGGGGTGGGGGAATGGGATAGGCTGGTGATGGGTATTAAGGAGGGCACGTATTGCATGGTGCACTGGGTGTTACACACAACTAATGAATCATGGAACTTTACATCAAAAACCAGGGATGTACTGTACGGTGACTAACATAATAAAAAATATTATTATTTAAAAAAAGAATCAGAAAAAAAAGATTACAAAGACTACACATATTTAAATTGTCAGATGTAGATAAAATAATAACTAAAATAAAATAACTATTTGTACTATGTTGAAGAAGCAAAAGTTAAGCTGTAAATATCTACATCAAACAGGGAATCATAAAATGACTTAGAAGATTTGGAAGAAAAGCAAATAAAGTTTGGAAATGAATAATTACATTTGCATCTATCTATCATCTATCTATCTATCTATCTATCTATCTATCTATCTATCTATCATCTATCTACCTACCTACCTACTTACCTATCATCTGAGAGTGAGAGACCAGTTAAAAACAAGAACGTAAGAAATGTTTGGCATATATGACTGATGATTATCTCCTCAAATATTACCTCTGTGTTTTTTTTTTTTTAATCTTCTCTTCCTTTGGAACATCACTTAGAAATGTGGTAGACCTGACTCTTTCTTGCCTGTATATCCCTTCATCTTTCATTTCACTATTCTTTCATTTATTCTCTGTTGAGAACTACATAATCTGCTATTAAAATCATCCATTAATTTTTTTAATTTCAGGTAAAAATTTGAAGGAAAATTTAAGTAATTAAATGACATCTGAGGTATTAAGTGGACAAGTGCAATACATATGATTGAAATCCTTTCCTATAACCAGGTCTACGTTCCCACTACATGTGATAGATTGTATCAGTATTCTCAATTATGCACTGTCTCTCTTTTTAAGAGGATTAGACTTACCACCCTGTTGACATCAGGCTTGGCCATATGACTTGCTTTGTTCAATGGAGTGTGAGCAGAAGAAACACTTATCTTCTGGTGGAAACTCTAAGAGCTATCAAGTGATCTCACTAATGAATTTTACTTATCAGAGCAATGTGTCCTAGAAGGATCTGATCCTTCACCCTGAATCTAAGAAGTAGAAATAACGTAAAGCAGAGACACAGCTAAGCTGCAATTGCTAGTGAGAAATAAACTTTTATACTTGTATACCACTAAGATAGGGTGGTTGCTTTTTACTGTGGGATAATCTAATAAATGCTAACCTCACACTCTCTTCTGCCAGAGGAGTCTTCTCATTAGCTTCATTTTTTTTTCTCCCCTCTGCTTCTCCTAATAAAATGTATTAATATTAACAAGTACATTTTTAAGTTGTCTCTTGGAAAACAATGTTCATTTTGTTCTCTTTTAAATCGCAGAGGACCATAGGGGAAGGTAGGGAAAACTGAATGGGAAGAAATTGGAGAGGGAGATAAACCATGATAGACTCTGGACTCTGAGAAACAAACTGAGAGTTACAGAAGGCAGGGGCGTGGGGGGATGGGGTAACTGGATGATGGGTATTAAGGAGGGCACGTGTTGTGATGAGCACTGGGTGTTAAATGCAACTAATGAATCATTGAACACTACATCAAAAACTAATGATGTACTACATGTTGGCTAATTGAACATAATAATAATAAAAAAGTATTTTCAACATACAGATAAATCTTACAAATATTTCATTCTATCATTACCAAAAATAAAATGATCAGTAAGAAATTTTAACAATCTTTCTATACAATCATCAAATATCATCGTTGTTCCTCTCCCTTCTTTCCTCCTTCCCTCCCTTCCATAATTAACTTTGGATAGCATAGTATGTGTCAGGCACTATGCTTGACGATGTGGATTCACTGGTGAAGAAAATATGGCCATGGTATATGCCTGTCTTCATAGATCTTCTCATTTTTTGAGGGGAATGAACAAGAGTCAAATATTCACACACACAAAATTCCAAATATGGCAAGAGATATGGAGAAAAGTAAGTGGGCCATACACACACATAAGAGACAAATTGGATTTAACTGGACAGTCAATGAAAAGCTTCTCAGAACTGACTCTTAAACTGTCTTAAGGATAAGTGCTGGGAAGAAGGAACAAGAAAAATACTATAGGAAAAGTAAATAGCATTAAAATGTCAAATGGGCTGGGGAAAATATGGCAAATAGGAGAAGATGAAGTAAGGCCATTGTATCCGAACCAAATAATAAGGGTAAGTAAACCATGTGTGATATGAAACTGCACAGACACGTATGTTTGCCTATTCAGGGACCTAGCAGGAGAGGGTAAGGAGGCATTTTGTCCCTTCATTCCTGATAACATTTATGTAGGTATGGAGAGGAACTGATCATACTTATGTTTAAAAAAAAAAAAAGGAAGAAAAAAGAAATGTACCTACCATAGTGTAGATAATAGATTAGAAAGAGAGCATAATGACTGCAGTAAGCTAGCTTTGGAAGTCACTGTAAGTTCACACAAGACATGATGATAGCTTGTACCAGGGTGCTGGTGGAGTAGTGAGACAGATAAAAAGATATTTAGCATGTGGAAGATTTTTTCTTAACATGTTGAATATGAGGATTGAAATAGAAAAAGGAAGCAAGAAAACCTGTAGATTTCTGACCTGAGAAAACTAGTAGCTGCTAGAAAGAATTGAGGGTTGACAAGGACAGCAGAAGTTTAATTAAACATATTTTAATTTTAAAGTGTCTTTGAGTATAAGAGGATGTGTCAAAAAGAGGTGATATGAGTGAACAGAAAACTCCTTATTAGATCATTTTTTCACCATTTTGATATTTCTAAAGGGATTCAGAGTGATTTAAAGAGCAACATCAAGCAATATCTAGGGGCACCTGGGTAGTTCAGTTGGTTAAGCCTCCATCTGACTCTTGATTTCAGCTCAGGTCATGATCGCATGGTTGTGAGATTAAGCCCTGTGTCCGGCTCTGTGCTGGGAGTGGAGCCTACTTAACATTCTCTCTCTCCCTCTCTCTCTGCTCCCCTCCTCCCACTCTAAAAAAAAATGCTAATAGAAATAAACAAAATTTAAGCTAATGATAAACACAAACACCACCACACCCCAGGAGAACAAAATGAAGAGATGTATTATTTAACATATTGGATATGTTATACCAAAATAAAAATTATATTTGCACCATTACCTGTCATTGATTAAACCTGCTATGGTTTCAATATCAATTTCGAGTCTTCTGTTTTCTTCTATCAATTGAGTATTTGCAATTGAAATATCTGAAAAGTCTTTTGCAATATTAGAAAGCTCAATATCCCACGATTTTTTCTTTAAGAAAATAATAAGAGAATCATTTATACATGTCTTGTATCTCAGAAAGGAAAAAAATGTATAATAATGAAATTACTTTTACTTGCATGAGTTAGTATTTAGAAATAGAGAATAGAACTCCAGAGAGAAGGAGGGAAAGGTCAACTTACTGCAGCATAATAATTATTAAGTACATCCAGATACTCCTTTTCGTAACTTTTTCTCTTCCAGGATAGTTGCTCATAATTTTTTTTCAAATCATCTAGCTAAGAAAAAATATAGAGAAAAAAATGAATTATGAAGCTTCCCATTCTTTTGTAAAGTAAGAAATATATTTCAAATTATGTAGTTTCCATAACTTAATAAATGTTGATTAAAATAGTATAACACTGTATGTTGTTGCCATTTATAAAAATTGATTCAAGATTCTGAATAGAATATAGCAAATCAAGTCTAACAGTGCTCAAAGAATTAATCAGATAAAATAGAATGTATTTTAGTTATGTTGTAAGAACTGATAAAAATTAGAAAATTTCAATCGTAATTCATCACATTAAAAAATTAAAGGAAAAAAATAACATGAATACGGTCAACACTCAAGAGAACAGTTATGTGATAAATTCACTATCTAGTTTCAATAATTTTTAAACTAGTACAAGGAAAAACTATGCAAATACAATATAAAGAACAGAAAATATCAAAATAAATCATAAAACGCTGAACGCCTGCCCACTGAACTCAAGAATGAGATTAGATTAGCTTACCACTATTATTATTAATGTTTTGTGAAAGTGTAGCTAAATGCAATTGGATAATAAAACCAAAACTTATTATAATGTTGAATATGAATAGATTATGCATCTTCAACTTTAGATGGTATGATTTAACACTTTGAAAAACAGAAGATTTTATTTAAAATTATAATAAACGACTTTGGTAAAATGGCTGGATATAAGCATAAGGAAATTAATAGCTTTTAACCAAACAGTAACAATCTGTTTAAAAACATAGTGACAGTACTTAAAAGCTTTGGTCAAAAAATATAAAATATTTGGGAATAAATTAAACGTAAAAGGGAAGACCTATATAAAGCAAATATAAATTCTTATTAAAAGCTTAAATCAAGACACACATGAAAAGAATGATAAGCCATGCAAAGGTTTAATAGAATATACTGTCAGTTATCCTACAATTACAGTTGCTTAATTTGTCAATATACTAAAAACCATTGAATTATACAATTTTAGAAAAAAACAACATTGTTAAGAGGCAACAGATCCAAAAATTAATGACAAAGGAAAATAGGACATTGTTTCTCAAACCATTTCAGAACCCTCTTTATTATTTTACTCATATTATATACCATACCATCTGTATTACTATGCATTTAATAATTTTCTTAAGGCAAGTCACATGTTTATTTAAGCAATTATTTAAAAAAGGAAAAAAGTTAAAAAAAGTTAAAAAATCCAACATCATATGTCATAAAGGGAAGCAAGTTTAAAAATAAAAACAATTTATGAAATAAACAATATAAAAATAAAATACAAGTAGTATTAAATGTATTCAACTTACCAAGAAAATACTAAATATATTTTTCTTAGACATATGATCAGTAATTAAAGAAATATTTGGATTAATGTTGTATTTTGAAGATGAGCATTTCAATGAATTACAATTTACTTGTATACTTAATAAATTTCCCATGTAACTGGACATTATATTTCTAACCCAAATAAAAATAAGGTTTTTTATAATTTTTAGTTTCAAGAAGCCTTTGAAATATCTTCCAGAATTGTTCTTCAGAAACTGTCCAGTTACTAAGTGATGTACAAGCTTTCTTACCCACTCATTAGTACCACTGTTTGGGAAATAATCATGAAAAAACTATCAGGCAATCTTTTTTAGATAGTACAACATATTTTGAATGTATTCCTTTGATAAAGTTGTAACCAAATAATTCAGAAAATGGGACATTTCCACCTTGACATAATTAAAAGGTATATTCTATGGCTTCAATTTTGCTGGATTTTTTTCTTCAACATGCTTCACCTATTAGAGTTATATTAGGACATTTTAAGTTTTTGAATGAGAAAATACCTTTGTAAAATATCCTAATTTTTAATGTAGTTCTCAACCATAAAGTCATCTAGAAGCCTGAATTTTTCACAGAGGAATACCTGAAGCTCTTTTTATAAATTAATAGGGAGTGAGTTTCTTAAAAAGCACATATTAAAGAATAATGGTTGATCATTCATTTACAAATCTGAGAACACATATGAGTATTCAGTGGTTTTAACTAATTTGATGAATAATTTTTAAAATTTCATGAAATACTTCTCTTAAAATCCCTGCATCATTTTGCAATGGCTTGAATATGACTATTCATGTGTATAACAGTGGATGGATTTGTCTTTCTTGGAAACTTTTTGAATATATGTAACTAGTTATTTTCTTTCATCCAGCTATGGCATTAACATCATATGTGCTTAATCAAAAACATGGATTTCAGGACTTAACACTGTTTCTCAAGAAGCCGTCAATACGTTTATATTTTCTTTATCTGCACACATTAGCAAAGAATTCACAGTATGAATGAATTCATCACTTTGCAGTGAATTATAACAACTTTTATACTAGGAATAATAATTACTTCTTTACATATTTGGTTATCTCTATAAGTAAAAGATGAATTGTTATTTGACATAGGCATTTAATGAATCATTTTGTTTGTTATACCCCTGAATCTCCCTGTCATCTGGTAGCAGGCTTGATAAATGTCTTACTAACTGCTTCAGCAGATCTGGACTCTGAAGTTAATTGTAATGCTAAAAACATAATTCTAAAGTCTCAGCATTTTCATTCTCTGTCACTCTGTATATACACTTGAGTATCCGTCTATTTTAAAATTTTGACAGCCTTTCTATTTTTTGTGCTTCAACATGACAATTGTGGATTATTTAATAATTATGACCATTGTGACTAATCTTAGAATACATAATAAATTTGTTTTCTTCACCAGTTTATAAAATCCAAAAATCTAATAAAAATCAAATTCTTCCCACACTAATCTTTCTTTGCTGCTTGTAAACATCAGTAAAGGATTTTTAGGAAATACTTGAATTTGGTCTTCATACCTATCTAAAGACATGTAAATGATTCTATCACATTCTTCACTACTGTCTTTACTTCTACACTTAAACATCCATAATTTTTTTTTTTTTTCAGAGAGCGAGCAAGAGAGAGAGAGCATGCATGCCTGAGCAGGGGGACGGGGCAGAGGTAGAGGGAGAGAGAGAATCTTAAGCAGGCTTCACGCCCATGTGGAGCATAACTCAAGGCTGGATCTCAGGACACTGAGACCATGACCTGAGCCAAAATCAAGCAGAGGCTTAACCAAATGAGCCACCCAGGTGCCCAAACATCCGTATTTTTAATCACTTATCTAGGACTGAATCTACAGAAGTACAAAAATCATAAATAGGGCCCAGATCAGTTTCTAATGTACTTTCTAGATCAGATGTCGTAGCTCTGATGCCTAAAATTATACATATTTCATACGCCAAACGATTGTCAATCTTTTAGAAGTAGATTTTCCAGTGCATTTTCCAATAAAAAGAAAAGATAAACATGAAAATTCAGTGCCTTAAGGTCAAAATTAATGATCTGTACTACCATGCCACTGATAGGTGTTTGTTGGCAGGCTCAGGAAGTGAAGTTATGAAATGCTCATGAGCACACTGTAAGTACTACAGTATAATTTTACAACCTGCAATTTTTTAATAAGTACTATTATTTTAGCCCTTCCCTAAGCAATAAAATCCATGGAATCACACACGAAAACATTGTGTGCTAATTGCTTTCTCAATATAAATGATAATAAATATATAACTTTGAAAATGCTCATCACTGGAATATCTAAAATTATGTAGTATGTCATGAATAGTAATCTTTGCAAGTAAGAAAAGAAGAGGAAATCTGAATGGCTCATAAAAAGAAAATGACAAGGAATTTACTTCACTTCCAGGCAGGAAAATAAAAATTAATCCAATACTTCTTTACCCAACAATTAAGCTGGTATGATTTTAAAACACCTACAGTGTTGGGAAAAGTAAGAAATCAGACATTTGTATTGCTCATATACATATGCACAAATGTACATATACCAAACTTTTCAGAACATATTTCAGTAATATCTATCTTGAAAAATACACTTAGTTCTGACACAACAATCCAAATTTTGAGAATTCAGCACAAAGAACCAGCACATAAAAACAGCATACACGAAGTTATTAATTTTAATACTGTTAGCAGTAGTTAATAACTGTTTTCATTCTGAATTTGAAAGGTAAATGAGTAAGTTGTAGTTGAGGTGAATAAAGTGTAATTAATGGTTCAATGAACCTCCTTTGCAACCTCCTTCTAATGTGCTTTCTTGTGTATTAGAGCACAGGACAGAAAAAGAATGGAAAAGAAAGCAGGGAGGCAGGAAAGAAGGCAGTTTCTACTCTTGTGAAAGTGTTCAAGATGCAAAATAGTTTTGCCCAATAGGACACAGTCATGCATATTATGGAACGTAAAATTGAGGTAAAAGGCATCTTCCTGGTTCTTGGTTGCTTTCTTTAAGTTTGGTTTTGTTTTCTCTCTATTGGCAAGTAAGGTCGTGAGATGTGCATGTTGTATAGTTGTGTTTTTGTGTCCATCTGCTAGCTGTGGGTGTTACAGGACTGTGGCTTCAAAAGCTGTGGCTACAGCATCCAGATCCCAGCTTTCCCATCCAAGCAGCAGGTGTACACTCAATACAGGCCCAGAAGCAGCCTCCAATGTCATAGTTCCTCAACTGGTCAATCAGGAAAACACTCCTGGAAGTCCAGCCTACAGTTCTCTTGGCCAGCTTTGCAAACTTGTTGAAATCTCTAAGTCCCTTTCTGCCTAAAACGGGGGGATTTCTGTTTTCTGCACTGTACTCTGATATGGTGGCAATTCATAGTATTTAATATTTGTACCATTAAAAAAGTACATTAAGAGCACTCGGATGGCTCAGTCTGTTAAGCGTCTGACTCGTGGTTTGGGCTCAGGTCATGATCTCAGGGTGGTGAGATGAAGCCCTGCCTCGGGCTCCATGCTCAGTGTGAAGTCTGCCTGAGATTCTCTCCCTCTTCCTCTCCTTCTCCCTCTACCCCTCCCCACCAATTAAATAAATAAATAAATAAACAAATAAATAAATAAAATCTTTTTAAAAAAAGTACATTAGGCTTATATCTAATAACCTTGAGGACTATCACAATGTATTTTTAAGTAAAAGAGCAAGTTTACTAAGTGTGTATATTGGAAAAATCCTTTTTAAATTAAAAATAAAATAGTAAATTGTACAAATATATATATTTACAGGAACATAGAAAAATATGTGCAAGATGACATACTGTGTTGGCAACACAGGCTATGTCATGCAAGATCAGATATGAGGAGAAAATAGGTGTTGAAATTAATAGCTAAATCTTTTTATCTTTTTATTTATACCATTTGCCTAAGTGAACATGTTACTTAATAACATTTAGGAGAAAATTAAGTTAAAGACATTACCTAGTCTACACAATCTCACTGTTTTATAAATTGGGTGAGTTAATAGAGTAGAAATTACTGAGGATAACTGTAAATAAAAATAATGAAAACATCGAAGTGGGAAAACATTCTGCATACACTATCACTGAAAAGAGAACATATACATTTTAAATAATTAGTGATATAAGGGATTCATAATTGGCAATGTTTTAGACATGCATATTGAAAGATTAAATTTGAACACAAAATATCAATAAATATTTAAAATTATTAAAAACATGTAAATAATAAAATGTTTTTCTAAATGAATGTATATGTATTCTCCTTTAATCAACACATTAACCCCTAAATACTCTCTTGCAGATTAACATATTAAATTGACACACATCTAGTTGTTCAAATGAGAAAACTTGAATCTCAAAAGGGTGTAATGTGCAGCTCACAACTGGAATGCGGAGGAGAAATTTGAGTCTGATTCTCTGTGACAGCCTCTAAAACGACATTCTAAATAAAGTGCTTTAAAAATTCTCAACCTTACTAATCATCAAAGAAATGAAAATTTAAAACCACAGTGGGGTAAATCCTACAAAAGAACTATAATTAAAAATAAGTAAAAGACAGTATTAGACAATGGTGTTGATCTGAGGCTGGAATTCTCATACATGATGGTCTGAGTAAGAAAAATGTATAACTATTTTGGAAAAATTTTTTGGCATTATCTACTAAGACTGAACAGATGGATTTGTTTTGGTTTAGCAATTCCCAAAATAAATTAATATATAGTTCCAATGCACATTTCAACTGCCTTGGTCTGAAAAACTAGAAGGACTGAATGTCATAAACTGGAACAGGGAAAACGGCAGATTTATAGAGAGGTTGTATATTTAAAGTTCAATTTTGGAAAAGGTAAGCTTGAGATACCAACTAGACAACTAAGTGGAGATTGAGTTGTCAGTTACATATACATAAAGCTTATTCTAAAAGACTATGCCCTGGGAATTCTCAAATGTTTGTGGAGTTTGGGGAAATATAGAGAAACCAGCGAAGGAAACTGAGAGCAAGTTTCCAGAAGAATTAAAAGAAACAAGTTAGCGTGTGTTAGAAACCAAGAGAAAAAGTTTCCAGAGATAAGGGTATAATCAACTTGGTTAAGTGCTACATAGAAGTTAATTAAAATAAGGACAAAGAAACAATGATTAGATTTGGCAATATGGAAATCGCTGTTGACCTAAATCAGAGATACTCTGGTTGAATGGTGAGGGCAAAAAAGAATATTGGAATGTGTCTAAGAAAGGGTGAGAGATACTATGACCAAATAAGATTTATTACAATAATGCAAGGTTCGACATTAGGAAACCCATCAATGTAATTCACTATATTCATACATATAAAATTATTACATGAGCATCTCCCTAGAGGCAAAAAAGACAAAAAATTTGACACTTGTTCCCAATGAAAAAAATACTCAGTAAACTGGAACGGATATTTTCTTAACATGACAAAATCTATATTGACTCCTGAAGTCAGACTCTTACTTAAGGAAAAAAACTAGCACCACTCCCATCAAAAGAACATAGCAAGGATGCCAATGATCTCTACTACCATTTAACATTGTACTGGATGCATTAACCAATGTAATCAGGTAACAATTAAAAGACATTAACAATAGTGAAGGGATAATAGTATCTATATTTATAGTTGAAATAATAGCACCCTTGGAAAGTCCAAAATAAACAATGATAAAACTACCATAAATAATATTAAAATCAGTAAATTAGTATAATATGAATTAGTATTATTGATTTCATATACCTAAATATAACCAGGAATGAGAATTAATGAAAGAGAAAATCCCCAATTACCGTGCAATGAAATAATTAGGCATAAACTTATCAAAAATATGGAAACCCTACATGAGGAAACCTTTGAAAACATTTCTAAAAGACACAAATAGAATGGTATCATCTTACTGGCTTAAAATAATACATATTTGTTATCTCATGGTTCTGAAGGACAGAAGGCTAGTGGGCTAAGTGAATACCCTGTTTAGGATCTCACAAGCTGAAATGAAGGTTTCAGCTGGCCTGAGCTCTTCTGCACAAACTCTAGGGAATGAGCCACTGCTAATCTCATTAAGATTGTAGGTAGAAATCATTTTCCTTTCACATTTTCAATATGGCCCACTCCATTTTAAAGTTAGCAATCGCTTGTTGAGTGCTTCTCATGCTCTGTGTCTCTCTGACTCCACTTTGGGCTACATTTCCCTGACTTTTTCTATCCTCAGCCAAGAGGAAGAATAATCTTCTCTAGCTCTCAGTTGCACCCTCTGGAATTTTATCCACCGTCTCAATTCTTGGTTCCACCTTCAGGACTCTTGGTTTCATCATCTGAGTCATCCTTTCTTTTTCATGAAAGATAGCACATGTTTGCAGATGGACAATTTTATCAATCTGCTTCCTGCCAGAATCATGAGATCCAACAGCTTTCTTCTATTTTATACACTCTTGGCCTCTTACGTTTTTTTGCTGATGTAAAATTCACAACATTGTGGATCTCCCATGTATGCCCGGGATGCAGTCATTCATTCATTCACTCATTCGTATATATGTACATATGTACATATACGTATGTATGCATGTATGAATATCTATATATTCATGTATCTTATATGTATGCATATATGTTTATGTATATGTATGCATATATGTGTGCATGTATCTGTGTTTCTGTGTGTATTCCATTAGACAGTGGGGACATGTCCAAAATATTTTTTAGATAATCACTTCTCTATTTTTGGTTACACTGAAATAGTTGAGGGGCAATATCCTTATGTGTCCTTCTAGATTAAAGAACATGTGAATCACTTCAATTAAAAAAGTATTTCAATTAAAATTGATTAATATTTGTAAATTATACCCAAATACATTAACTGAAATTTTAGCAGTGACATAGAATATAGGTTTTTCCCCCTATTATACATTAAACCACCTCTACAACTAGAAAATGATTGAATTTATAACCTTACAGCATTTTTATCATTTAAAGAATACTAAAGAAAGTAACCAATATTTACAGTACTTAATACAGAGTTACTCTCTCTACGAGAACTGTGAAGTACAAGAAATCCAGTGGGTAGTTTCATCTAAAAGTTAATCATAAGGCACCAAATGCATACAGAATTATTTATTATGGGAATAACTTAGCTCTCCATTTGACTCAAATCAATTGTAAAATTTCCAAAATCTATCTCTTTTACAACATAGATAATGTTTGCCTTAAAGACAAGTCAGGAATTTTTATTTTAAAGAATTAGTAAATTAAATCACAAATGATACTGAGGAGGGAAAAACCTCCTATACTTATAATGCAAACACCAAGAACTGTTATGTAGTTTGGGTTTTTTTTAAGTTTTTTAAAAATTTATTTTTTTAAAGTTAACATGCATAAAAGGAAACTGCAAAACACAAGAAGCAAAGAACAAAGTCATCTGTAATCACAAGCAGTTTACAGTTTGACTGCTAGGTCCCATGTGCGTATCTATATAACTAAGCATTTTAATGTAATTAAGATCACACAGTTACGTATCATGCTTTTTTACACAACACAAATATTTATTATTTTAAAGTCCCAAAACTACGAGTATTTTGATAACCAAGAATACACTACTCAAACTCAATTTGAAAGAAAAAAAAATGTAATCCTGCCTTACTTGGTGACAAAAATGTCATAAAAGACAAAAATGGCAAAGGCCTCTGGATAACGATATTGGCAAAATTACAATTAAAATAATGCATTTTCTTCATGTTCAATTAAAAATGAGACAAAATAACAAGAGTACACAAAGTATAATGTTTCTGAAAGACTTCATTATCCAGTCTACACTATTAGCAAGGAATTATGTTGCTATTGAATCACTCAGTATCTTCCTACAGTGTAGCCAAAAGTGATGTACGTACATTAACAGTTATCATTTAAATGTAAATATGAACACACCCACATACATCTCTCCCTCTATACTTCCTTCTGCCCCTCTGCTGCCAACCTAATAAGTCCTTACATTTATTTCTCAGAGACAGTTTAACAATTCCATGTTCAAGATGCTTCTTTCCTATCAATTATAACAAAAAGAAACTTATAAATTGGTTAATTCATTGGCTGCACATTTCATCATACGTTCTACCTCAGGATATCTGAAAAACTTCAATGTTACAAATCATGAACCTTTTCCACAATAAACACAGGTACTTTACAAAAACACACATACAGACCTCTGGTTATAATTTAAAACCGTCTTCAGGGTATGGAGATACTAGTAAAAAGCCCTTCCCTCCACCCTTCCTCTGCTCCCTCCACCATTTCAATGACTAAGTACAGGAATACATCTCATTCCAAGAGGTAGATTAACAGACACCCCCAGAACAGTCCTTCCTGAAAACTAACAAAAGGACATTTATTATAACAGGACTATTTTACCACCCTTACTTTTTATATACTTTGGACATTAGGACTTGCTTATCCTTTAATACACAGCAGTGTTAACTATAGTGCACTTACAGAACAATGGTTAGACCATCTGAACTTGGCTAAAGACTCACGGGTACAGAATGCTTCTCTCCTCACTCCCTTCCCTGCCCAACCCACACCCTGCCACCCAGTGAACAGTCAGCATACTCTCCAGGACATCAAGCTTAACAATTCCATTCCCAAAATACAATCATTCTTATGAATTAACAGAATACTTAAAGTGTTACTTTAACCCTATGCCTTTAACAAATGCTCAACGTTTAAATATCTAGAAGACTAGATTTTTTTCAAGTAAGGATTTATTTAGTTTGCCCACTATATACACAGCAGCATTGAAGGAAGGAATATTCTGGCCTAGAGCCCTCCCTCTTCCCATCTCTATCAGCCCAGGAGAAAGTGTAAGTATCTGTAACCCTTAGAGGGAATTTTAACAAGGGAATTTTAACAGTTTCACTTCCTCTAGTTGTTTGAAGAACAATCCTTTCTGTAAATCGAAACACGGTGTACACAATGTTTACTAACTACTTTTTCATAGACTGGAAACATTTTTAACATCTAAAAAGATGAGATGTTGTAAATTAGGACTCATTTGTCCCTTATATGCACCATATACACAACTAAGTAAAACAAAATGCAGACATATGGGACAATGGTTAATCCTCCTAACTATAAACATTCTGATATTAAACTCTTTGTGCTTTCTTCTCCTTCTTCCCTGAACAAGCACAAATATTATACAATGCGTACTGCTCTGAGGGGTGGTTTATGTTTAAGGTGATATTTAAAATTTTTTTAGATTTAAAGAAACAATCTGTAACATCAACAACATTTGAAGTTTTAACATTAGGTAAAAGGTAAGAATAGTATAAACTCAGATCTTAAATTGTGAACAGTTGCCATACAAGTTCTTGTGGACAATAACTCTACAAGATTAATGATATGAAAGCCAAGAAATTAAATTAATGGAAATATTGTTGTTAAAAAAATGAGTTAATTTTGGAAAATGTAAAAATGAAGGCAAATCATTCAAGCCCTACCAGAAATACATGGGATAGGATTCTTGCTTGAACCTCTAATACTACACCATAATTCAACTTTTACTATTTTTCCATCACAATATTATTTTGTTAAAATGAACAGTTATGTTAATATTTAAATTTCAGAAATACTTACCATAGCTTTGATTAAAATACTTAAAAACTGAAAACATCATAAATGTTCAATAATAAAGTTCTAAGAAACTCTCAATTATTAAAATTACATTGTAAAATATAAGATAATTTTGAATAAGTTTTTATATAAGGAGAAAAATGTCATCAATTACTGTATGCATATGATAATATAGTTTTTAAATATAGCACAGAGCCTGTTTATGCACAGCAAAATATTAGCGGTGACCACAGCTGGATAGTGAAGTCATAGATCAATATTTCCTTTACTCACATGAGTATATTCTAAACTCTGAGTCGTGCACATTAAATATTTGTGCTATTCAAAAAGTGCCTTAAAGAAATGTTAGCTAACAGTTTGTATAATGAATGCTACCAGATTTTGTAGGGGTTGTAAGGAAGAAAATACGATCCCTTAGTAATTTCAGTGTAGTGTGGTGGTGAAAACTGACTGGAAATTATTTAGTGGGAATGCAGGAGAGAAATCTGAGAGAGTGAATACAGAAAATCCTTTAAATAACTTTTGTTTCAAAGTGTAACAAGAAATGCAACTGTAGTTCTTAAGGAAAGATTTAAAAACAAAAACAAAAACATTACGCATTCAAAACAGAGAAGCGAAAGGTAAAAAGGAATAGAATAAGCCTAAAGGAATAAGAAGAAAATAAATCGTTAATTGTAAAAGCATACGTTAATATTTTAAAGTTGGAAATTGTAGTGTTATGAAATCTAGGGGCCACCTCTTATTATTTATCCCATTTATAAAAATTTAAAAATCTAATTAAAAAGTGAAAAATACATATAATTAATTAGAAATAAGAGATAAAAGTGTAAGACAGCATTCTATATCATATCAAAATCATTTCAAAATCTTAATCCAGTTGGGTTATTTCTAGGGCCATTAAAAAATTGTAAATTAACCTTAAGAAGAAATATATAACCTGGTAAGACCAATCATGTGATGAAATAAAAAAACTGTCCATGACAAATAAACAATAATTCAATTAAAAAACATAAAAGCACCAGAGTTATATTTTCACCAAAGGGTTTTATCAAACTTTCAGGAAAAAGTTATTTAAATCCATATTAATTCCTCAGGTAATAAGAAAGGAAGAAAAGCTTCACAATTCATTTTTTAAAGCTAGTATAATCCTGATAAGAAAATCTATCAAATATAGCACAAATTAAGAACACTGGAATACAGACTAACTTATGAATATGGATGCAAAATCTTAAATAAAATACTTGCAAATCAAACTCAGCAGTAAATTAAAGGAACAATAAACCATAACCAAGCAGAATCATCTCAAGAATTTAAAAAAGATTTAATATTAATATAATACATCACTTCAATAGGTCAAATGAGAAACTCTTCAGAATCTTCACAGATGCTCACAAAGTGACATCTATTCCTGGTAAACAGTTTTTTATAACCTGAGCATATTTTTTAAATCTTAAACACGAAAATGAGCATATATTTGAAATCAACATTTAGATAACATTAAGCACTTCTTTAAAATAAGAAATGAAATAAAGTCAATTTCATTGATTTTTAAAATATTTTAGAAATATGCCACACTGAGTTTGAAATCTTATGATGAAAAAATTAGCAATATGTACTTTTATGTATATTATCACATTTTATCCATATATAATAATATTATTTTATAATGAAAGAATATAAAAATATTGCTTTGTAGTTTGGTTCTACCACTTAATAGCTTTGTGTCCATGAAGAATTTACTCTGCCTCTTTAGACTAGTTTCTTATTTGGTGATAGTAATAATTATGCATATGATTAGTAATAATTATTTGATTACCTTTTTTAAGAAATAAATTGCTTAATTCAGAAGACTTTAAGGTAAAATATGAATCAAAAAGTAGAATTTGCTTATGGATGTTTTGTGGTAGCAGGATTTACACTACTATAGACCAATAAGGTAGTAATAAATAATAAATTTCTACTAACAAAATTGATATCCAAAAATGAAAACATAAGCATATATACAAAAGCCATTCACTTATTTACAACCTTCATCTGCAATCTGATTTTTTTTTAAAGTTTTGTGTACCTGCCACTGGTCAGTAAAATATGAAAATCACAAAGGGTTTCTAAATCTTTAAAAGTCATTTTTTATTACCTAATGAAATGACTGGATAAAATGAAATACAGATGGCTGTTTTTTTACTATCATAAGAAACTAAGAGTTGCAGATGATGATGTTCTGAAAAAATTCTGAACTATGGCAGTAGTAGACTTCAAAGAAAACATGAGAAAAGAATTTATAGAAAATCTGTACTTTTGTATTTAAAAAGAATTTGATTTGACAATATTTTTAAAGTACTTAATTTCAGGATGTTTTCTGGTCTACAAAAGCTACTGTTTATAGAAATGAGAAGGAAAAATGTGTTTTCATAGATACAATTCCAACACAAATTAAAAAAAGTGTACGTTAATGAAGTACAGACTAAATCGGAAGCATGATATGCCTTGAAATTTTAAAAAATTAGTTAGATTTTATGTGCAATTAGGCAGCACAAATCTTTTACTTTTCTCTTGAGCTAGAAGTTTCAACTGCATACCAAAAAATAATGCATGGAAGTGATGCACATCATTGCTTTTAATTGAGTGCTTAACATGCGCTCTTTGAAAACCTAGCTTAAAGGTTTTTATAATGAGCAAAATGCAGGAAAAAAATTAATATATCTAAACTTCATCATGTTCTGATTTTCCCCAGGAAGTATGATAGTCCCCAAATGATTTCTATAATTGAAAAAGATTACTAACCTTATAAAATATGTTCATAATATCTCATCAAAAATAACATTTTGTTATGAAGGGCCACACGTGCCATTTTAGAGATGATCAAAGAAATAAAAAACTGATTGTAGGCTTAGTGAATGAATTTTCCATTTTTGAAGTTATTTTATTAACAATGATATTCTTTAAGATGACAAATTTCAGCTGATCAGGAAATTGAGAACATAATTATTTGATAACACTGTATAATATTTTTAAAATTTTTATTGGTTGTGCTGTATTTCCCTGATGCTTATAGTAGTCCCTGGAAAGAAATTTTATGTAAGAAAGCTACAGGCATTAGAAAGCTACATGCATTATTTTAAATCTTCACAGATTATCTGAATGTATGCACTATACACTCCACACCTCACAAAATTCTTTCCAAGCTCACAAGGTGATAAGTTTCTTTTTCTCCATTTATTCTTCCTTCTATCTTTCCTTTCCTTCTTCCTTCTTCTTATCTTCCCTTCCTTCCCTCCTTTCCTTCCTTCCTTTTCTTTCATTTATTCACTGCTTAACTCACTCATTCAAAAAGCCTGAAATGCCTTTTCTTGAGTGCCTAATATGGCATTTCATTGAGTACCTAATATAGGACAGATACTGTGCATGTTACACAGAGGAAACAAAAATCACAATGTACCTCTTATCATTGAAAACCGTATAGTCTAAAAAGAAGTAGACAAGTAATCACTGACTTCAACAGTGTTGTAAGTATTGGTATGGAGGTAAACATAGAGTGCAATTAGAGACCAAAGCAGACAGAAAAAAGTGAAGAGACTGTTTCACCAACGATTTTACCCCTTCTAAGCTGAAGTTTAAAATGAGAGGATTTATGAGGTGCCTGGGTGGCTCAGTCGGCTAAGCATCTGACTCCTGATTTCGGCTCAGGTCATGATCTCAGGGTCCTGACACTAAGACCCTCGATGGGCTTCAGAAAGGTGTGGAGCCTGTGTAAGATTCTTTCTTCCTCTCCCTCTGCTCCTCCCCTCACTGCTCACAAGCGTGCATGTGCTCTCTCTTAAAAAAATAAAAAATAAATAAATGAAATGAGAGGATTCAGCCAGACAATGGGAGGATGAGTGAGTTGAATACTGACTTTATAATTAGAGGGTACTGTATTTATGAAAAGATAGAATAAAGAAAGAACTTGGCACATTCTGGCCTCTTGGGGTTTTTCCAGGTAGTTAGAGAACAGAGTTAGAGGGAAAAGATACTTCTATTACTATCGACTTAAGATCAATTTCTCCCAATTCATTATTTCCATGTCATCCCTTCTGGCACTTTGGCCCACTGTGTTTTAGTTTAGTGTTTTAAACCTTGCCTATTTCTGGATTCTTTTACATCGCCTATGCAGCGGTGTAAGTCATGCCCATATTAAGTCAGGTGCATATTCCCTACAATGCATAAAAGAGAACAAAATATAGACATTTTCAGGGAAACAAAATTTTGAAAATACCAAATCTAGCTCACTAAGAAAGCTTGTAAAAGATACACTTTAGTAACAAGAAAAAAATAATGCAATAGGAGTGTCTGATAAACAGGGGCGCCTGGGTGGCTCAGTCTTTAAGCGTCTGCCTTCGGCTCAGGGCGTGATCCCGGATCCCTGGGATCGAGCCCCGCATCAGGCTCCTCTGCTGGAAGCCTGCTTCTTCCTCTCCCACTCCCCCTGCTTGTGTTCCCTCTCTCGCTGGCTGTCTCTCTCTCCGTCAAATAAATAAATTAAAAAATCTTAAAAAAAAAAAAAAGGGAGTGTCTGATAAACAAAAAGAGTTGTGTGCAAAATGTTACACTGGGAAAAAATTTAATCAAACATTTATTGTGTAAACTAATAAAAATTATCTTAATATGGCAATTATTAAATAAGATAGGCATAACATGATGGAAGATTAGCTACACAATAAGAAAAAATCATAAGGTCCTTAAACTGTTCAAGAAGTTAAAGATGTTGATTAAGCTTCATAGTAAGTGAAATATGCATTCCAAACTTCTAATAATTTATAGCTTAAAATGTAAAAATAAAATATATCATAAGCAAAAACTTAATTCTAAACATTCGAAATTTAGTTTCATCTAAAACATGGCTACAAACTATATAAAGCAGAAAATAACAGAAAAATGGAAAAAATAAGAAAGAAATCCACTATCACATTGAAATACTTTAATACAGCTGTCAGTAATTTATACATCGGCCAGAAAATAAATCAGAAATACAAAAGATTTAAATAACAGAATTAGCACAGTTTACAAAATGAACTTGTTTAGGATTGCATCCCACTACCAGAGAAAAGATTTTTCCTAAATAAAATATTAATGCAAATTACCCATGTAATAGGACAAAAATTAAGCCTTCACAATACCTACCATATAGACTACATTTATGAATAAATCAGAATTACATTAAGAATTTATTTTTAAAAATAACTTTAAAATTCAGTGGAGATATAAGGGTTAATTTGTCTAAGACTAATCTCAGGTTGATTTTCCAGAGAGTTTGTCTTCTACAAAGTTCCAAGGAAACTGGCTGAGGTTCAATTTAGAAAAACTACCCAAATAAATGGACAGATAGATCATGTTTATGTTTAGGTATCTCCATCATAAAGATCTCATTTTTCCATCATACAATCAATAAATGAATATGATTCCAATCATAATTCCAATAAAACTTCTGAAGGAAATGAGTAAGATAACACTGAAATTTATACGGAAGGTCAAAGATCAAGAACAACCTAAAACTCATAAAGAAATGTAAGACTGAGGGATTCACCATAATAGATAATCAAAACTCATTATAGAAAGCATCATATAAATATGAGAAGCCAAATTTCAAAACATTTAGAATAAAATGCCAGAGAATATTTTTTGACCTCAAGGTAGAAAAAATTATTCTTAAACTCAGAAAAGCCCAAAGGTCAAAGGAAAGTATTTATAACTTTTACTACATTAAAACTGAAGCTTCTCTTCATCAGAAGTTACCATAAAGAAATGAAAGAAGAATGGATAAACATATTTTTAACATATGTAACTTAAAAATATTTAGTATTGATAATATTCAACAAATTCTAACAAATCAGTCAACATATAATCACTCAACAGATGGGGAAAAATCGTGAGCAGCTTTTTCACAAAAAAAGGAAATACAAATGACCTCCAAAAAGCCATCAAAACATGCTTAGTCTCACTCTTGATTATAGATTAATTTTAAAAATTTAATGAGACAATTAAAGAGTATATAGATAGAAATATACTATAATATTATAATAGAAATATTATAATAGAAAGTGGCAATAAAAAACATGTAGTTTTAAATCTCAGTAGGAAAGCCAAATGGTTCAGAATGTGTATATTATTGCTTTGTACTATAGTATTATTTCTTTTTACCATTTTATCAATTCTTTTTACTATTATTTCTTTTACTATAGTAAATGAGATGTGGCAGAAGAGGAAGGAAGGCAGGATGATGAGTCATAAGGGAGGGTCAGAGTGATACTATGCCAGAGAGGACTCAACCCCCCATTCCTGATTTAAAGATATAAGGGAACCACCAGCCTGGGATGCAAGCAGCCTCTGAAAGCTGAGAATGATCCCAGGCTGACAGCAAGGGAAACAATGACTTTGGTTCTAAAAGCACAGAAACTGAGTCCTGCCAAAACTGAAATGAGCCTGACAGCAGCTTAATCCTAGAGTCTCCAGAAAGAAATGCAGGGCAGCGGATAGCTTGATTTCGGTCTTAGAAGACCCAGAGCACAGGAACCAGCTAGGACATGACCCAAAGAAATCTTGAGATAATAAATGGGGGTTGTTTCAAGCTGCTAAGATTCTGGTAATCTGTTATGCATTAAGAGAAAACCAATATAGACAGAAAAATGGCTAATTGCTATTTCATTACTGACAGTAAGTTTTAACAGCTATGGCTTAAAACTAAAATCAGTATTTTTTTTTTATTTTTAAATAGGAAAACCCACCGTTTTTGATAAAGCAGATAATTCCTTTCTTGATGTCTTTGTTCCCTTCAATGCTTCACTCACTGCTTCTTCATTCTCCACAATACTAACATTAATATTTTCTACTGCTACAGAGTAGTGACTATATAGATTGTTAAGTTTCTCTCTCTCTCTCCTAAGAGGAAAAACACAGTTAGCTTTATTCAAAATGAAAGGAAAATCATGTTTAAAATTATATGTAAACTAGTTTCTGACTTAACAATATAAATCAATGGAATTTACCTATTCCTAATATTTCTCCCATCCCAAAGCAACTTCTTAAAAGTACAATTTAGGATCAAGAAAGTAAATGGTGAGAAAAAATTCACCACATGTATTTATGTTTCCAACAGAAAAAAATTGAGAGAAAAGTGATTTCTAAATTATTTAAAATAAATCATCTTTTGATTTGATTTCAGGTGACAAGAGTTAAGCACCTTTGATTCGGAGGGTGAGCAGTACAGGGATGGAAAGGCAAGACAAAAAGAAGAGAAAAAAAGAAGAGAGGATGTAGAAGTGAAAAGAACACACATTATTAAAGCCCGAGTTTACTGTTTTGTCTTTCTCGGTCTTAGAGGTAAAATGGAGGAAACTACAGCTTAGAAAAACAACAGGTTAACTAAAATATAAATTGCCAAGGAATATTTTGTTCTTATGTGATCTTCCACAAAGAAAGCCAGAGCTAAAATGTGATCCACATAATCCTGTATCTTCACTGGTAGGTAGAAAACACATTCCAAATATAAAAGCCCCGTTAGACACTGGTGTTACAATTTAACACACATAAAAACTATGGTGAGAAAATTATTTCCATAATGTATCAGTAAGAAATACAGATAACTCCACCTGGAAGTAGCCCAGGTTCTCACGCACTAATCCTGACTTTAGGAATAGAGTCAAATGAAACTGAAAGATATAACCTCACTATGGAAATGAAAGTTAAAACAATAAACAAATAAGCAAAAAGATTCTTCTTTACCCTTCCACGTCTAGAGAGTATAGATCTCCCTATCAGAATTCTAGAAGCCAAGTAGATAATGAGAGATGGGGAAGCTCAGCATTCAAAATATATGTTTGGTATTATTTCTTTCTTTTGAAATTAACTTCTCTTTTTCCAGTGGTATCTATTTCCCCCAGTCCAAATAATGAACTATATATAGACTCTGACTAAGAAGTGGACAACTGCCCAGTGACATTGAATTCAGGCACTAAGTATTATTTTAATTGTCTCATCCCAATTTCCTAAAGTTGATGACACCAATTCCTCAGCCTTTTATGGATTTTTCAGGATAAAAGTTAGCTACCAGTGCCCCCAGACACCAGTAGTTTAGATGTTATCATTCTCATATATGCTAAATCAGAATAAATTTAGAAGAATAAAATGGGAAGAATCATCTACCTGTTAAGAGTTACAATGTAGAGCAATCAAGATACTAAAGACCATATGCTATATGTATGCTTCCATTCATATGGATTTCACAAACAGGCAAAACTAAGTCTGGTGATAGAAGTCAGAATGAAGATGACCTCTTTGGGGTGGAAGGGGGCATTGGTATGGATTGGGAAAGAGAACAAGAGAAACTTCTAGTAAGCTGAAAACTTCTATATCTTAATCAGGGGCATGCTTACATAAGTGTATACATATTTTAAAAAGCATCAGTGTATACACTTGATAGCACATATAATCACGTTTCTGTGTATTAATTCTCAACAAATTAAAACATAGTAAAGAACAATAAACACATCTCCAAAATTTTATTTAATAAATAATTTATGACTCCTCTAATACTTACAGGAGACCTTTAAGAAATTACACTTAGATGAAAAGAAAATCATCAAAGAAGGATTTATATGACATAATAAAAAATGTTAAGTGTAGGAGTTAATACAAATGTACCTTCATGTTTATTTATTAGTTATAAAAACCACTAGCTAATTTTTATATTCAAAATTGAGAAGGAAAAATTTTAGAAAATGTTACAAAATGGAAAACATTATATTTGTAATTAATATGGGATCTGTCTTGTGCCAGATAGAAGAATCAAATGCTGATACATGTATAAATGTATATATATGGAGACAGATAAATGATTAAAATAGAAATAGAAACATGATTGATAGCTTCAAGATATACAAAGTAAGAAAAGGAGTGTGGAAAATTGACAGCATTATGGTTTCAATTCCTCACCCAGTCCTATATTCACTTCCTTTGCCATGTAACTCTGTGGGATTCTCCAACTCTAACTTCAAGCTTAGCCATTTGATTTGCCATTGCCATTTGGATTTTAGCAAATGGGATGCCAGCAGTTCATGTGTGACTGTGCTTGCTTGCTCACTCCTCTCCTATTACCATGCAAACATCGCTAACCAACTGGAGAGGGTATTGCCAAATCTCCCCAGTTGTCTCAGCTAAGACTTTCCTACATCAGCAGAAAGCTAGCCAAACCCCACAAAAATAAACAAACAAACAAATAAAGGAGTATACTGACTGTATTAAGAAGATAATGATCAGATTTACAAAAAAGCACAGAAATCAGTTATATGTGACCTGGAAGAATCAATCTAAAATAAAACCAAACAGAAACACTTCTAACTAAATAAATAAAATGAGATCTGCCAGTGAAGTTCTAATCAGAATGAATCTTTTAGAATATCAAGATCAAGAAAAAATATACTTTAAAAGATGATACATTAAGGGGATTAAATAATGCATATGTATGGGGTGCCTGGGAAGCTCAGTCGGTTAAGCATCTGCCTTCAGCTCAGGTCATGATCCCAGGGTCCTGGGATTGAGCCCCGCATTGGGCTCCCTGCTCAGCAATGAGTCAGCTTCTCCTCTGCCTCTGTGCTCCCTCTCCCTCTGTGCTCTCTCTCTCTCGCTCTCTCTCAAGTAAATAATAAAGAAAAATCTTAAAAAAAAATAATGCATGTATACACACACACACACACATATGCACACACATATATATGCACACATATATATATATGAAAATACACAATGAGAATAGAAAAGCTATAAAATCATATGCCCTTAATATAGCCTAGACATACATAAAGAAAACGCTGACAGCATTATAAAAATAAGTTAACTAGCATAAGATTTTTAAATATTTCTGTCAGAAAATGATAGAAATGATAGATCAAGCAAATGAAAATAAGTAAAACTACTCCTTGTTATCACACTCCTGGTTGTTAGCAGGTTGATTTTCAAGGGTTGTTGGCCTAGATTGTGTCCTTGCCATGTGGGCTTCTCTATAGAGCATCTCAAAACATGGCAGCTAAATTCATTGTAGCAAATAAGCAATAGAACAAGAAAGTGCTAGCAAGACAAAAGTCACAGTTCTTACAACCTAATCATAAAGATGACATTCCATTACTTTTACTTTACTCTATTTATTAGAAGGAACTCTCTGGATCTACCCCACATGCAAGGGGAGGTGACTTTAGGAGAGTTTATCAAAAGGCAGATATCACTGAAAGTCATTTCAGAAGCTGCTAACCAACCACAGAGCTCCTTGGTAATTTACAGTTTTCATAGTTGGAGGTTTGTGAGGTGATACCTATGGCTTTCACAGTAGTTGCAGAATACAACAGAATTATATGCCAGAAGAAAGTCTTCAGAAGGTTTAAAAATGTATATGAGAAAATGATCAAGAGACATGGAAGATACAGTAAGAAAAACTAATATGTGTTGGAGTCATAGAAGAAATCGAAAATGGGACCAAGGCATTGTTTGAAAAGATTATGATTGAAAATGCCCAAGGATAATCATAATTATAATGCATAGATTCAGTAATACCAGAAGACTAACAAATCTCAACAGAATAAAAATTGATCCACACCAAAAGTATCTATAAAATTAACAAACTTTCAAAATCAAGAGATGATCTTAAAAGCACAGAATAGTTGCATAGCAATCCGTCAAAAGGCCAATATATTTCTTAACAGCAAAAATGAAAATTAGATTATAGAATGATATATTTAACATATTAAAGGACAATTAAAAATCAAGAAATCTATGAAAATAAAAAATATCCTTCAGGGGAAGCCTAGGTGGCTCAGTTGGTTAAGCTTCTGCCTTCAGCTCAGGTCATGATCCCAGGGCCCTGGGATTGAGCCCCCATTGGTCTCCCTGCTCAGTGGGGAGTCTGCTTCTTCCTCTCCCTCTGCTCCTCCCTGCCCCATTCCTACTCTCTCTCTCTCAAATAAATAAAATATTCAAACCTAAGAAAGAAAGAAAGAAAGAAAGAAAGAGAAAGAAAGAAAAGAAAGAAAGAAAGAAAGAAAGAAAAACAATATTCTCATGGGTTATAAAAATGAAATAGTCAACAACAATAAATATTTAATTCAGTGGGAATGTGGTAACGACAGTAAAAATTTTCATAAGTCCTTTTCTTGTCTAGCATGTTAAAAGTGTCTTTGGAGTTTGATCACCTAGTTTGTATGTGGTAGTTAATAGGATTTCCTACAAAAAGAACAGGACCAAATTATAACTGCCAAAATAGAAAAGGAAAAAAAAGAAAAAACTAATGTGAAAGAAGTCAAAAATGAATAAGAAAATAAAACATATGAGGGCAAATATATGGTGGTTTAAATCCAAATGTATTAGTGATTTATGAATGCATTTAATGGTCCACCTTTAAAAATGTTTTCAATTGATAAAAAAAATCTATCTAAATAATGTTTACAAGAGATGTGTATAAAACATAAGGACTCAAAAATATTGAAATTTCAAAACTGAAAATATCTCCCAGATAAACATCAAAAAACAAAGCTAATGAAGCTATATTACTATCTTAATTGAGTTTAAGGCAAAAAGCATTCCAAGAATCAATTCACAATGATTAATAAGGTTAGTCATCCTCCAGAAAGATATAACAACATTAAACTTGTAAGAACCTGAGAGAACTTCAAAATATAAAGCAAAAACTGATGGCATTAAAAAAAAAAAAAGAGGTAGAGAGACACATCATTATAGTAGGTGATTTTACCACACTTTTCTCAATAATAGAAAAAGTAGTAAAAATCAGTAATGATAAGGAACACTGTTTCTTAAACATCACCTTGGGATCTTTTAAAAATGCAGACTCTCATTCAATAGGTCTGAGTTGCAAAAATTCTACATATTGAAGAAGCACCTAGGTAAAGCTGATGTTGTTGGTCCATTGACCGCACTTGAAATAGCAAGGGTATACAAAGATTAACCTTTACAAATAGTAAACTTGACCTAATGAGACAGTAATCAACAGTACATTCAATAAGTAAAGTACATAAGAAATATTTACCAAAAAAACAAAAAAATAAGAAACATCCCAAGCCACTGAGCCAAAAATGAAGACTCGGTAATTTTCATGGGTTGAAACTATATGTTCCCTGACCAAAACACAAATTCAGCTAGAAAGTATTAATAAAAAGACAACTATAAAATTAGAAATCATCATGAAAATTTTTTTTAAAATGTATTTTTTAATAGCCCATGCATCAAAGAAAAAATCAAAATGAAAATTAGAAAATACATGTAACTGAATGACATATAACAAATCAGGTGAGCTACATAAGTGATTGATTTATTAACTAATAGACAATATTTAAAATATGCATTGTATGTGAGGCAACATAAACATAATGGATATTATCTAGATCATAGAACTATGTATAAAAATTTTGTGTTCTTCATTTTGTTTATATTTACTTGAATCCAGCTCCACAATGAGTAAGATTTTTTTCTATCTAAATCATTAATCAATTTGAACAAATAAAAACTTTATTATGATACACTATACCATAAAGAGCTTACAGTGAACAAGAGTAATTAGAAGAATTTCATATAACACAAATACATCAGAAATGTAATAAAAAACACTCCAATCACTAAAATGCAAAATAAAGTCTATATATATTTTAAAATACTCCATTTTATTAGAAATTAAACAAATGCAAATTGAAATACCTGGATGCTATTTATAATTAATACGTGGTTACATAATTTGTTTTTAATAATATCCCATGCTGGAGATTTTTTTAAATAGTCACTTTTGCAGTGATATATATTTATTATAGGCAATTTGACGATATGTATGAAGAACTTTAAAATGACACAGAGAGGCTGGGAAGATGGCAGGGTAGGATGCTGAGCTTGCCTCCTCCCATGCATAAAACTAGCTAACACTTACATCAGTGTAAATAACCCAGAAAATGACTTGAAGACTGGCAGAACAAACTCCACAACTAAAGGTAAAGAAAAAGCCACATCCAGGTAGGTAGGAAGGGCGGAGACAGGGATTTGAAGCCAAACAGACCATGGCCATCCGAGGCAGGGAAGGAGCCAGTTGTATGGAAAAGGGCAAGAAACAGACTATCACACCGGGGAGTCCTCAAGGGGAAGACAAATCCCCATCATTTGGCTTTGAAACAAACAGGGGCCGAATCCTGTGAGTTCTTAGAACTAGTGGGATTTAAGCCCAGGATTTTATTTTATTTTTTTTTAATTAAAGATTTTATTTATTTATTTGAGAGAGCGAGAGCACAAGCAGGGTGAAGGGCAGATGGAGAAGCCGACTTCCCCACTGAGCAGGGAGTCCAATGTGGGACTCTATCCCGGGACTCCAGGATCATGACCTGAGCCAAAGGCAGATGCTTAACCAACTGAGCCACCCAGGCACCCCTACGCCTGGAACTTTAAAACTCAGCAGGCTCTGCTATGAGACAGCCTGGAGGGCAATAGGAAGCTGAGCCCCTGCCCTTAAAGAGATAGCAGGATAAACAGCCACCAAGGATATAGCAAGGAAGCAGCAGTTTAAAAAATGTCTGGGGCATACAGGAAGGAGAGTTATTTACTCATCTCACAGCATGTATCATAGAAGCAGGGATAGCAGGGAAACCTTTCCAGAAATGAGCTGGCAGCCATCATTTCTCTCCCCTGCCCTGCAGTATAAACACATGGCCACCTACAGGAATCAACACAGCAACAATGTTCCCTACCTAACTTACCTATACAAGCCCTAGCCCCTCTAACTACAGCAGATCTGTCCTTTCTACTCATGCTTTTCGTGTCCCTACACTGTGGGGCCTTTCCCCCAGAATACTGGTGTAAACCCAGCCAAAACCATGTCACCCACCCATGCATTTTGTGGGGCCTGGATTCTAGCAGCAGGGTTGGCAGGTCTAATTTTGCAAGCAAACCAGCGTGCACCTTGTTAAAATGCACTCCATCTAGCTGGGACCAAATACTACCCACAAAAAGCAAAGAGAGCTTCTGCAAATGACTAGACTGAAGGAAAGAGTGGCCAGAATACAACAGCAGGGCACAGGCAACACACATAAGAGGCACTCCTGAAGTGCCAGGTCCTGAGGAACACTGCCCTGCAGGGCACTGCAGGACCTTGTCTTCATAAGGCCATTATCTTCAAGAGTTAGACAAAATGAGGAGACAGAGGAATATGTCCCAAATGAAAGAACAGAACAAAATTACAGCAAGACACCTAAGGGAAGCCATATAAATAATATGGTTAGTAGAGAATTTAAGGTAATGATTATGAAGATACCCACTGGACTTGAGAAAAGAGTGGAGAACATCAGTAAGGCCCTTAACAAAGAGATAAAAAAGAACCAATCAGAGATGAAGAACACAATAATTGAAATTAAAAATACACTTAATAGAATAAATAGTATGCAGAGGAAGCAGAGGAACAAATTAATAACCTGGAAGACAGAGTAGTGGAAAACGATCAAGCTGAGCAAGTGAGAGAAAAAAGAATTATACAAATTAAGAACAAACTTATGGAATTCAGTGACTCCATCAAGCATATTAACATTTGCATTATCAAGATCCCAGAAGAAGAGAGAGAGAAAAGGGCGCAGAAAATTTATTTGAAGAAAGATTAGCTGAAAACTTCCCTACTCTGTGGAAGGAAACAGATATCCAGATCCAGAAGGCAAAGAGATCCCCCAACAAAATCAACCCAAGGAGGATCACACCAAAACACACAGTAATTAAAAAGACAAAAAGTAGTGATAAAGAAAGAATTTTAAAAGCACCAAGAGAAAAGAAGACAGTTATATACAAGGGAAACCCTATAAGGCTATCAGCAAATGTTTCAGCAACAAACTGTGCAGGCCAGAAGGAGTAAAATGATATATTCAAAGTGGTGAGAGGGTAAAATCTGCATCCAAGAATACTCTATCAAGAAAGGCTATCATTCGGGGTGCCTGGGTGCCTCAGTCGTTAAGTGTCTGCCTTCAGCTCAGGTCATGATCCCAGCGTTCTGGGATGGAGCCCTGCATCAGGCTCCCTGCTCGGTGGGAAGCCTGCTTCTCCCTCTCCCACTCCCCTTGCTTGTGTTCCCTCTCTCACTGCCTCTCTCTCTGTCAAATAAATATATAAAATCTTAAAAAAAGAAAAAAAAAAGGCTATCATTCAGAATAGTGGCAGAGACAAAGAGCAACAAAAACTAAAGGAGTCATGACCACTAAACCAGCCCTATAAGAAATATTAAGGAGGACTCTCTGAGTGGGGAGGGAAGACCATAAGTGAAAGTATGAAAAGTATGAAAGTATGAAAAGTATGAAAGTATGAAAAATAGAAAACACAAAAGCAGTAAAAATAAGTGCATCTATAAAAATCAGTCAAGGGATTTACAAAATAAAAAGACATAAAATATGACATCATATACCTAAAACCTGGGGGACAGAGGAGTAAAGAATGGGTTCCAACTTAAGCAACCATCAACTTAATATACATTGCTATATGGAGAAGATGTTATATAAAAACTTAATGGCACCCCAAAATAAAAAACCAGTAAAAACTATGAAAGAGAGCAAGAGAAGAAAGGATCAGGGAAAAACTACAAAAACAACCACAAAACAAGTAGCAAAATGGCAATATATACATATCTATCAATAATTACTTTGACTATAAATGGACTAAATACTCCCAAAAAAGGGGGGGGAGTGACAGAGAGGATAAAAAAATAAGATCCATCTATATGCTATCTACAGGAGACTCATTTTGGAGCTAAAGACACGTGCAGATTAAAAGTGAGGGGATGGAGAAACGTTTATCATGCAAATGGATGTCAAAAGAAAGCTGGGGTAGCAATACTTGTAACAGACAAAACATATTTTTAAACAAAGACTATATTAAGAGACAAAGAAGGACACTATATAATAATAAAGGGGACAATGCAAGAAGACATAACATTGTAAATATTTATGTACTCAACATGGGAATACCTAAATACATAAAGCAGTCAATAAAAAAACTGAAAGGAATTAATTGATAGTAATACAATAATAGTAGGGGACTTTAATACTCTACTTATGTCAGTGGACAGATCATGCAAACAAAAAATCAACAGGGAAAAAGTGGTTTTGAATGACATACTGGACTAGATGGACTTAACATTCCATCCTAAAACAGCAAAATACACATTCTTTTCAAGTCAAGTGCACACAAATATTTTCCAAAATAGATCACATATTAGGCTATAAAACAAGTGTCAAGAAATTAAAAAAAAAATCTAAGTGATACTGTACATCTTTTCTGACCACAATCCTATGAAACTAGAAATCAAACACAAGAAAAAATCTGGCAAGGCTACAAATACATGGAGGTTAAATAACATGCTACTAAACAAAGAATGGCTCAACCAAGAAATCAAAAAATAAATAAATAATTACATGGAAACAAATGAAAATAAAAACAAAAGGATCTAAATCTTTGGGATGGAGCAAAAATGGATTGAAAAGGGAAGTCTATAGCAATACAGGCCTACCTCAAGCAGCAAGAAAAAAAAAATCAAATAACCTAACGTTACACCTAAAGGAGCTAGAAAAAGAATAACAAACTTAAAACCAGGAGAAGAAAAGAAAGAAGAAAGACTAAAGCAGAAATAAATGTAGAGAATCTAATAAAACAGTAGAACAGATCAATGAAACCAGGAACTGGTTTTTGAAAAGATCGACAAAATTGATAAACCTCCAGGCAGACTCATTAAAAAAAAAGAGAGAGAGGACTCAAAAAAGCAAAATCACAAATTAAAGAGGCGAAATAACAACCAACACCACAGAAATACAAACAATTGAATGAGAATATTGTGAAAAATTGTACGCCAACAAATTGGACAACCTAGAAGAAATTGATAAATTCCTAGAAACATATAACCTACCATAACTGAATCAGGAAGAAATAAAAAATTTGAACAGACTGATTACCAGCAATGAAATTGGATCAGTAATCAAAAAACTCCCAACAAACAGAAGTCCAGGACCAGACAGCTTCAGAAGTGAATTCTACTAAACATTTGAAGAAGAGTTAATACCTAATCTTCTCAAACTACTGCAAAAAAAATAGGAGAGGAAGGAAAACTTCCAAATTCATTCTATGAGGCCAGCATTACCCTAATACCAATACCAAATAAAGGCACCAAAAAAAAAAAGAAAGCGTATCCAAAACAGTGTATCCATAAAAATCAGTCAAACCCACCCCCCCACCAAAAAAATAAACAGAATTACAGGCCAATATCACTGATAAACGTAGATGCAAAAGTTCTCAATAAAATACTAGCAAACCGAATCCAATAATATAGTAAAAAAAAGCCATTTACCACAATCGAGTGGGATTTATTCTCAGAATGCAAGGGTGGTCCAATATTAAAAAATCAATCAACATGATACATCACATCAATAAGAGAAAGGAAAAAACCATTTCAATAGAAGCAGAAAAAGCATTTGAGAAAGTACAACATCATGCATGATAAAAACCCTCAACAAAGTAAGTTTAGAGGGAACATACCTTAACATAATAAAGGCCTTATATGAAAAACCCAGAGTAAACATCATACTCATCAGGGAAAAACTGAGAGCTTTTCACATATGGTCAGGAACAAGACAAGGATGTCCACTCTTATCACCTCCATTCAACACAGTACTGGAAGTCCAAGCCATAGCAATCAGACGACAAAAAGAAATAAAAGGCATCCAAATTTTTAAGGAAGAAGTAAAACTTTCACTGTTTGCAGATAACATGATACAATATGTAAAAAACCCTGAAAACCACCGAAAAACTACTAGTTCTGATAAATGAATTCAGTAAAGTCACAGTATACAAAAATCAATGTGCAGAAATCTGTTACATTTCTTTTTTTTTTCTTGTTTCAAGTTTTTCTTTAAACTCTATTTAGTTAACATACATTTCTATACACTAAAAATGAAGCAGAAAAAGGAGAAATTAAGAAAATGATCCCATCCATAACTGCCCCCAAAATAATAAGACAACTAAGAATAAACTTAACCAAAGAAGAGAAAGATCTGTACTCTGAAAACTATAAGACACTGATGAAAGAAACTGAAGATGACACAAAAAAATGGACAGACATTCCATGCTCACGGATTGGAAAATCAAATATTGTTAAAATATCTATATTACCAAAAGCAATCTACACATTAAAAGCAATCCCTATCAAAATACCAACAGTATTTTTCAGAGACCGGAATAAGCAATTCTAAAATTTGTAGGGAACAGCAAAAGACTCCAAAAAGCTAAAGCAACCTTGAAAATGAAAAGCAAAGCTGGAGACATCACAATTCTGGACTTCAAGCTATACTACAAAGCTGTAGCAATCAAAGCAGCACGGTACTGGCACAAAAACAGACACATAAATCAATGAAATAAAGTAGAAAACCCAGAAATAAACCTGCAACTATATGGTCAATTATTCTTTGACAAAGGAGGCACGAATATACAATGGGAAGAAAAAAAAAAACAGTCTTTCAAACAAATGGTGGCAGTAAAACTGGACAGCTACATGCAAAAGAATGAAACTGGACCAATTTCTTACACCATATACAATAATAAACTCAAAATGGATTAAAGACCTAAATGTAAGACCTGAAACCATAAAAGTTCTAGAAGACAGCCCAGGCAATAGTTTCTCTGACACTAGCCATAGCAACATTTGTCTAGATAGGTCTGACAAGGTAAGGGAAATAAAAAAATAAATAAACTATTGTGACTACATCAAAACAAAAAGCTTCTGTACAGTGAAAGAAACAATAAAAAAATTAAAAGGCAACCTATTGAATGGGAGAAGATGTTTGAAAATGACATATCTGATAAAGAACCGACAACTCAACATCCAAAAAACAAACAATCCAATTTAAAAATGGGCAGAAGACATGATCAGACATTTCTCCAAAGAAGACATACAGATGGCCAACAGCCACTTGAAAAGATGCTCAACATCACTCATCATCAGGGAAATGAAAATCAAAACTACAATGAGATATCACCTCACACCTTTCAGAATGGTTAAAATAAAAAACACAAGAAACAACAGGTGTTGGGGAGGATATGGAGAAAAAGGAATCTTCGTGCACTGTTGGTGGGAATGCAAACTGGTGCAGCCACTGTGGAAAATAGTATGGAGGTTCCTCAAAAAGTTAAAAATAGAACTACCCTACAATCCAGTAATTGTACTACTGGGTTATTTACCCTCAAAATACAAAAACACTAATTCAAAGGGATCATGCACCCTGATGCTTATTGCAACATTATTCACAATAGCCAAATTATGGAAGCAGCCCAACTGTCCACTGATAGATCAATATATAAAGATGACGTGGTGTATATACACAATGGAATATTATTCAGCCATAAAAGGGAATGAAATCTTGCCATTTGCAACAATATGGCTGGAGCTAGAGAGTATCATGCTAAGCAAAAGAAGTCAGAGAAAGACAAATAATATATGATTTCACTCATATGTGGAATTTAAGAAACAAAACAAGTGAGCAAAGGGGAAAAAAAAAAGATAGGGAAAGAAACAAATCAAGAAATAGACTCTTAACTACAGAGAACAAACTAACGGTTACCAGAGGAGATGTGGGAGGGGGGATGGTTGAAATAGGTGATGGGGATTAAAGAGTACATTTATCAGGATGAGCACTAAGTAATGTATAGAATTATTAAATCACTATACTATAACCTGAAAATAATATAACACTGTATGTTAACAACACTGGAATTAAAATTTAAAAAAAACCTACAAATAAAATAAAAACAGAACAACAGTACTTTAGGACTCTACACATACGTATATTACATATGTAAAAGAGATAAATCTTAATTTATATATAAACTTGGTGATAAGTATAGGTGATTTAGATTCTTTTTCTGCATCTGAATTTTTTATACAGGAATATAAATAACATTTTAATCAATATTTTTGTTCTAAACTCTGTAAGCAGAATTAGCGAAAAATTCTTACTTGTAGTCTTCTATGCTTATTTCATCACTATGAATGTCTTTCTCCATGTTTTGTCTAATTTGTTTAGCATTCAATTTGGCATTTTCAACATTTTCTATAGCTTCTTCAAGTTCTTCATGAACTTGTTTGTATAACTCCATTACCTAGAAATGAAAAATATTTTTGTTAATACATGCACTTAATGGGTAATTAAAAGAATCAGGCAAGAGAAAAATCAGAGAAAGGACTTAAATTTAGAGTAATTTTGATCTAAAAAAAAAGTCCCTTATATTGATTTTCTTCCCATATTATTCTACTTAGCACAGTAAAGTCTTAGGTTTCCATTAGCCTGAAAAGCAACAATAATGGGGAAGTATAAAAGTTATTGAAGAAAATAAGTTCAATATTCCAGGTGACATGAGCAAAATAAAATAATTATTTTTTCACCTACAAAAGAATTGCTGCTTTTCATTGTTTTTATTGTTGAACTAATACTTTATTGTAGAAAAACCAGAAAATACAGAGGAAAAAATAAATGATATCAACTGTAATCCTCTAAGGAATAACCATTATTATCTTAATGAAAGGGTCCAAAATATTCCATTTTTATTGGTTCTATTTTTTTTTTTTTTTTTTTTTAGTTATCAAATATCATAAACATTCTCCCTTCCCTCTCCATTTCTCCCTTCTCTGTCAACCTATGGAGAAGAGGTGGTTGTAGTGTGGATGTCCTGGTGGAAAGTCGGAGGGAGGGGAGTAGAAGGCAGTAGGGAGTGAACAGTCCTCTCCTCAGTGGGTGAATTGGTGGACTGAAATTAAGCAATTGCCTCCTGAAAAAAGCAATAATGTTCATTAATTTTTCAAATAGCACAGGTAGTAGTAACCTCTACAAGATTATCCGTTAGGCACAGGAGTGTAGGGGTATATTTTGGTAGAGAGCAAGGAGCACACCAGAATGATGAGCTAAGCAAACAAGTCAGGCAACATAACAGAATTCCTAATATCAAATATCCCATGTCCAATTTGTCAGCACCTTTAGAAGAGGTAACCTGTAGGCAAGGCTGGGATGGTGGTCTCCATGTTGGGAACTAGGTTACATTATATGAGACAAATTCATCTCCGAGGTAAGCTCTTGAGTTGGATCCGCGTGACACTGGTACATACTTCCCCCATTGCTACTCACTCCAGCTGATGTGGATAATACTCTTGTGGCTCTGTGGTGTTTGAGGCTGAGCTGCTTGCAGAATTTGGAGGCAACACAGAGCCCTGGAGCTTGATTTGAAAGTATCTACAATTGGCAAGATATGCACTAGGGCTCAAGCACACTGACTAGAGGCCTTGAGTCCTTTAAGCAATTAGTTATTTCAGTAGATCTCTACCCAGGACCTCAAAACTGAGTCAAGACAGCAGAATAAAATAAAGTTATATGATAAAGGACTATAAATAAAACACTACATTACACTTCCCCTGGCCCCCAGCAATCACTAATCTGTTTCGTTTTATGGATTTATCTATTCTGGATATTTCATACAAATGAAATCATACAGGATGTGATCTTTTTTATGGCTTCTCTATTTAGCATAGTCCCTCAAAGCTGATATATGTTGTGGCATATAACAATACTACTTTTTTTTTCTTGCTTTGTATGGTATAGATATATCACATTTTATTTCATCATTAATCAGGTGATGGATATCGGGTTGTTTCCACCTTGGGCTAATACAAACACTGCTGCTATGAACATTTATGTACAACTTTTGATTTTGTTTTTTTGATTATCATTTTCAATTCTTTGGAGTATATACCTCAGAGTATAATTGCTAGAGCATATGGTATTCTGTGTTAAGCTTTTTGAGGAAATGCCAGTCTTTTCCACAGCATCTGCAACCATTTTACATTTTCACCAGCAAAGTACCACAGTTCCAATTTCTCCACATAGACACTAAAACATGTTATTTTCTGTTTTATATTTATTCCCATCCTAATGGCTGTGAGTGGTATCTCACTGTGGTTTTGGTTTGCATTCCCCTAATGACTAATGATGCTGAGCATCTATCTTTTCAAATGTTTGCTGCCCATCTGTATGTCTTTGGAGATATAGCTATTCAAGTCCTTTGCCCATTTTTAATTTGGTTGTTCGTCTTGGGTTGTTGAATTTGAAAGTTATTTATATATTCTAGGTACTATATTCTTCTGAAATGTATAATTTGCAATATTTTTTCTCATTCTATAGGTTTGGTTGTTTGGGGTTTGTTTTGTTTGGGTTTTTTTGTTTTTGTTTTTGTTTTGTTTTGTTTGCTTTTCTGATAGTATCCTTCTTTTTTACTTTTTTTCACTGACATACAGTTGACACACAACATTAAATTAGTTCAGGAGTACAACATAGTGATTCAACAAATCCACACATTATGCTACACTCACCACAAGTGTAACTACCATCTGTCACCATTACAACGCTATTACAGTATCATTGACTATACTTCCTATGCTGTACCATTTTTTTCCTTAAAGACTTATTTATTTATCTGAGAGGGAGAGAGAGAAAGCATGGGACAGGCAGAGGGAGAGGAAGAGATAATCTCAAGCAGACTCTGCACTGAGATGGAGCTTGACACGGGCTCGATCTCACGACCCTGAGATCACCACCTGAGCCAAAACCAAGAGTTGGACATTTAACCAACTGAGCCATCCAGGTGCCCCTACTATGCTGTACCTTTTATCCCAATGACTTATTTATTCCATAACTGGAAGCCTGTACCTCTCATTCCTCTTCATTCATTTGCCTATCCTTTCACTCCCCCCCACCCTGGCAACCATCAGTTTGTTCTCTGTATTTATAGGTCTATTCCTAGTTTTTGTTTGTTCTGCAGATTCCACACACAAGTGAAATCATATAGTATTTGTCTTTCTCTGATTGATTTATTTCACTTAGCATTATGTCCTCTAGAGGTCCATCCATGTTGGCACAAATGGGAAGATTCTGTCATATTTTATGGCTAAGTAATATTCTATTGTATATATGTATACCACATCTTCTTTATCTATTCACCTATCAATGACACTGAGGTTGTTTCCATATCTTGGCTGTTGTAAATAATGCTGCAATAAAAAAGGGGTACATATATATATTTTCGAATTAGTGTTTTGTTTTATTTGGGTAAATTCCCAGAAGTGGAATTACTGGATCGTATGGTATTTCTATTTTTTAATTTTTCGAGGAACCTCCATCCTATTTTCCACAGTGGCTGCACCAATTTACATTCCCACCACAGTGCATGAGGGTTCCTCTTTCTCCATATCCTTGCCAACACTTGCTACTTTTTGTCTTTTTGATTCTAGCTATTCTAAAAGGTTCAAGGTGATATCTCATTGTGGTTTTGATTTACATTTCCCTGATGATTAGAGATGTTAAGCATCTTTTCATGTATCTGTTGGCCATCTGTATGTCTTCTTTGGAAAAATGTCTTTTCAGGTCCTCTGACCATCTCTTAATTGTATTACTTATTTTTTTGGTGTTATGTAAGTTCTTAACATATTTTGGATATTAACCTTTTATCAGATATTGATAGTGTCCTTTGATGCACAAAAGTTTTTAATTTTTTATTGAGGTACAATTAATATACAATAGTTTCAGGTATAAAACATAATGATTCAATATTTCTATATATTGTGAAATGATCACCGCAGCAAGCCTAGTTAACATCCATTGCCATCCATAGCTAGAATTTTTTTCTTATGATGAGAACTTTTAAGACGTACTCTCTTAGCAACTTTCAAATATGTAATACAATAATATTACCTATAGTCACCATGCTGTACATTAAATCCCCATGACTTACGTATTTTATAACTACAAGTTTGTACTTTTTGACTCCCTTTCCATTCACTTTCTAACCCCCTGCGTCGGGCAACCACCAATCTGTTCTCTGTATCCATGAAATTGTTTTTTTGTTTGGTTTTTCTTTTGATTCCATGTATAAGTGAGATTATATGGTATTTGTCTTTCTCTGTCTGATTTATTTCATTTAACGTAATGCCCTCAAGGTCCATCTCTGTTGCTGCCAACAGAAAGATTTCATTCTTTTTTTGGCTGAGTAATATTCCATTGTACATATATATCACATCTTCTTTATCCATTCATCCATTGATGGACACTTAGGTTGTTTCAATATCTTGGATATAGTAAATAACACAGCAATGAACATGGGGGTGCACACATCTTTTCAATTTGTGTTTTTTCTTCTAATAAATACCCAGAAGTGGAATTGCTGAGTCAAGTTACAGCTCCATTTTAAATTTTCTGAGAAACCTCCATACTGTTTTCCACAGTGGTTGCACCAATTTACATTCCCAGCAACAGTATGCAAGGGTTCCTTTTTCTCCACATCTTTGCCAACACTTGTTACTTCTTGTCTTTTTGATAACAGCCATTCTGACAAGTATGAGATGGATTGCTCACTGTGGTTTTGATTTGCATTTTCCTGATGATTAGTGATGTTGAGAATCTTTTCATGTACTTGTCGGTTATCTGTATGTCTTCTTTGGAAAAATGTCTATGCAAATCTTCTGCCCATTTTTAAATCATATTGTCTTATTATGTGTTGAGTTGTATGAAGTTCTTTATTTCAGATATTAACCCCTTATCAGGTATATGATTTGCAAATATTTTCTCCCAGCCAGTAGATTGTCTTTTCATTTTGTTGATGGCTCCTCTTGTCATGCAGAAGCTTTTTAGGTTGATGTATCCCCACTTGTTTATTTTTGCTTTTATTAGCTCTGCTTTTGGTGTCAAATCCAAAACAGCAAGTAAATCGAATGAACAGTAGCTTGACCTCTAAAACAACGTTAGATCAAAAACAACTTGCACAAACTTATGTTTGATACTATTTGAAGAATAGAAAAGAAACCATGCTTAAAATTTTTGGAGAGTAAGGGACGAAAATGGAACTGCTGAGAATACAGGACACATTTAACAACTCTGTTTACTTTAAAATAATAAAAAACGAATATAAATTAAATTTGCTCATTTAGTGGCAGGTATAAATAATATATTTTTTATAATACAATCCCACAATGGGAGAGTTAAATGTTAATCATTGAAAAGATTTTACAATTTATTATCATCAACAATGAAACTGACTGATACATTCTACTTGTATTCTCTCCCAGTTTGATTTACAACTTCAAAAATTATCATGTTGTTTAAATCTCCAAAATTGTATTAGTAGGTTGACTATTATTAATACTCCTAAGCATAAAAGGGAAGATTACACAGTTTAAATGAATATCAATTGATTGTATTATGTGTAGTTTAATAGCTCCTTCGGGAAATAAATAGCAGGTCAATTTTCACTGAAAATGAAACATTTAAAGATGTTAATTTCTTATAGCTGAAATATTTTTTATAACTAAGTAACAATCTATAAAATGTATATCCATTCATTCATTCATTCATTTACCTCAAATTTTTTTAAATGAAATTCTTTCAGAGCTTCAAGTTCCTGGTTCTGTTTTGAGTTAATTAGAGGACCATGTTTATTCATGTAGTCTATGTCTGCTTGAAGCTTTGCATTAGCTTCTTCTAATTTTGCCTTTTGTTCCTCAAAATGTTTTAGTTGATAAACTTTATCTTCAAGATGCCATCGTAATTCTATAATATCTCTCAAATAGGCCTCATGTTCTAGACATACAATAACAAAAGAAAATCTGATTTTAAAACAAGAACTCCTGAAAGAAACCTTTATTTGATAAGAGACATAGGAAATACTTTAGATTCAGAAATTACTTACCTGTGAAGCTTACTAAATTTAATATGTTATCTTAGTGCTGCATTATAAAATATATTGCTTTTGTCATTTATCATTAAAGGGATTTAAATATATGTTTTATAAACTAATAATTGTTTTAGTATAAATCCTGCCTATTACAACCAACGTATATACCGGGTTATGTATAACCACTCCATGAATTACAAAATGAGAAAAACTGCAAGAGTAGAGGTCTTCTAAAATCATCTAGAAGTAAAACAATGAGATAGTTATAAATGTCAGAAAGGAAAAGGAAAAAATAAGTACTATTTTCTGTTGATATAATCATATATCAAAACACAAAAAGATCAACTGAAATTATTACAAATAGGATAGCTTATATTAAAAAATGCTTATTTTTGTAAGCCACTGAGTTCCGACATGATTTGTTACAAAGCATTATTGTAGTAAATAACTTTAATTCACATGACTAAACAATGCAAACAAAATTAGAAGACTTAACACTGTGTTATTGCTGAGATCTTCCTCCACAATAGAAGTACTCTTGTGAGCATTTCTATGGGACATGATTATCTTTACACTCCACCCTCTCTGAAAGGATAATCCCCAGAACACTCTCCTAGAACACTTCCTTTCACCAGTCTTAACATTCATGTTCTTTCTAACTCCAATCATGCCATCCTTTTTGCTACTTCCCATTTGTATCCCAGGACATTTCTCCTTTAAGGTAATCTGTCTTCACCCTTCCCATATTGAGATTGTAAAACAGCAGCTTCCCAACTTATATCAACATGCCATTTAAATCCATACATAAACCAGTATGTAATTTTTTTCTCTTCCATTAGGTAATCAGTCATTGGGAAGTACCCATGCAGCCACGAATGTAGGTTAAGGGAAAGACAGGGAATCTAAAGAAGCAGGTACAATGAGAGTACCAGGGACATCTGAGTCATTAGTTTATTTGTGCCTTCAGATGCTGCTTGGGTATAATAAATATACGTACTCTCTTATTTTGTAAGGAAACACAGCTGTGTATATCTAATTTTATAATTTGTAAGTTCATATAACACTCAATTTCTGATGAAAAACTTATTTCTGATTATCTTTTTTGATAGGAAAATGAAAAGACATTTGCAAGATTATTGGTCGCATATTGGGTGCCAGTGGTTGTCATTCTGTACGGAGGAGGGGATGCAGTGACCAAGTAGAAAGGAAAGTAGTCAAGGGTATAAAACCCCACCCTCACTCTTCTCCATTATCTCCCATGGTCTCTTGTCACTAATTCCCAGTGGTTGAACCAGCATGAAGACAGATTACAAAAGATATCTTTGATGCAGTCCATTATCAATCAGCCTCATGGATCACAAAACAGAAGATACAGGTGTGAGTGGGCTGGTTAGGGGGATGGATGGATCTGGAGGAGTGGCCACAAGCTATCTAGAAAAAATTGAATTTCTTTAATATTTTCATTAATTATAAACATGTTTTTATAAAAATTATTAAAATTCTATAAATATCATACTTAATATTAAGGCTGTTAAGGAGATTAAAAGTTTTTCCTGTCACATAAGCTAGAGACTTTGAGAATCTAAAATCTATAAGAATATATAATTCTATAATCTGTAAAAAAATTTATAAAATTTAAAAAATTTATATTATATCCTAACTATATCAATATAAAGGCAATATATTCCTGAAAGCACATTACTTTTCAGGAATATTTTACAAACAGAAGGCACCTAAAAACTATATAGTAATAATGAATTTAAATTTCATTGCACGTGTTAGCTACTTAAATAAAATAAAGCAGATGAACATAAATTTCAGTTTTTTAAGTAGATCTTTAATAGATTTTTTAAAGATTTTTAAGTAGATCTTTATTTTTTTATAGTTTTTAAAGATTTTGTTTATTTGAGAGAGAGAGAACAAGCAGTGGGGAGGGGCAGGAGAGAAAGAGAGAGAGAAGCAGACTCCCTATTGAGCAGGAAGCCCTATGTGGGGCTTGATCCCAGGACCTGAAGATCATGACCTAAGCCAAAGGCATAGGCTTAACCGACTGAGCCACCCAGGCTCCACTAATTAGATCTTTAAATAAAAGAGAGCCCAAGCAATAAGTTATCACCAATGGCAAGAATGCATTCCATCACTGAAAATGCATTTATAAGGTATGTAGGATGTGCATGTATGTATCTCAATTTAATTTTATTTTGGCAATTTTAAGTAGAACTTCATATAAACCACAAACTACACTATATGCTCTTATAAAGACCATATGAGATTATACAGAAATTTATCAGCAAAGTATTAAATAAAACCAGCTACCGCTGGCTTTTCTACTACTACTGACAAGGAAAAGTTTCCCAAACATTTTAAAAAATTGCAGGGGACTCTGGGTGGCACAGCTGGTTAAGCACCTGACTCTTGTTTCAGCTCAAGTTGTGGTCTCAGCATTGTAAACTCAACTCTGCCTTGGGCTCCATGCTCAGCGTGCAGTCTGATTCTCTCTCCCTCTCCCTCTGTCCCCCTCGTGCTCTCTCTCTCCCTCAAATAAACAAATAAATCTTTTACTTTTTAAATTGCAGATGACTCCTTGTGGATGTGAACGTGAATCTGCTCAAGAATTTACTGGGCTCCAGGGGCGCCTGGGTGGCACAGCAGTTAAGCGTCTGCCTTCGGCTCAGGGCGTGATCCCGGCGTTATGGGATCGAGCCCCACATCAGGCTCCTCCGCTAGGAGCCTGCTTCCTCCTCTCCCACTCCCCCTGCTTGTGTTCCCTCTCTCGCTGGCTGTCTCTATCTCTGTCGAATAAATAAATAAAATCTTTTAAAAAAATTATAGAAAAAAAAGAATTTACTGGGCTCCAGAATTTCCCAGGATGCCTATTCTGACTCTATTGTCAGATTCTTTGGTCTAAAACACCAATACGTACGTAAGTATGTATTTATAAATTACATACCAATGCTACTGTATTAGTAGAGTATGCACATCATAAATTCTATTCAAAACCTTTGGAATCAGAACAAACTCACCCCAAGCCTGAATTATTTATATTTACAAACAGCTATGGAAACCAAATGTTTTGTAAAATGCATACTTTAAAGTGTGGGTAGAAAAAGGCCTACTCTTACTTGAGTTTAGAGCACTTTTTGCATAATTTTTAGAATTAACTCTTTAGTAAAGGGCAACAAAGAACACAAACAAAGGCTGAATTAAATTCATTCAGTTAGGCTCTGGGCGATTTCCTGCTTCTTGAGCTCTGCTCCAGAAGGTAGTGAACAAATGGTGAGCTCAATCTGTGAGCTCAGTATTACTTTAAAAGGAGTAAACAGTCATTGACCGTACATTTAGTTTATTTTATTAAAATAACATAATCGAGGAACCACTGAGTAATTGTATTTTGTCAGGTACAATAAAAGCAAAATTAAAACCCAAATAATCAAGAAAGGAAATAAAAAAAACAAAGTTTAAAAATACAAATAAAAGTTCTATTTTTTTCTTACAACTCCCTAAAATGTGCACACCCTACCTGGAAACTATAGTTTTAGAAGATATACAACAAAGATGTATAAAAATGTTCAGTTTGACAAATAATTTAATCTGTCAACGTAATAATTAATTGCCTCCCTTTTCCTCTCAAGTGTATTAGTTTAAGTGATAGATTTATGAGCACCCTAATATAACCCACTTTTAAAGTACGTGAATCCTGAATTAAAATTTTTAACTGAATTAAAATTAATTTACAAAGTCCAGCCTCAGTAGAATCACGTAGTAGGCATGCTTAATAGGCAGTGACTGGAGAATAAAAAATCCAATGCCTTTAGACTATTTAACACTTTACCATAGGCCCCTTATTCTCTAGTCTAAAAAAAACAGTGTTTCCTTTTGAAACATCTGTTACCTACGTGACTCTTGGAAACATCTCCAGTTTTATTGCCTGCTAGAAGTTCTCAATAAAATCTACTGAATTCTCAAAAGCAGATGCATGTTGCTAAAATATCACTTTAAAACTCTTTAATTTTCCTAAAATTAAAGATTTGGCTAATAACACCAACTGGAAAGAACTTAAATTTCTAAATTTCAAGTACTCAAATAATGTAGTCATCATAGGAAATATGTGCCAAAAGTTTAAATGTCCCATGGGTACCACAAATACTATGGAATTACCAACAAACACCAAACTACAGAAGGTCCAGATTTGCTCAGTGCAGTCCCAGCTATATAAATGATATCAGCATTAGCATTAATAGTACCTATCAAAAGTGCACTAGTTTAGGGGCGCCTGGGTGGCACAGCGGTTAAGCGTCTGCCTTCGGCTCAGGGCGTGATGCCAGCGTTATGGGATCGAGCTCCACATCAGGCTCCTCCTCTATGAGCCTGCTTCTTCCTCTCCCACTCCCCCTGCTTGTGTTCCCTCTCTCGCTGGCTGTCTCTATCTCTGACGAATAAATAAATAAAATCTTTAAAAAAAAAAAAAAAGTGCACTAGTTTGGATACAAAACAACATGGTCAGAGTTGACTTTTTTCCAGAGCTTCAACTGATTATTCATGCCTCTCAAACAAAGTAAACAGCAATATGAAAAAATTCTTATTATTACCTTTCTGCACAGCTAATGGGATTTCTTGAAGTCTCCAGATTGACCAAGAATCAATTTTCATATGGATCTTTTTCTTTCTTGATTTTTGTTGTTTTAAAGCTTCTTCAGCTTCTGCACGGTCAGTTTCTAGACTTTTAATCAGATGAATGGCCTCTGATAGCAATGCTTCCATTTCCTGCTTTAATTCTGAACACTTTTCATCTTAAAATAGAAATACGTATTCACATTTGTTAATGAATCAGCCATAAACTAGGTGGTGTGAACAAAGGTACTAGTTCTATCATTATTTACTTTTTAATATTTATCTGTTTAATAAGAGAATTTTAGAAAAATGAATTACCCTTTTAAAGATAGTTTTATTATAATACAATCATAACATTAGTTATAACTAGGAAGACAGATTTTTAAGTGAACATTTTGTAAAATAATTAGAATAGAGAAATCTCAAGCAATATCTTCATGTATATTTTATCTAAAAATGTTTTTTTCATAAGCTATATTACAGAGCTTTATTTTTAAATTATGCTTGTGTTTCCTCTCTCATTCTATGACAAAAGCGAATCATAATGACATCAGATAAATACTGAAAATCCTCAGATGGTTCCTAGAAACAAGATACTTTATATTCCTTATCAGATAATAACATCCCTAGTTAGCCCTGCCAGGAATTCAGTGTTTCCAAATTCCATTTATTTAGTTATAACACAAATTAACTCTTGTGATGAGAGATACTTGTGATTCTTGGTTCACAGCTCTGAAAAGATACAGTTTAATGTTAACAAAAATGATTAACATGGGTATTCACTTATCTATTTATACTAGAAACACACAGAGAGCCTGTTATGTTCTGGGCAATACACTCTCTCCCCAGAGATAGATCAGGAAGGAAGATGGATATAGGTTCCACTCTGGTGAGATTTATACTTGTAAACAGTGACTTTTGCCAAAATGTGACATGACAAGAAGATATAAACAAACACAAAGTGTCAAGAAAGGCAAAGCCTCAAAGAGCTGAGGCTAAAGGAAAAACAATAAAACTGGTTTTAAAAAAAGACAACTATTAGACCTCTGTTTTGTTTTGATTTGGAAATAAAGCAATAATTCTCTGCTAGAAGATAATATTACATATTGGTTATAAGTACAAGCTCAGTAGTCACATAGTTTCTACGTCTAACCTAGTAAGCCTATCAAAGAAATTCAGCATGCTACCTGAAAAGATTTCTTGAGAAACAAGTTTCTCTATTGTAATACATAAAAATTATCTTTTATGGACTGGCCCTCTATTTGGTCTCTATTTATTTAGTCTATTGTCTTCTTTTTCATATTCTACCACATCCTGGACACTTTATATCCTTAATTGTCTGTTTTTTTCATGACAACATACACAATGAACACTGTATTCTCCAGCCAACTTGTGATCTATTCAGTTTCTATACAAGATCTGTCTGAAATGTATAATTAAATTAATGCCACTTAAATCACTTCTGATCTGATATAAATAAATATGTTTTAGCAAAGATGTCTATCATGTTTGTTCGAGATATCTTTTGTACTGTTTCTATGATAGCATTCTAAAGTAAATGCTGTGTTTATAACTTGAGATGCCTCCAATTCATTGTATTTAATCTCTCAACTTTTTTCTAGAATACCATCTCAATTAGTTTTACTGTTTCATACCAAGTAGGTGAGTAACCACCTGCAATTCTTTTTAGCACAAACACTTAATTACAATAAATCTTCCTCAACCTGATACTGTCTTGTACTTTGGGATCAAATGTATGTGTTTACAATAAACATAACTGCAGTTAATTTAACTATTATCATGTCCATTAACATATTAATCTCCTCCTAGCATCTGTCATGTGAAAAATTAAGAAGTAATGAATGAGATTTTTTCTTCAGTGTGGATGTAGTGAAAGGAAACAGTAAAAACAGAGACTCACTGTAAGAGACAGCTTTGAAAATAAAATATTAGTACTTTTACAAAGTCCTGAATTCTTAGTTACTTCTCATGAAAGGAAGATGTTTAACAAATTTTTGTGGTGAGGGAAGGAAGAGGTGTTTAATATAACATTAAGAATACATTCAAATATGTTGAAGTAATTTTAATACAAACTTTATTCCAATATATAAATTACTATATTTTATAAATTGCAACGAGATAGTAATCTTAATTTATACATATATAAATATTATATTATATATAAGATATAAATATAGTAGAGCCTCCACGTCCAGTGTGGTAGCCGTGAATCCCATGTGACTATTTACATTTAATGTGTTAAAATTAAACTGAAAAATTAAATTCTCAGTCTTCCCAACTACATTTCAAGCAGCTACTATATACTGCTAGTAGCTACTCTACTGGACGGTGGAAATACAGAACACTTTGATTATCCCAGAAAGTACTACTGGACAGCACCGAATTACAGTTAGCTTCTTGAGAGGTGGAGAGGGATCATTATATACACAGGACCTAGACCAGTATATGGTATAATAAATATTTGTTGAACTTTGTTGTTTAATCAAATGATATAGAAGGCTCTTTCCTCCATTAGATACTCACAAGAATTATAAAACTCTTAAAAATGATTATTGTAAAAATTAAAAATATGTTAAATGAAAAGTCAATGAGCTTTTAAATAGAATTTTACTTATTTAAGTATGAGGCACAACTTTACCTCTCTCTTCAGGTTTAACCTCTTTCACTGGTGTAGCAATACTCCAATCTTCCTTCTGGTCTTGTGTGGAAGAAGTTCTGGTCCTATATAAAGGGAAAGAAGCAATCAGTTAATAAAGAACTGCTATACTTAAAGTTTAAAGTTAGTAAAACAAATTTTAGGTGATTCTCTCATATTAAATTTTAAATGTTTGTGGTGAAACTTACTATACATGCTAATGCTACTATATAAGAGTAATATAGCAAAATTCTAATATGTAATAGGCTTTATATTTCACGGTAAATTAACAGAAATTTAAAATTTGTTACAAATGACCTAAAAATAGTTGAGGAGATATTAAAGAATCCTTTTTTTTTTTAATTAAGAAAATGAATTGGTGTTCCCTAGATAGTGTTGCTATCAGAAAAAGGGGGTTTATTGAGAATAATTTGAGAGCTATTTCTCTACTTCAGTTTAGCAGTTTCTGGGGTGCCATATAAAATACAATGACCAAAAATGCTTTTTCAGATTTGAAATTAATAAGGTTTTAGCAAAATGTCCAAATTAAAATGTTATTTCTTTTCTAAAGAATTTTTCTAGGGGTGCCTTTAGTTTTAATTTCATTTTTAAATATTTTTGTTAAATAATCCAATGTATTTTTTTCTTGCTTGTTGGAAAATTTTTAAAAAAATGTTGAATCAGTATGTTGCACACTTGAAACTAATGTAACATTGTGTCAACTATACTCAAGGAATTAATTAAAAATAAAAGAAACATTCACACCACAAAAAATAAATAAGTAAGTAAATAAATAAATAATAGGGGCGCCTGGGTGGCACAGCGGTTGGGCGTCTGCCTTCGGCTCAGGGCGTGATCCCGGTGTTGTGGGATCGAGCCCCACATCAGGCTCCTCTGCTATGAGCCTGCTTCTTCCTCTCCCACTCCCCCTGCTTGTGTTCCCTCTCTCGCTGGCTGTCTCTGTCTCTGTTGAATAAATAAATAAAATCTTAAAAAAAATAAAAATAAAAATAAAATAAAAAATAAAAAATAAAAGCATGAGGGTTGCTGGAGGGAGTGTTGGGGGGGCAGGGATAATTGGGTGATGGGCATTAAAGAGGGCACTTCATGTAATGTGCACTGGGTGTAATATACAACTGACAAATCACTAAATTCTACTTCTGACTAATAAAGAAAATAATAGGGGCGCCTGGGTGGCACAGTCGTTAAGCGTCTGCCTTCGGCTCTGGGTGTGATCCCAGCGTTCTGGGATGGAGCCCCACATCAGGCTCCTCTGCTATGAGCCTGCTTCTTCCTCTCCCACTCCCCCTGCTTGTGTTCCCTCTCTCG
>NW_024424230.1:37815641-37942632 GCF_017311325.1 Ursus maritimus | reverse complement strand
GAGCCCCACATCAGGCTCCTCTGCTATGAGCCTGCTTCTTCCTCTCCCACTCCCCCTGCTTGTGTTCCCTCTCTCGTTGGCTGTCTCTATCTCAGTCAAAAACATAAATAAAATCTTTAAAAAAATAAAAAGAAAATAAAAATAAAAATAGAAAAATAATTGTCCCAGCAAATAATGCTCTCCCTATTGGTTTGTAATACCAATTACATGATACACTAAATTGTTGTACATAATTGAATCTATTTTTGTGTATTTTGTTCTAAAATATAATTTTTGGACCAGCAAAATTGTTTTCTTTCTTTTTTTTTTAATTTGAGAGAGAGAAGGAGCAGGAATGGGGAGGAGGGGTAAAGCGAGAGGGAGAAGGACTCCCTGCTGAGCAGGGAGCCCAACATGGGACTTAATCCCAGCACCCTGGGATCATGACCTGAGCTGAAGGCAGTTGCTTAACTGACTGAGCAACCGGAGCACCCAATTCTTATTTTTTTTAATTGAAGCAAAAGTCCCATAACATAAAATTAAATATTAGGAAGTGTAAACTTCGATGGCATTTACTACATTCAATGTTGTGTAATATCATCCCCATCTAGTGCCAAAATATGTTTATCACATAGAAGAACTGCCCTTTTTTTTTTTTTTTTAAATATGGAATGCTTAATGAATTTGTGTGTCATCCTTGCGCAGGGGCCATGCTTATCTTCTCTGTATTGTTCCAATTTTAGTATATCATTCCAATTTAGTATATATAAGCCTCTTATTTATTAAGCAATCTCTCCCCTTTCCCTTTTTCTACCAGCCCCTGGAAAGAACCAATGTGCTTCCCATCTCTATGATTTACCTGTGATGGATATTTCATATAAATGGAATCATACAACATGTAACTTTTTATGTTTGGCTTCTTTAACTTAACATGGTCATTTTACAGCATGTATCAAAATTTTATTACTTTTTATGGTTGAGTAATATTCTACTGGATAGCTATACCACCCTTTATTTATACATTAGAAAAAATTTTTTATTTAAATTCAATTAGCCAACATACAGCACATCATTAGTTTCAGATGTAGTGTTCAAGAGTTCATCAGTTGCATGTAACACCCAGTGCTCATCAAATAATGTGCCCTCCTTAATGACCATCACCCAATTATCCTATCCCCCCCACCTCCCCTCCAGCAACCCTCAGTTTGTTTCCTATAGTTAAGAGTTTCTCATGGTTTTTCTCCCTGAGACTTCCCAATCAGTTTTCCCTCCCTTTCNNAATCCTCTGCACCATTTCTTATAGTCCAGATATGATAATTCTTTCTCTGACTTATTTTGCTCAGCATAATACCTTCCAGTTCCATCCATGTTAATGGAAATGGTAAGTATTCATGCTTTTTGATGGCTGAGTAATCTATATCTGTATCTATCTATATATCTATATATATATATATATATATGTCGATGGACATCTCGGCTCCTTCCACAGTTTGGCTATTATGGACATTGCTGCTATGAATATTGGGGTGGAGGTATCTCTTTGGATCAATACATTTGTATCTTTGGGGTAAATACCTAGAAGTGTAATTGCTCCATCATAGGGTAGCTCTATTTTTAACTTCTTCAGGAACTTCATACTGTTTTCCAGAGTGGCTGTACTAGCTTGCATTCCCACCAACCGTGTGAGAGGGTTCCCCTTTCTCCACAACCTCACCAACATTTGTTGTTTCCTGTCTTGTTAATTTTAGCCATTCTGACTGGTGTGAGGTGGTATCTCATTGTGGTTTTGATTTGTATTTCCCTGATGCCATGGGATGTGGAGCTTTTTTTCATGTGTCTGTTGGCCATTTGTATGTTTTCTTTGGAGAAAGCCTGTTCATGTCTTCTGCCCATTTCTTGACTGGATTATTTGGTTTTTGGGTGTTGAGTTTGATAAGTTTTTTTATAGATCTTGGATACTAGCCCTTTATCTGATATGTAATTTGCAATTATCTTCTCCCATTCTGTAGGTTGCCTTTTAGTTTTGTTGACTGTTTCCTTTGCTGTACAGAAGCCTTTGATCTTGATGAAATCCTAATAGTTCATTTTTGCTTTTGTTTCGCTTGCCTTTGGAAACATGTCTACTGAGAAGTTGCTGTGGTCAAGGTTGAAGAGCTTGCTGCCTTTGTTCTCCTCTAGGATTTTGATGGATTCCTGTCTCACATTTAGGTCTTTTATCCATTTTGTGTTTATCTTTGTGTATGGTGTAAGATAATGGTCCAGTTTCATTCTTCTACATGTGGCTGCCCAATTTTCCCAACACCATTTATTGAAGAGACTTGTTTTTCCATTGGATATTCTTTCTTGCTTTGTCAAAGATTAGTTGACCATAAAGTTGAGGGTCCATTTCTGGGTTCTCTATTCTGTTCCACTGACCTATGTGTCTGTTTTTGTGCAGTACCATACTGTCTTGATGATTACAGTTTTGTAATATGGCATGAAGTCAGACATTGTGATACCCCCGGCTTTGGTTTTCAGATGTTCACATGTATTTCCCCCTTTCATTTATTACTGTGGATATATTACACTTTTTTTTTTTTTTTTGTATTTTGAACTACCATTACACACCTGGCAGAAATGTCACCTGGTCATGACATATAATTCTATTAATATGGTGCTTGGTTGAGGTTGCTGGTAATTCGTTGAAGATTTTTCCATCTACAGTCATAAAGCCATTGGTCTACATTTCTTTTTCTTATGATGTTTTTATCTGGCTTTAGTATCAGGATAATGTTGGCCTCACAGAATGGTTGAAAGGTGCTCCTTTCTCTTCTATTTTTTGAAAGAGTTAGAGAAGCACTGGTTTTAATTCTTCTTTCAATGTTCAATAGAATTTGCCAGTCAAGCCATTTGGTCCTGGGCTTGTCTTTGTTGGGAGATATTTGATTACTAATTTAATCTCTTTACTTGTTACAAATCTGTTTGGATTTTCTACTTCTTCCTCACTTAGTTTTGACATATTATGTGTTCCTAGGAATTTTTCTATTTCATCTTGGTTATTTAAATTTGTTATTCATAGTATTATCACTTGTTCATAGTATATAATCCTTATTTCTGTGAGGTCTATAATAATATCCCCAATTTTTTTGATGATTTTCATAATTCAAGTCTTTTTTCTTTGTTAGTCTAGCCAAAGGTTTGTGAATTTTGTTGATTTTTTTCAAAGAAACAACTTTTGTTCTCATTGATACTATTTATTGTATTTTTCTTTATTCTTGAATTTATTTATCTCTGCACTAGTCTTTATTTTTTCCTTTCTTTTCCCAACTTTAGCACATTAATTCTTTTCTAGTTCTATAATTTCAGGTTACTGGATTTGGGCTCTTCTTTTTTAATGTTAGCATTTATGGCTACAAATTGTCCTGCGAGCATTACTTTTGCTGTATGCCATAAATTCCGGTATACTGTATTTTTATTTTCATTCATTTCAAAGTGTTTTCTAATTTCTTCCATTATAGCCTTGATTCACTGAGTTTTTTTGAGCATGTTGTTTAAAATCTACATTTACATGGACTTTCTAGGTTTCTTTCTGTTACTGATTTCTAGTTTCATTCCATTAGGTCAGAAAGGATACTTGGTATGATTTCAGTCTTTTTTATTCTATTGAGATTTGTTATGAAGCTTAACATATGATTTATCCTGAATAATGTTCAATGTCAACAAGAAAAAATGTGTTTTCTACTGCTATTGGGTGGTGTGTACCATATAAGTCTGTTAGGTGTAGATTGTTCTAGTGCTGTTCAAATCTTTTTCATTACTGATGTTTTTTTTTTAAGTTCTTTTTTTTTAAGTTCTTTTTACCATTCTTGAAAGTGAGGATAGAGTGTATTCTCAAACTTACTACAGAACTGTGTATTTCTTCCTTTAATTGTCAGTTTATACTTCATGTATTTTGAGGCTGTATATTGGATATGTATATAATTTTGATATCTTCTTGATGGAATGGGCCTTTTATCAAGATGTTAAGTATGTTTCAATCAAAAGTCTATTTTGTGTTATATTAGTTTAGCTACCCCAGCTCTCTTTCAGGTTACTATTTTCATGGAATATATTTTTCATCCTTTTACTTTCAGCATACTGCGTCTCTGGGTCTCAAGAACGTCTCTTATAGACAGCATAAAATTGAATCATGTATTGTTATCCATTCTATCACTCTATATCTTTTAACAGTAAAATTTAATCCATTTAATCCACTTAATCCATTTTCATGAAAAGCAATTACTATTAAGAAAGGACTTACTTCTGCCATTTTGCTATTTGTTTTCTATAATACTTAAGTATTTTTCATTCCTTAATTTCTCCATAATTGCCTTCTTTTGTGATTAATCAATTTTTTTTCTAATGTATTTACTTTTCTTATTGGATTTATGTTGGTTTTTTTGTTTTATAGAATTTTTTCTAGTGGTTCACTGGAGATTGCTATTTAACATCTTCACTTTATAAAAATTAAGTTTGAATTAAAATCAATGTAGTTTCAGTAGTATTTAAAAAAAACAAAACAAAACAAAACCCTCTGTTCCTTTACACCTCTGCTCCCTCCACTTTATGTTGTCATTTTTACAAATTACACATTTATATATTGTTTTATCCATTTAAAATTATATAGAAAAATAAGAGAAGCAAAAAAAAAATGCAATCATACTGACTTTTATATGTACCTTTGTAGCTACCTGGTTTTTTTTTTTTTTATTTCTTTATATGGCTTCAAGTTACTGTCTAATGTCCTTTCATTTCTGCTTAAAAGACTACCATTAGGATTTCTGATAAACAGTCTGCTAGAGATGGAGCCCCTCAATTTTGGCTTATCTGGAAATATCTTAATTTCTCCTTTATTTTTGAAGGACACTTCTACAAGAATCAGAATTCTTGTTTGACAGGCTTTTTTTTTTTCTTCCAGCATTTTAAATGTGTCATACCACTGGCCTCTGGCCTCTATAATTCCTCTTCTTCTTTTTTTTTTTTTTTAAGATTTTATTTACTTGAGAGAGAAAGAGAGAGCATAGAGGGAGAAGGAGAGGGGGAAGCAGACTCCCCACTGAGCAGAGAACTCAATGCAGGGCTCCGTCCCAGGTCCCCGATATCATGACCTAAGCTGGAGGCAGATGCTTAACCAACTGAGCCAGCCAGGTGCTCTTGGCCTCCAAAATTTCTGATGAGAAATTGACTGTTATTTTTATTGAGGATATCTTACTCATGATGAGTCACTTCTCTCTCCCTGCTTTCAAGATACTCTTTGTCTCAGGCTTTCAATGATTTGACTATAATGTGGGTGGATCTCTGGGTTTATCCTGCTCAGAGTTCACTGAGTTTTAATAAATTATAAATTCATGTCATTCATCAAATTTGGGGATTTTTAGCCAATGTTTCTTCAAATATTTCTTCTCCCCCTTTTCCTCTTCCCTGTTACTCTTGGACTCCCATTATGCATATATTTGTATTTGTGATTATGTCCCTCAGATCTATTAGGTCTGTTCATTTTACTTAATTCTTTTGTCTTTCTGCTCCTCAGCCTGAATAATCTCAATTGGCCTATTTTCAAGTTCACGGATTCTTTCCTCTGCCAGTTCAAATCTATTGATGAACATCTCTAATTAATTTTTCATCCAGTTATTATACTTTTCATCTCCAGAATATCTACTTGGTTCTTTTTTATAATTTCTATTTCTTTATTGATAATCTTAATTTGTTGAGACATTAATCTCCTAGTTTTAACTGTTTGTCCATGGTTTCCTTTATCTCTTTGAGAATATTTAACATAGCTGATTTAGTTATTGTCCAATAAGCCCAACATTAAAGCTTTCTCAGGGCCACTTTTAAAAATTTCTTTTTCTTCTGTCCCCCTTGTTAGTGAGACAAACTTTTTTTTTTTTTTTTTGCCTGCTTCATAGTTTTTATAGTTTTATAAACTGGACATTTTAAATAGTTTAATGTGAAATGGAAATAAGAGTACCTTCCCTCTGTTGGATTTGTTGTTGTTGCCTGTTGTGGGTTATTCTTTCTTTGTTTAGCAGTTCTTCGAAACACATTTGGTAATGTCTGTATTCTTTGTCATGTGTGGCCACTGAACTAAGTGTTTCATTAGCTTACAGTACACTTATGTTTTCTCCAAGTTATCTTAAATACCTAGAGTCAAAAGGAAAAAAGAAAGGGAAGGAAAAGAAAGGAAAGGAAAAAGAAGGAAATGAAAGACAAGGGAAAAGAACAAGGAAAAGGAAAAAAACAAAAACAAAAAACTCTTCCAGTCTTAGCAGATTGGCTCTCTGTTGAAGTATTCCTTCAATGCTTACCCAGGCTGTTTACAACTCTGCTTCTACTTTTAATTGCTGCCTGTACAGATCCCAAAGGTCAGTCAGAGATAAAAGATCAGGGTCTTAGGTTTTCCCTGAGCATATGCCTAGCTCTGGTCATATGTGTTCACTTCTTGATTCTGCAGTATATATAACAGCTTTGAAAAACCCTATTTCCCCCCATGTATGTCTTCTTTCCCAGGCATTTTGGTCTGGCTAATGTTTGTCCCGACTGTTATTCACAGCTTCAGACAGTGGTGGCAAGAATATGCCTTTAAATGCTTTCAGTAAACACTGACTGTAAGTGGTTCCAGCTGAGTGATTGCTCCAAGTCAGGCAAAACAAAGACAAGCCTTTGTGCTGGTTCTTCAAAAAGTCCTCAGACAGGTCAAAACACTGAAACACAATTCTATGAGAATAAGGCCCATACTGTTTTCTCTGGCACTAGCAATCTGCACCACAAGTACAGGCTTCTCTCTTCACGGCCACTACTGATTGGGGGCTAGAGGATGGCAAGTGGGCAATTTATAGTGCCACAGTGCTCTCTTAATGCAATACGACAGACTCTTTATTAACTTTACCCCTAGTTGTTTTTTACTAAATTCAGATTTCTACAAAAGTTGATTCTGACAAATTTATGCCAACATTTTTTTGTGGTGGGACACAGCCCCAGAGATTTCTATTCTGCCATTTTCAGGGATATCCTAATTCTTACATTTTTTAAAAAATGCATTTTAATAACAAATATGAAAAATTCTGCTTTTAATTTCCTATTTCTTTTTAAATAAAACTCATCTACAGCACCTTACTCGTTAAAATTTGAAAACAAAAACAATTTAAAAAGAATGAAAGGTGCTTACCATTCCTCAAGAGAAGTTTCAAACTGTCAAAATAAAAGATCTCAATAAAAATCAAATTTTAAATATCTCAAAAATAATAGCAGACTTAGCTTATATTTGAACTCACTGATAAAACTATAAGTACTCCACTTCACAGACCCCATAATATTTTTGTCAAACTATATTCTGTTATTTCTAAAACAGATACATACTTCTACTCCCTAGTCCTTTCATTATTCCCACCTAATTGTTCTTAACTTTAATCCGTGTTTCTAAATCTTACTCCTTTACCAAGGGCCTGTTCAATGCCACTTACTCCCAAAAGACTTTCCATATAATCAGAAATGCATTATATCCATTAACTTTTAATATATAACCAAAGAGTGAAAAAGACTCTGGTAAGTTCACAAATTCTTAGTTTTCCATAGTGTCTCTCTTTAAGACTATAAACTCCACAGTAGGATTCATGTTCTGCAGAATATTCTAAGAGTATCCTGGGCTATAAGAGACACAAATCACCAAAAACACAAGGATACATAGTCATAATTTTATTGGTTTCATAGATAATCTCTAATTCCAGATGTTAGTTGGGCATACATGATTACTTCTCTTCAATTCCCATCTCATCCAATATTTCCGGAGAAAGATATATATGTATGTCAATAAAATCACTGTAACATATATTTTAAAATAATTCCCAGATACAGAAAGAAAACAGATGAGACTGTCAGTGAAAATAGCGCAAAGAAAAATATAACTCAGAAGAAAAAAATGAAGACCATTTCAGGTGAGGTAAAAGGCTTCTCTCTGGAGCTCATGAAAAATCCCCAGGATGTGAGAATCAGTAGGAGACAATCAAAGTAAAAAAACTGACGGTCTACCTATAGTGAAGTAGACTAGTCTTACTGCTTTCCACTCTCAGATTCTAGAATACATGGCTGAGAAGATGCCTTCTTGTCACTGCCATGAGAAGAACTCTCTAGCCACACTGGAGATCTGTCTAAGATGGAGAGGCTAAGAATGGAAGTTGTGGTTCTAGAGAGAAACAAAACAGAGCCTACATAACGAGCAGAATCTCACACAGAAACAAACAAATGGGTAAGGAAAAACAAAGGCCGATTCATCAATGCATGAAAGTACTTTAAGGTGCTACAACAAACTCAAACTTATGCTTATTTAAGTAAAAAGACAGTCCCTTATATGATACCAGAGCTCGCTTTCTGACCATGTTGGCACAGAAGAAAGGCCATGTGAGAACACAGTGAGGAGGTCATTTACAAGCCAGGAAGAGAATCCGAAGTAGAAACCAACTGTGACAACATCTTGATTTGAACTTCTAGCCTCCAGAACTGTGAGAAAATAACCTTCTGTTAAGTCTCCCAGTCTGTCATATATTTTTTTTATTGCAGCTTGAACAAATTAATACAGGAAAAAGTTTAGAATAGCTACTCAGGTCTATTTCTTGTGGAAATCTAAGTACCTCTCAGAACCAAGAGCTCAGAGAGTAAAGCAGAGATGAGAAGAACCACATATTAGGAAACTATTCCCATGAAGCAGAACCGAGTCCTAAGCAAGAAACATTTCTTAGACTCACATGTGGTAGATCTAACACCATGTGCCCTCATAATTTTCAGAATTTTAGGCATTAGTGAAAGATGTATCTTTCATTTCTCCCCTTTTTGAATAACAGTATTTACTGTGATAATTTTGTCCCTGCTCCACCATTGCTTGCTAAGTATACAGGAGCAGTACTTAACACCATTTTAATTCACAGGCCACCAGGTCAAAAGAAGCTGAAACCAGAGAACTTCATCTGCATCAGATCTGCGGCAGAACAAATAATCATGGACCTCTGCATGATTCCATAATAGAATAAAACTTTTGGGGTGTTGGTGATTATAGTCCGCAATTGGATGGGTTGTTAATCATGTTGCCAATGGACTAACTGATAGATTAATTGCTACACAAATTGTTCCCAAAGAATCACATCTCCTGGCATCCCCATCTTGTCTAATACTCTACCACATTAAAAGAGGGATTGATTATGTGCATTGCTTTGGCCAGTAGGACTTGAGCAAACATAAAACAAGCAAAATTTTAAGCTCTTGCCCATTGAGATTTGTCCTGCTAGAACACTGTCCCAGACATGGGTGTGAGGCCATCTTAATCACCATTTCCAGTTAAGTTAGCAGATGCGTACATCCATATGATTGGCCCCAGGCAAGAACTAACAAAATTGCCCATCTGAGCTCAGAACAAATTGCTCAATGGTAACCAAATAAATGCTTGTTCTAGCCACAAAGTTTTAAAGAAAGACAGACACAGAGAGAAAGAGTATCTGTATGTATGCCTATATCAACAGATAGAAAAAACAATGCTTTATTTTCCTGAAGATATTTTCATTAGAGTAACAGGGACCAAATCCAGATTGTAATGAATAAATGAGCAACTGGGAGGTGAGGAAACAAACACTAAACTTAGGTAATCCTTTCCAGAAGTTAAGTAAAACAGAAGAAAGACAAAAAGGGATAAAGGTATGTGTGGGATTAAAAAAAATTTTCTTGAAAACAAGAGAAACATCAATATTTTAAATGCTGACAGAAGTGAGTTAAAAAAAAAAAAAAAGGAAATCTTGAAGACAGATATGAACACCTGATGGAACAAGATCCTTAAAAAGCTGAAGATGGAATGCAGGTAAGGGGCGTAGCCACTGATGGGGGAAACAAATTTTCCTTGGAAAGACAAAAGGAATAATATTTATGGAAGCCAAGGATGTTCCTAAGTGGGATAACAAGAGTTTGAAGTATTTCTGTTATCATACCTCCTATTTTCTTTGAGAAGTAAGAGATGAATGAGTAGTAAGGTAGAGGATTTGGAGACTTGAACAAAAGAGAGGACTGGAGTAGCCACCAGAGAATACTAGAGAAAGTTCTGGTTGACAAGCAATAATTTAGGAACACTATTAAAGGATGCATTGAGGTTGGAAATAATGAATGTATAACATCTCAAATTGGGATTATTGTGTAATGTTCTCTGGCACTATTCAGCAGCCTGGGGTGTAGGAGTGGAGATGGCAGACCATCAGAGAGATCTCATCAGGGCTGGCATTTTGTCAGACTAGAAGGATGGTAGGATAAAAAAGCAAAGAACCAGATATATCAATTAGTGAGTGTTTTAAGAGATAAATTCATTAGTCAAGGAAGTAAAGGAAAATGGGGATGATAGAATGGGAAATAATGGATATTCCAGGATTTGAAGTGTCCTTAAGTTTCAAATGAAATATAATAGAATTAACAGATTTAGAGAACTCAAAGTATCAGAGATTTGGTCAGTAGGGTCAGAGGATTAAATATTACTTTTCAGAATTGAAAACATATACGAAATGGTGAAAGCACAGCAAAATTTTATAATTGGAATTATAAGCATTTTAACAGTCATATTTCTTTGGTCCTCATAGGTGAAATACTCTTGGGAATAGATGACACAGCATGGTGGAGAACAGGATGTTCTGAGATCTCAGACACACCTGTCTGAATGCTAGCTCTGCCACTGACTATGTGATCTTGAGGGAATTCAACCTCTGGAATCAGTTTCCTCATCTGTAATCGGGGATAATGGCAGTTTCTAACTCACAAGGTTTCTGTAAGGTTTCAACGAAATCATACATATTAAGTGTTTAATATAGCCTATGATATATAGTAGGCACCTAATCAGTATTAGTTTTATCACTTATTGAAAATAACATTATTTTTGTATAATAGATTCTTTACATCTTAAAGAATGATTTCTAAATACTTTCTGTCTATGCCATCCTTCCAAATCATAGTAACATTTTAATTATCTGTATTGATTAAATGAAAAAATTTTCAGTTCAGTAGAGATCACTCCAAATTAAATAAAGCCATCTCTAGGCAGTTTAGAAAAATAGGTGGAAGAAAAATAAAACAAAACCTTTTACTGTATGGGAAGATATCCACATAATTATTTCCATCATATTGCCATGTTTTCTCATTCCTTGTAAAAACAGAGAGAACATATTCATAGTAACTCTACTTTAAAGAATATTCTTTTCAAAATTCAAAATTGCAATTAAACTGCTATGAATGCATGGACAAGCTTATGGCAGATTCATCTCTGCTAATCACAGGCTTGACAGTACTCATTCTGACTATAATGGAAACCACTGTGATTTAATGGGCAAAAGAACTATAATGGTTGATCCAAAAAAGACTGATCTTTCACTCATTTAATGTAGTCTATACCCAAAGGAGATGACAGCTTTACAATTACTTATAGAGCCTTATCTAATAAAAGATTAAGATGATCCTGGTTAAAACAAACAAGCATCCTCCCCAGAAGAAACCCCACAACCATCAATAGTAGCCCCCAGCCCTAGGAAACTAATCTGCTGTCCTTACAGCCTGACCTATATAGGACATTTCACATTAATGGGATCATACAATGGTGGTCTTTTGTGATTATGGTAATGATTACACAACTCTGTAAATACACTAAAAATCAATGAATTATACACTTTAAATGATAAACTTCACAATATGTAAATTAACTCAATAAAGCTGTTTTAAAAATTCAAGCAGTTTATAGAAAAACACAATTGACAATTTAGACAAAAGTGAAAAATCTTCAATTAAAAGAAGAAAAACTGCAGACCTAGAAAGGGCATCACTTTCTTTGTCTTTGACTCTACCCCAATCCCATCATAAATGTACCCCTTGCAGTACCCAAGAAAAACCCAACAGGTAAAGACAGTGCCTGGGACTACAGATAATGAATAAATAAAATTGAAAAATGTTAAACTCCTGCCAAAGGTACAATCAGCTGATAACCTTTATTAGATAAAATGCTTTTAAGTGGCAAAAATGTTCTGGAATTATCAAAATGCACTCAGACACACATTTACAACAATTTGTTATTTTCTCAAGAATAACTGTATACTTTAAATATTTCTGACACAAGTAACCTACTCTATTTGAAACTAGATTTTATGCTTAGATTTAACTAACTCTGAATGATGATCTACAGGAAAATATAATACATAATCTTTTCACAAAAACCCACATATGTTTACCTTTTTGGAAGTAACAGATCCTGGTAGCTTTTGTTTATCAAAAAATCACAAGCTATATTTTTTAAATTTCCTTCAAGTCCTATTTCTTAATCAAAATTTTCAGTAAAGACTATGAATGTAAAATTGTCTAACCACTACCATCAAAAGTTCATTTTTCCAAGTAATATTGGAAAGTTCTTTTCATTTTGGTAGTTTAGTCAGAAAGAAAAAAAAAATTCGTCTTTTTAAATAAGATAGGTGGCTACCATTTCATTCCCAAAATATTAATTCAAATATAACTAAATATCTAATCCATAGTTGTGGTGACCTAAACAAAAAATATAGCATAAGAAACATAAATATACTCTATAAATATACTCTATTATCAGTTCAACGCCAGCAAATCTAACTACCAAATATGTAGTCAAAATAAAATAAAATGACATTTTATTAAATTAAGAAAATAGAAAAGCCTAAAATAAGCCCTGATTTCTTTTTAAAAAGGTTATGAGCATTAATTTCACAATTAATCTTTCAAATAAAGTTTATGTGTATATTTACTTGGTAACACCTTATCATCATTACAGTTTTTGTCTAGAAGTGTATTTCTCTGACATTGTTATTTGTGTATTTCATGTTGTCAAAATACCAACTAACTTTCTATGTCAATGAGAATTAAGGCCTTCTTTTGCCCTTAAGGATTATAAAACAGAAACTGAAAGGGGCTTTGGAGTCAGAAGGAACTTGATTTAAATTACCAATTCTAAAGCTTACTACCTGTATGATGATGTATAAATTACTTGACTTTCCTAAGTATTAAAATTTTCACCAATAAAGTAGGATTTCTGTGAAGTACAAATACAGAAATATGTATTTGGTAAGTGACTAGAAAATAGCAGATTTTTTTGTTTCCTTCTTTTCTTTCTTCTCTAAAAAACCTTAAGATTTTTTATTTGAGAGGGAGAGAAAGAGAGAAATTGCATGCACAGCGGGTAGGGGCAGAGGCAGAGGGAGAGAGAATCTCAAGCAGACACTGCACTGAGCACAGAGCCCAACATGGGGCTAGATCTCAGAACCCTGAGATCAGGACCTGAGCTGAAACCAAGTCAAATGCTTAACCAACTAAGCCACCCAGACACCCCTAGAAAGCAGCAGATGTTTGGTAAATGGTAGCTCTTACTGTATTGGGTGGACATTTATTGAGCACCTACTCTATGTATCAGGCTCTAAGCTAAGCACCAGAAGACAGCACTAAGCAAGTCACTCTGATGCTGGTCTTTATAAGCTTTTTTATTTATTCAGCTGGCTCATTTTCATAACATATTTACATAAGAAAGGCTCCTTTTTTCAGTTTTCCCAAAGATAAGCTATAAAATATCTTAGTTTACTGTGTGAATTATTTTATTTAAGGTAATCTTTCAGCTGGCCTATTATCCATAGTGTTTAACAGTTTATCAACTGCTCAGAATCCCAAGTGGGATAAGGTAAAAAATGGGTTTTGATAACAGACAGTGGGTTCAAATCCCAATTCTATCTTGTGATCTTGAACAAGTTTCTCAACCATTTAAATTGTCATTTCCCCATCTATCAATTAGATAAAAGAATAACCATTTAAGGGGCACCTAGGTGGCTCAGTTGGTTAAGCGTCTGCTTTGGGATTGATCCCCACATCAGGCTCCCTGCTCAGCGCGCAGCCTGCTTCTCCCTCTCCTGCTCCCTCTGCTTGTGCTCTCTCTCTGTCAAATAAATAAATAAAATCTTAAAAAAAAAAAAGAGTAACCATTTAAAAATAGTTTTGAGCTATTATAATTGTTAATACAGCTACTATAGTAGAGTTATGATAATCATGGCTATTGGAATTATTAAAACACCTAAAAATCTATTTTCATTATGTAAAAACACGCCTAATAATTAATTTAAAAACATGTGAAATATACAACATATCATATCAACAAAGATTAATTCTCTTCTTTTTTTTTTTTTTTTAAAGATTTTATGTATTTATTTGACAGAGAGACAGCCAGTGAGAGAGAGAACACAGCATGGGGAGTGTGAGAGGAAGAAGCAGGCTCCTAGCGGAGGAGCCTGATGTGGGGCTCAATCCCAGAACACTGGGATCACGCCCTGAGCCAAAGGCAGATGCTTAATGACTGCGCCACCCAGGCGCCCCAGATTAATTCTCTTCTATCTACTTAACAATATTTCTCAAGGCCCAGGACATCATCAGACCTATGACCCACAAAGCATTTTCTGAAAAGGTATGCTGATTTAGAGAAACAAAGAAGAAACAAAGATAAATGTAATAAATATAAATATAATACCAATATAAAATTACATAAATAATAGTATAGAAATAACAATAGCTAATATATATTGAGTACATATCACATGCTGGCATTTTGTCCAACACAATGTCATTATCTCCATTTTTATCTAAGGTCACAGAACATGTGGCTCTAAAGTCTGCAATTTTAAGGACTGCACTCTAATGCCTCTTAAAGTAGACATGGCCCTACATCATGACTGCCCCGTCATAACTTTCTCAGAGCCAGATCTAATAATGGTGGTGAGGGAAGAGAAATAGGACAGACAAACTTATCCTCCTGCTTGGGCAATCTAACTGTGTACTAATTGTTCAGAATAATCTGAATAAAAGGTATGAGAAGGTACTTATCATTTCTAAACCTGAAGATAACCGAAAGTTACAGTGATGTCAAGATTGAACTCCCTTAAGAATAATAAAGGCAAATAAGTTAAAAAGACAGAAAATCATTACATTCTCTTTCAACAGACCTATTATTATTTCTTTAGAATAAAATAACTCATTAAAAAGGGCACGCTGTCCTTTTATACACCAATTTACACATCTAATCATCTAATCAGTTTGGTGTCCCTAAAAACGATGTAAATGCTAGTCATTAATTTACTAGTCAAGTTGGCTTATGGAAATTACTACTTAGCATGATTGCCTCCGGATAAGGAACAAACAGGTAGGGAAAAAATCTATTTAGTAAAGTCATTTCACCTTTATGAAGTGAGACTATCAAAAACATGTCTAGATTAGTAAATTACACAACTGAGCAAAGATTCTATAAAATATTCCAAGTATCATTAAAAAAATAACTCCCTGGGTTCTTTAAATAACAGCCCTTTATAGGCTCTATCGAGCTTACAAAAATGTTAGCATTTTAAATCTTACCCGTTTCAAATGCTCTTGTATTTTAGATTCCAGATCTTCAATGTGCGAAATCATTTTGTTGACACATGGTGCTGGGATGTTTACTAAAGCACAGCTTTGACGTCGACATGGATAGCTAAAGTAAATGCCTTTATTCACCCCTTAAAAATAAAGCAGACAGGAATTAGTTAATAGTTACATACAAAATAGTAAACTGTGACGTTCAGAATATGCAAAAAATATTCTGCTCTATTAATACTAATACTTTTAAATTTTCTTTAGTAAACAAATTGATAAATATTTCAGAAAATATGATAATTATGATATTAAAATTATATAATTATATAAAGTATTCCATAACATCATGAACTAAACATTGAAAACAATTAAGAAAAAAGGCAGAAAACCAGTTAATCCAATTGTTTCTAAATATTTCCTGAATCACTTAAAAAATGACTTTGAGATATATTTTAAATTCTCCCTTCAAAGAGAGCCCATATCTTCCAGTGTAAATAATATCCAACCACTCATGCATTTAAGAAGTTCTTCTTTAAATCCAGCATGAGTTTCTCTTGCTGAGAAAAAAAAAAATAAAAGCCAGTCCCCTTCATCCTTATAATAACCTCATTTTCTACCTTCCATTTCTGAAAATTGGAGTCTCATGCAAAGAGTGATTGATGTTCCCACTATAGCTTTCAAGTTGTACTCATCATAAAATCCACTCAGTCCGATGTGCCTCAGTGATTCTAATCCTGGCATGTCCCGAACCAACTGAAGGTTGCAGAAACACAGCAAAGTTGTCCATGAAACTCCACCAAAGTGCTTACTTGCAGTCCTTTTGCCTCTAAGGACTCTATTGGGCTGGATTATAGCTGCAATCACTGATCTTAAATGCAACACACAATATAGGATTGGTGTCTCAGTGAGAACAGTGTGATGTCCTCATTTCAGTTGACCTTGAAGAACATAGAAGTTATGTTGTTGCCTCCAGACCATGCTTTTTTGTTTCAATGCCAACCCAGAGACAGCAAATACTTTCATTTAAACTGCCATCTTTTAAATAGCTTTTAAATAAAGTCTCATAATACCCCTTCTCCAAAAACATGATCTCTGTGAAAATAGCATATCTCTTTCACTTATACACAAAAGTGTTTACCCTATCCCATATATTACATACACACATATATATATATATTAACATTTTTAAGAACTAAAAACATGTGCTAATCATGGAACTATGGTAAGTACTTTCTGATTCCACATTTTATTTAATCCTCACAACAATCTTATGAAGTGGGATTATTATCATCTTGATTTCATATATGAGGAACAAAGGGTTAGAGAAGTTAAGTTATATAATGTGTCCATTTCTACAGAGCTGATAGGTGAGAGAGCTGAGACTTGTACTATATCTCCCTGGCTTTGGAGTATAAGCTGTACTATGAAGGCTGTTTTTGTATTTTTAAAAAGATAGCAAAATAAAGAGAAGCAGTCCTAAAAACATATTTCAGGGCATCTCAAATGTTTTGCATTTTCATGTGTTTTTGAATTTTGATTGTTCTTTCAAGATATCAGTCCTGATACTGTATCTTAGTTTGCTCTGACTGTACTCAACACATGAATTTGCTATGAACATTTTGTGTGTTATATTCCATCTTTCCTCTTTAGTTCATACATAGATATGTATTTTCATCTCCATAATAGTCATAGGACTAAAGAACAAGCTGGTGAAAATTACATATTGATCTCCTATCCAAATATCTTGATAAGGGCATGTTGTCCTTCCCTCTAGAAATAAAGTTTTAATACACATTTAACAACCAGGCAGTTGTCCTTATACGCAAAACATTTGTTTTGCTTCATTAAATGGAGAAAACAAGGATAGTAATGACTCATTTAACATTTTTCTGTATGTGCTACTCTAAACCTATTATGTGAATACTAATTAATTTCCATAGCACCCCATGGTGCTATGATTAACATTTTACATATGGTAAAGTGGAGAAAATGATATACTATGAAGTTAAAATTTGCACTAAAAGACATGTAAAAGACATGACATATAAGTAGCACAATGCAGAACCAGAATTTAGGAGCTATCACTGTTTTTATTCTAATACATGCACAGTATAAGTTAAAACTTTCCTTTCTGTTTCTTTTTAATTCTACCCAGCTTAAAGAGACACCCTAGATCACTAAAGTAGATGTCCACGTTCATTCATTTTTTGACTGGAGTGATAACTAACTATGCTTAAGTTAAAACTACTCAGTCTCTAATCTCAGATTTCTCACTTAATAAATGAATGGGCTGGTGGGGTGTTATGTAAAATCCTTTTTACCTAAAATTTCATGATACAACTAATTAATGATTTTAGTCACACATATTGACAGAGCTCCTCCTCGTGAAGCCTGTGCACAAATGGTCAGGGTGAGTCTATTTTCTTTTAAAGATTTATTTTGAGGGGGGAGTGGGGGAGAGGGAGAGAGATAATCCTCAAGCAAACATCCCGGTAGGCATGAAGACAGACACAGGGCTCTGACCCCAGGACCCTGAGATCAAGACCTGAGCTGAAATCAAGAGTCAGACACTTAACTGACTGAGCCACCCAGGTGCCCCCCAGGGTGAGTCTTTAAAGACTTAAGCTCAGGCAAGACTTTCATCCTCTCTAAACATCTGCCCAACTTTAACTTCCTTGCACAAAATTAATGCCTAAGAGGTAAGTAAGATCTCCCCAGATCTAGGCTACAGTTGAGGTGTGTTGAGGCTCTGCAACATGAAACTTCCATTTGAGGAAAAATATGGACTGGCTGATTATGTGGGCAAATGAAATAAAAATACTGTGTTCATAAATTGCCAACTCTGCTTGCTCAGTGAATGTGACCCTTATGTAATTTATTCACCCAGACAATTCTTCCTTCTCTCCTGCTTTTAATATGTGGTTCCTTTATGTCTATCACCCCAATTATTGTGACATCCCTTTATCTGAACTCAGCACTCAGGAGAAAACTTCTCTCAACACAGATTTGTTTTTCACATTCTGTTATCCCTCTTAACATTCTGATTTTCTTTCCAAAATGTAGAAAAAGTCAGTGCTCTCAAGTGTAGTAATAATTTTCTACTCCTTGCAAAGCCTGTCTGATGAACAGAAAGTACTTTTAATTTTTTGTTTTTACAGAAACAAAGCTCCCTTTAGTTTTTGTTACACACTGGGGGGTTTGGGGGATGGGGGGGACCTTTCCACGATATTAGAGTTACTTGCTTTTCGTTGAAACTTACAACATTGAAACTTATAACTGAATACATAAAATAATACGCACGACTCTAGAGTTGGACATAACTACGGACTACATCTACTCTAACCACTACATAAAGGGCTCTGTTCTATGTTCACTTATCTCCATTCCCTTCAGTCTTTCAAAATCTGCAACTTCAATGTATTTAGTTTTGCTTCCCTTAAGTAATCATACGTCTTCCTATTACTGTCTGGCCACATCCTATAGCTATTATCTTATACTAAGTTTTGCTTTGACTAACAATTCTTTTCAAATGAGCAATCTATACCAGCAGCCACAGTATTCTCACATCCTGATCTCTTCTTCAAACTGCAATTTCTATGCAACTTACATGGCTCTTTCCCTATGAGGAATTCCTGAATCTTTCAGACATCTGACTCTACCTGTCGCATTTTCTATCCCTTTATTAGTATCCAGCTGTGTCACATTTATCTGTTTCCCCATCCACCTTCCCCATGAAGTTCTGTATTCTTTATGGAGAGAAACTATGTTTAGTGCCTTAAAAAACTGTTGAATGAATGAACGAATGAATGAATGAATGAAAAAATCCCTCTTTTTTTTAACTTTATCATCCTGTAACCTGGCTTCTGGTCTCTCAACTTTATGAAATCTTCATTCACAAACCCCATTAATCAGTATATCCACTAACATCTGTGAAGGAGAAACTGATATAGATTCAGTCTTCCAAGTCTGGAAAAAATATGTGAGACAACTGTTTTCAGACGTTAGAAAATAGGACTGCTAGCCTTTGATTCCCGAGAAAGGAAAATTCATAAGGTTGAGCCCCGCAATCACCATGCTCTCTGCCAAGGGACAATTTTTCAACTACAATATACAGATCCGGGGGAAGAAAAGAGCACAGAAATCCTGCTGAGATAAGGGGCAAAGACTAGTACCATGGGTAATGGAGACAGAATCTTCAGGGCAGGGAACTCAAAAGGACATAGCCTGCAGAGAAGGGCCCCCAGAAATCCTTGTGAGAGTGCTCTCTGAACCTGTAGATAAGGGTTAAATGGTACGTGTACGCAGAGCAAAATTACCTGAAGGTTAACAGAGAACATATGCTATGGGATTGAGAAAGGAACAAAAACACTAGAGGTTGAGTGGTGTTGGTAAAAGAGTATTGGCGAGGGATGGGGAGAAAACCTTAGAAGTCCAGTACTGACAGAATGCAGAGATTTCATCAATGCCTCAAAAACACTCTCTTGTGCTACAGCTTAGAAGGAAGGACTATACATTAGAGTAAGAGCTCCTCTAGACCCACCGAAGAAAGTTTAAAATCAAGCTATAATATAATATGTGACAGAGACAGAATTTAGCGAAATAAGAGATTGGTAAATTTCTTGTGTGTGAATGAAAAACAGGAAAATGTGTTTTAAAAGTCTAGGAAAAAAAAAATCAATAGAAACTGAAACCAAGTTGGCCCAGAAGCTATATACAGAAAAGATTTTAAAGTAGCTATTATAAATATATTCAAAAAGGTAAAGAAAAAATATGTTCAAGTAATTAAAGGAAAATATGGCCTTAATAAGTGAACATATTGAAAACAATGAAACTATGAAAACTATGAAAATGAACCACATGGAAATTCTAGAAACGCAAATATGAAAATTTAAATTAACAAATATATTGGTTGGACTTAACAACAAATGGACAGGATAAAGACTCAGCGAATGTGTAGATGAATTGATAGAAATCATGCAATCTAAAGAACAAAAAGAAAAATGAAGAAAAAAGAACAGATCCTCAAAAAACTGAGTGACAAAAATCAAATAATCTACATGTATAAGGTTAAGGTTCTTCAAAAACAAGAAATTTGGAGTGAAAAATATTTGTGGAAATAATGGCCACGTTATTTCAAAATGTGATGAAAAAACACTTACTTAAATATCTAAGAAGCTCAGCAACTCCCAAACAATTAATATCAAGAGAACTAACTACATCTCAGAATATCACAGTCAACTTACTGAAAAACAATAATAAAAAGGAATTCTTTAAAGCAGCCAGAGAACAAAAGGGAACATGACATAAAGGGAACATGCATATGAATAAGTGCTACATTTCTCATCAGAAAAAAATGCAGGCCAAAATATAATAGAAAAATGTCTTTAAAATACAGGCAGGCAGGCAGGAAGGCAGAAAGGAAAGAAGGAAGGAAGGGAGGGAGGAGAAACATTAAAAAAAATAATAATAAATTAGACTTCATTAAAGACAAAATACTCAACTCCTCAAAAAGATATTTAAATGAATGAAAAGACAAGCAAGAGAATGGGAGGAAATATGATTGGAAAGTTAGAACATGATTGGAGAATTGAAACTTTTAGTCCCATTCCAGACCTCCAGGGGAGGGGGGGAGCTGCAGGTTGAATCAATTGCCAATGCCCAGTGATTTAATCAATCATGCCGATCTAAAGAAGACTCTATAAAAACCCAAAAGGATAGGGTTTGGAGATTCCAGGCTGGTGGACATGTGAAGATTTGGGGAGAGTGCAAACTCAAAGAGGGCATGGAAGATCTGTACCCTTTCCCCTACTTTTACTCTATACATCTCTTCCATCAAGCTGTTCCTGAGTTATACACTTTTCTAATAAACCAGTAATCTAGTAAGTAAAAATGTTTTTCTGAGTTCTGTGAGCCATTCTAGCAAACCCAAGGAGGGGGGTTCATTGGAACCTCTAACCTATAGTAGTTGGTCAGAAGCACAAGTGATAACCTGGGCCTTTGATTGGCCTCTGCAGTGGGGGGAGGGGAAGCCTCGTAGCACTAAGTCCTTAACTTGTGGGATCTGACTCTATTTCCAGGTAGACAATGTCAGAACTGAGTTGAATTGTAGGACCCTAGATCATATCCAAGAATTGCTTGATAGTGGGGAGATCCCATGCTCACACACTGGAATTGGGTACAGAACATTTTAATTACCTTAGGCTATCTCTGCTATTATTCTATATAGCCATTCTTTTTTGTTGTGTTGTGCCAATTGGTGTACAATTATATTTTATCTGGCCTGCAAGATTATACACTCCATATAAGGATCATTTCTTAAATAACTCTATATCCTACTAGCACATGTATATTCCAGTGTCTTAAATTAACTGTTTCACAAACCAATCATTTGATGTTTTAAAAAGTTTGTCCCAAACTAAGGCAATAAATCCTAAGCCAGGAGATTAAAATTCTAATCAACATTTCTGCTGGAGAGAAATAGATAAAGAATCAGAATGTCACCTTACCCCAATTTTATCCTGTCAAACTGAAAATCTCCAGAGCAGAAGTTTACCAAAATCAAGATTAGAATTTTTTGATTAATATAGAGTTCTTCACCAAAATAAGCTGAAAAGAAATAAGCATGAGTCCCTATACATGAAATCTATGCATTTTGTCATCTCTTTCTACCTCTTTCCATATACAATATCAGAAACACTTACAAGAGCTAATGTTTTATGGATTCTTAATTCTGAATTTCACATGATGAAAATATTAGTCCTGCTTCTTTTTTCTTCTAAGAAACATACCCTCAATGAACTGGAAAGGATCTAGCACCTGCTAGTCTTAGCATAAGCAATACAGAAAATGTTTATATTAAAAATTCAAATTTCTGAAATTATAAACAATTCTTATAGCCTAAATGTAATTAACAGTATATTATTAATAAAACAGATTATAATATTGTATTCTTAATATTATATATCATTACTATGTTAACTATTAGTGATATTTATAATTCATTTCTTAATAAAAATATAATATGGACATCACAAACTAATGCGCAAATGTAAATATAGCTTACAAAGATAACTATGTAACTTATACTCAGTCCTTACCTTCAGTATTTGTCATTTTATTTTCATGAAAAATTTCAATGTCTTCCTTAGGGGCACCAAATAGAACCAAAGCTTGTGATGTGGCATTGTCTTTTAAAAAGAAAACAAAAATTTCAGTGAGTAGTTAATATACATTTTTTAAATAAGCAAAATAATTCGTGAAACTATGTTGTAAAAGTATTGTCCTTGCAAAAGCAACTATAATTCAAATATTAACCAAAACCCACAGTAGAATGTATTTAAATGTTTTCTATGGTACTTCAGTTGGCTTAACTCTCAAAAGAAGGTATTCAAAATAGCATTCATCTATTAAAAGCAAACATCGAGAAACTGTCCAGAGTGGCATCACCAAAACAATGGAGTAGGAGACTCTAGTCTCCATCCTACAATAAAGTTCAATAATTAGATGGTTATGAACAGACAAAAATAGTTCTGGGAGAACTCAGGAATCCATTCAACAAATTCCAGCAACACAGTGGAACAAAAAAGCCCGTGAATAACCTCACAAAAAGGGAAGGGAGACAGTTTCATTTTGACTGCATCATCCCACTCACCAGGCCAACACTGCTCAGCACCAAGAGGGAACACTCTAGCTTGAAATAGTTTCCCTCATTGGCAAAGGAAGAACAGGGTGAAAGAACAGCTTCCCCACCCTTTTGGGACACTGCACAAAGGACCTGCTCTGGTTTCATCTTACCCAGAGACAAGCAAAGACAAGATTTACGGAAATGGCTTCGAAGAAGGAGGAAGGACAGAGGCTACCAATATAGTCATACAAAGAAAGTGATCACAATTCCCAGTGGCCTGCTCTGTGGAGGAACCCATGACTTTCGCCAGCAAAGTTTTTCTTCTAAAATGAAAGAAAAAGTGTTTCCAGACAAACACGAAGTGAGAGAATTTATCACCACCAGACCTGCCTTACAAGATATGCTGAAAGGCGGGGCGCCTGGGTGGCACAGCGGTTAAGCGCCTGCCTTCGGCTCAGGGCGTGATCCCGGAGTTGTGGGATCGAGCCCCACATCAGGCTCTTCCACTATGAGCCTGCTTCTTCCTCTCCCACTCCCCCTGCTTGTGTTCCCTCTCTCACTGGCTGTCTCTATCTCTGTTGAATAAATAAATAAAATCTTAAAAAAAAAAAAAAAGATATACTGAAAGGAGCTCTTCAAGCTGAAATGAAATGACTTTAATTAATAACATGAAAAGATTTGAAAAAATTAAACACGTCAGTAAAAATAAGTATCCGTCAACTTCAGAATACTCCAATACTATAATATAGTGGTGTGCTAATCACTTAACTCTAGTATATAGATTAAAGAAATGCGAAAAATAGCTACAGCTGCAATCACTAATGGATATACAATATAACAAGATGTAAATTGTGACACTCAGAAACATAAAAAGGAAAGAATAAAAGGGTAGAGTTTTTGAGTATGATTGAAGTTGTTAATCAGCTTAAAGTATACTATTATAACTACAAAATATTTTCTGTAAGCCCTAAGGTAACCAACCAGAAAGCAAAACCTACAGTAGATGCACAAGAGAAAAAGAAGGGAATGAGAGTATACCACTAGGGAAAATCATCAATTCATAAAGAAAGACAGGATGAAAGGAAGAAATGAACAAAAGAAATATAAAATGGACAGCAAATAATCAACAAGATGGCATTACTAAGTCCTTACCTACAATAATCATTTTAAATATAAATGGATTAAGTTCTTCAAACAAATGGCATAGAGTGGCTGAATGGAATTTTTTTTAAAAAGACCCAACTATATGCTACTAAAGACTTGTTTCAGATTTAAAGACACATAAAAGCTCAAAGTAAAGGGAGGGGAAAATATATTTCATGCAAATGGAAACAGAGATTAGAGGTAGCTATACTTCTATCAGACAAAATAATCCCACGTGTAATAGCATGAAAAAGTGCTTGCTTCCAGAGCACACATACTACAATTGCAACAATACAGAGAAGATTAGCATTGCCCCTGCACAAGGATGACACACAAATACAATAGCATGAAAAGAATAAAATACTTAGGAATAAATTTAACCAAGACAGTGAAAGATTTATACATCAAAAACTATAAGACACTGATGAAAGAAACTGAAGAACACAAATAAATGGAAAGATATCCTGTGCTCATGGATCAGCAGTGTAAATTTTGTTAAAATTCCATTCAATCAAACCCTATCAAAATCCAATGGCATTTCCCACAGAAACAGAAAAAAATCCTAAAATTCTTATGGATCCACAAAAGATCCTGCAGAACCAAAGCAATCATGAGGGGAAAAAAAGAACCATCACACTTCATTATTTCAAACTATATTACAGAGCTATAATAATCAAGAAAGTATGGTACTGGCATAAAAACATACACAAAAATCAGTAGAATAGAATAGAGAGCCCAGGAAAAAAGCTCACTCTGGTGTTAGTGGAACCCAAGCAGGCCAGCTCCCTCGGGGGAGGGGGGGGCAATGATTATAAGGAAACTGGACTTGAGAAAAGAGTGGGAAACATGAATGAGATTCTTGACATAGAGATAAAGAATAACATACCAGAGAAAAAGAGCTCAAAAAATGAAATGAAAAAAATACTTGATGAAAGGAATAGCAGGATGGCAGAAGCAGAGGAATGAATTACAACACAGAGTAACGGAAAGTAATCAAGTTGAACAAAAGAGAGAAAAAAAGAATTACACAAAATGAAAATAGATTTAGAGAACTCAGTGACTCCATCAATCATAATTAATAACATTTGTATTATAGGAGTCCCAGAAGAAGAGAAAGAAAAGGGAGCAGAAAACTTTAAGAAATAATAGCTGAAAACATCCCTAATCTGGGAAAGTAAACAGATATCCAGATTCAGGAGGCACAGAGAACTCCCATCAAAATCAATAAAAGCAGACCCACACTACAACATAATGTAATTAAACTTGCTAAATACAATGATACAGAAAAATATCTTAAGATCAGCAACACAAAAGAAGTTATTAACTTATAAGAGAAAACCCATAAGGCTAGCAGGAGATGTTTCAGCAGAAAATTTGCAAGCCAGAAGAGAGTAGTACAATATATGCAAAGTGCTGAATAGGAAAAATCTGCAGCCAAGAATACTCTATCCAGCAAGGATCATTCAGAATAGAAAGAGAGATACAGTTTCCCAAACAAAAACTAAAGGGGTTCGTAACTACTAAACCAACCCTGCAAGATCTCTAAAAGGGGACTCTTTTAGTGGAAAGGAGAGACCAAAAGTGACAGTACAAAGGAGGAAACACAAAAACAGTGAAAACGAAAAGTTTCTGTAAAAAATCAATCAAGGAGCTCACAAAGAAAAGGACATAAAATATGACACCATATACCTAAAACACGGGAAGCAGAGTAAAGAATGGGTTCAAACTTGAGCGATCATCAACTTGATATAGACTGCTGTATGCAGAGGAGGTTATATAGAACCCTAATGATAACCATATATCAAAAACCAGTAATAAACAGGCAAAGAACAAAGAGAAAGAAATCCAAATATTTAACTAAAGAAAAACAACAAAACATGAAAGAGAAAAAGACAAGAAAGGTACAGAGAAAATCTATAAAAACAACCACAAGTAACAAAATGCCAATAAATACATATCAATAATTACTCTGAATGTAAATGGACTAAACACTCCAATCAAAGGCACAGGGTGAAGAATGAAAAAAAAAGTAAGACCCATCCATATGCTGCCTATAAGAGACTCATTTTAGACCCAAAGACATTTGAAGATTGAAAGTGAGGGGATGGAGAAACATCTATCACACAAATGGATGTCAAAACAAAGCAGGAGTAGCAATACTTATTTCACCAAAATAGACTTTAAAACAAATACTGTAACAAGAGACAAAGGATACTATATCATAATAGAGGGGACAATACAATATGAAGACGTAACAATTGTAAATATCTATGTACCCAACATAGGAGCACTCAAATACATAAACAGTTAATAACAAATATAAAGGAACTAATTGATAATAATATAATAATAGTACGGTACATTAACACCCCACTTACATCAATGGAAAGATCATCTAAACAGAAAATCAACAAGAAAACAAAGGCTTCGAATGATACATAAGAATGGATAGATTTAACAGATATGTTCAGAACATTCCATCCTAAAACAGCAGAATATACATTCTTTTCAAGTGCACATGAACATTCTCCAGAATAGATCAAATAATAGCCCATAAAACCAGCCTCAACAAAATCAAGAAGATCAAAGTCATACCATGTATCTTCTCTGACCACAAGGCTATGAACCTAAAGTCACCTACAACAATGAAGATCGAAGTCATACCATGCAATTTCTCTGACCACAAGGCTATGAATCTAAAGTCACCTACAACAAGAAATCTGAAAAGACCACAAATGCGTGGAGGTTACATAACACGCCACTAAACAATAAATACTTTAAGCAGGAAATAAAAAAAGAAATAAGAAAGTACATGGAAACAAATGAAAATGAAAACACAATGGCCTAAAACCTTTGAGATGCAACAAAAGCAGTTCTAAGAGGGAAGTTTATAGCAATATAGGCCTACCTCAAGAAGCAAGAAAAAAAAAATTAAATAAACAACCTAAACTTACAAGCTGTGAAAGAACAACAAACAAAACCTAAAATCAGCAAAATGAAGGAAATAATAAACAGTGGAGAGAAAAATGATATAGAAACTAAAAAGACAATAAAACAAATCAATAAAACCAGGAACTGGTTCTTTGAAAAAATTAATAGAATTGATAAACTTCTAGCAAGACTTATCAAAAAGAAAAGAGAAAGGATCAAAGTCACAAATGAGAGAGGAAAAATAACAACCCACACCACAGAAATACAAAAAATATAAGAGAATATTATGAAAATCTAGATACCAATTGGACAACCTAGAAGATATAAATTCCCAGAAACATATAAACTACCAAAACTGAAATAGGAAGAAATAGAAAATTTGAACAGACTGATACCAGCAAAGAAACTGAATCAGTAATCAAAAACTCCCAACAAACAAAAGTCCAGGACCAAATGGCTTCACGGGCAAATTCTGCCAAACATTTAAAGAAGAGTTAATACCTATTCTCAAACTTTTCCAAAAAACAGAAAAGAAAGGAACACTTCCAAATTCATTCTATAAGGCCAGCATTATACTGATACCAAAATCAGATGAAAACACCACTAAAAAAGAGAACTATAGGCCAATATTCCTGATGAACACAGATGCAAAAACTGTCAATAAACTACTAGGAAACTGAATTCAACAATACATGAAAAAAATCATTCACCACAATCAGATAGGCTTTATTTTTGGGATGCAAAGGAGAAAGGATAAAAACCATATGATCATTTCAATAGATGCAGAAAAAGCATTTGACAAAGCACAACATCCAGTCACGAAAAAAACCATCAACAACGTAGGTCTAGAGGGAACACACCTCAACATCATAAAGGCCATATATGAAAAACCCACAGCAGACATCATTCTCAATGGAGAAAAACTGAGAGCTTTCCCCCTAAGGTCGGGAACAACACAAGGATGTTCACTCTCACTAACTACTTCTATTCAACACAATATTGGAAGCTGTAGCCACAGCAAGTCAGTAAAGTCTCAGGAAAAAATCATAATGGATGTACAAAATCAATGTACAGAAATCTGTTGCATTCTATACACCAATAATGAAGCAGCAGAAAGAGAAAAATTAAAAAAACAATCCCATTTACAAGTGCACCAAAAACACAAGCAGTAATTTCTTTGATATCAGCTGTAGCAACTTTTTTCTAGATATTTCTCCTGAGGAAAGAGGAACAAAAGCAGAAATAAACTACTGGGACTACTTCAAAATGAAAAGCTTCTGCACAGCAAAGGATACAATCAACAAAACTAAAAGGCAACATACTGAATGGGAGAAGATATTTACAAATGACATATCTGATAAAGGGTTTGTATGCAAAATATATAAAGATCTAATAAATTCCAACACCCAAAAATAATTATCCAATTAATAAATGGACAGAAGACATGAATAGATATTTGTCCAAAGAAGACATACAGATGGCCAACAGACACATGAAAAGATGCTCAACATCACTGATCATCAGGGAAATGCAAATCAAACCTACAGTGAGATATCACCTCACACCTGTCTGGCTAAAATCAAAGACAAGAAACAATAGGTGTTAACAAAGATATGGAGAAAGAGGAACCCTCATGCACTATTGGTGGGAATGCAAACTGGTGCAGCCACTATGGAAAATAGTATGGAGGTTCCTAAAAAAGTTAAAAATAGAACTACCCTACGATCCAGCAACTTCACTACTGGGAATTTACCCAAAGAATACAAAAACACTAATTTAAAGGGATACATGCACCCCTGTGCTTATAGCAACATTATTTACAATAGTCAAGATATGGAAGCAGCCAAATTGTTCATCAACTGACGAATGGATAAAGAAGATGTGCTATACAGTCAGCCATAAATACCATTACTCTATTATATTATAATACTATTCAGCCCTAAAAATAATGAAATCTTGCCATATGCAACAACATGGATGGAGCTAGAGAGTATAATGCTAAGGAAATAAGTAGTCAGAAAAACACAAATACCATATGATTTCCTTCATATGTGGAATTTAGGAAACTAAACAAATGAGCAAAGGGAAAAAGAGAAAGAGAGACAAAGAAACAGACTCTCAATTATGGAGAACAAACTGATGGTTATCAGAGACTATGGGGGGATTAAATAGGTGATGGGGATTAAGGAGGGCACTCATGATGAGCACTGGTTGATACATGGAATTCTTGAATCATTATATTGTACACCTGAAACTATATAACACTGTAAATAAAATAAAAGTTACACTTAAATAAAAATAAACCAAAGAAGATTTATCACTTTCATAAATAAATAAATAGTGCTAGGAAAACCAGACATTCACATGCAAAGGAATGAGACCAGTCACCTATATTACACAACTTACAATAATTAACTTGGAATGGATTAAACACTCAAATGTAAGATCGGAAACCATAAAACTCCTAAAAGAATATATGGAGAAAAAATTCCTTGACATTGGAATTGACATCTTCTAAGGATTCTCTCAATATGACACCAAAAACCAAAAGCACAACCAACCAAAACTAAAATCAGTAAGTGGCACTACATCAAGCTTAAAAGCTTCTGCACACCAAAAAACAAAATACAATATAATGAAAAAGCAACCTATAGAATGGGAGAAAATATTTACATACCATCTATCTGATAAGTCATTAATATCTAAAATATATAAGGAAATTATACAACTCAATTACATAAAAACAAATAATTTTAAAATGACAAAGGTCCTAAGTAGACATTGTTCCAAAGAAGACGTACAAATGGACGACAAGTACATGACAAGGTATTCAACATCACTAATCATCAGGGAAATACACATCACCACCATGAGATATCATCTCATATCTGTTACAGCAGCTATTATCAAAAAAGACAAGAGATGCCAAATGTAGAGGTAAGGGAAATCCTCATGTACTCTTGGTGCAAATATAAATTTATACTGCCATAGCCATTACAGAAAACAGTACCCAGAAGTGAAAAACAGAACTTCCATGTGATGTAGCAATCCCATTTCTGGTTATATATCTAAAGGAAATGAAATCACTATCTCAAAGAGATATCAGTACCCTCATGGTCACTACAGCATTACGACAATAGCAACTTAAGTATCCATATATAGATATATATGTACACACATACACTATATATACACTATATATACACCATATATATATATATATATATATATAACATATAAATGACACAATGGGCTATTGTTCAACCATAAAAAAGAAAATCCTGTCATTTGAAACAACATGAATGGACCTTAAGGGAATTACACTGAATGAAATAAGACAGAGAAAGACAAAACCAAATGATCTCACTTGTATGTAGTATCTAAAAAAGCCACCAAACTCATAGAAACAGAGAGTGGAACAGCAGTTGCCACGGGCTGGGAAGTGGGGGAAATGAGATGTTGAGTCAAAGGAAACAAACTTCCAGTTGTAAGAAGAATAAGTTTATATAAAATACAGCATGGTGATTATAGTAACTAAGTTGCTATGAAAGATTCTACATGTTCTCACCATAACAACAACAACAACAAAATGGTAATTATGTAAACTTAAGTATGTGTTCAATAATCTTACTGTGGTAAACATCTCACAATATGCACATGTAACAAATCATCAAAACATATGTTGTGTAAGTGTAACATGTACAATGTGGTAAATTTTAACTCAATGAAAATGTAGGTCCACAAAAAAAAATTTTCTGAGAATATTTGTGATATCTTTACTCCTAAGAGCGGAAATTGGAAACAATCTCAATGCCCATCAATAGAAAATTAAATTTTAAAAAATACAGTGCAGTGAAATAGTATAATGCTACTAAACTTCAAATACATGGAATAACATTGATATATCTCAAAAATACACTGAGCAAAAATAATCAGAGACAAAAAAATGGATATTTTATAGTTCCATTATTATGAAGTTCAAAAAAACCAAAACTAAACTATTGTGATAGATACCAAATACTGATTGCCTATAGTAGGTGAGAAACTTTCTGGGGTAATGAAAATTTTTTTATCCCAAAATGGGCAGTGGTTCTACATTTATCATGTATACGTTTATCCAAATACATTCAATTACAAATTTAAAGCTTGAGCATTTCACTACACGTAAATTATGAAATAGGAAATACAATGTTTATTCTAATGGCATTAAATATTTTGATAGATTATATAAATATAAATAAATATAAGATTTAAAAACTTGTAGGATATCTTATGCTAATATTTAATAACCATTACAAGTAGGGTATTTATATTCCAAAACCCCACTACAGAATGAAATGAGGCTAAAGCAAATTCTTAGCAAAACATAAAAGATATGAGTATTGTAAAAGTAAAAATATGATAGAAGATAGCACTAGCCAAATAACTATAATATATATGAATGATCTAAATTTATCCAAAAAGAATAACCAAATAAGAATTATACAGAAAAACTGTAAACAAATACTTTTTTTTACTAAGAAAACTTTTTGTGATCAAATTATAAAGGTATGTTTCTGCATAGAATTGCACATGATGACTTTAAGACCAAAATTATTATTAGAAATAAAGGATACTTTATACTGGTAAGAAGGTCAATCCATCAGTAAGCTGTAACAATCATAAACATATACAAACTTAACAGAGCCTCAAGATGAAGTTAAAGCTGACATAATTGAAGGAAGAAATAGACAATTCGACAATAGTGGGAGACTTCAACTGCCTAATTTAAATAATGGATGAAACAACTAGATAGAAGATAGACAAGTAAAGAGTTTTGAAAACATGATAAACCAACTATACCTAAGAAACAACTACATAGTACTTCACTAAGAGCAGAAAATACATTTTTCTCAAGTGCATATGAAACATTCTCTATAATAGAGCACATATGATGCCATAAATAAGTTCCAATACATTTGAATGGTGTTGAAATCATACAAAGTATCTCCTTTGACTACTACAATGTTAAAAATAGAAATCGGTAACCAAAGAAAATTTGGGAAATTTTCAAATATGTGAACTTTAAACACAATCCTAAATAAATAATGGGTCAAAAAAGACATCACAAGGGAAATTAGAAAATACTTTGAGATGAATGAAAACAAAAAGACAACACAACTAGACACATAATTAGTTTAGTAAAATCAGTGACCAGAGGGAAATACATAGCTATATATTCCCATATGAAATAAAAGAACTTTTGTCACATCCTAAGAAAAAGAGCAAACTAAATCCAGAGAGAAAGAGAAATATTAGGAAATAAATCCTCACAAAATACTAGCCAAATCCAACAGCATGAAAAAAAGGATTATGCAGCATACCCAAGTGAGATTATCCTAGAAATGTTCCAACATATGAAAATCAATGAATGCAATAAGAATAAAGGGAAGAAACCACATAAGCATTCAATAGATGCAAAAAAAGTATTTGACAAAATTCAATCCCATTCATGGTAAACACACACAACAAAACAGGAATAGAGAGAAACGTTTTCAACAGGATAATCTTTGCGAAAAACCCCCAGCAAACATCACAATTTATGGTAAAAAAGTAAAAGTTTCCCTTTAAGATCAGGAAACAGACAAGCATATCTATACTTTGCCACTTCTTTTCAATATTGTTCTGGAGATTCTAGCCACAGTAATTAGACCAATAAATAAATAAATAAATAAAAAGCATCAAAAAGATACTTTTTGATTGGTAATAAAATTAACAGAAGTGCAAGACTTCTTCACTAAAATCTACAAAACATTGTTGAAAAAAAAATTAATGCCTAAGTAAATACAAAGGTACTCTGTATGAGTATTCTGGAAGACATAATCTTGTTACGATGCCCAAATCCCTAAAATCGGTCCACAGATTCAATGTGATCCTAAAATTCACATGGAAATGCAAGGGACTCAGATTAGCCAAAAGGAACAGTGTTGGAGAAATCACACTTCTAGTTTTAAAAATTACTACAAAACTATAATACACAGTATGGTACTGGCATAAGAATAGACATGTAGATCAATGGAGTAGAACTGAGATTCATCAAATAAACCCGTATCTATGGTCTGTTGATTTTAACAAAGGTGGCAAGACTATTCAATTAGAAAAAAAAAAAGTCTCTTTTTCAACAGATGGTACTAGGACAACTGGAGATATACATGTAAAAAAATGAATTTTGACTCCTACCATAAATCATATGTAAGAATGAACTCAAATGCATCATAAACTTAAATGCAAGAGCTAATACTATAAAACTCCTGGAAGAAAACAAAGGTGTAAATATTTGTGACCTTGAGTTTCTTTGAAGTGACATCGAAGGAACAAGCAATTTTAAAAATTAGATAAACTGGCTTCATCTAATAAAATTTTTTGTCCTACAAAGAACAAAATCAAGAAGATAAAAATACAACCCTTACTATGGGTGAAAACATTTGCAAATCATGTATCCCGTAAAGATCTAGTTTCTGAAATACGTAAAGAATTTCTACAACTCAAGGTTTAAAAAAAAAAAAACCACCCAGTTTTAAAATGACAAAAGATTTAAAGACATTTCTCCAAAGATAAACCAATGGCCAGTGTGCACATACAGAGATCTCTCATTAGAGAAATGCAAATCAAAACCACAATGAAATGTCACTTCATGGCCAGTAATAATGACTTAAAAACAAACAAACAAACAAACAACAACAACGACAACAAAAACCCACAAGAAACACAATATAACAATCCCTGACAAGGGTGTGGAAAAACTGGAATCCTCATATACTGCCCGTTTGGAATGTAAAATACTGCAGCTGTTACAGAAAAAAATTTGGCAATTACTCAAAGTTAAACATCAAGTTACCAAACGACCCAGCAAGTCCAGTCCTAAGTGTTTTCCCAACAGAAATAAGAACATATGCCCCCATAAAAACTTGTACTCAAACACTCATAAAAACATTATTCACAACAGCCCCAAAGTGGAAACGCAAATATCCATCTAGTGATGATGAATAAACAATACATGGAATATTCATACTATGTAATATTATTCAGCAATAAAATGGAACCTTGACAAAATTCTAGGTTAATAGAAGACAGACACACAAAGCCCACTATTTCACGAATTCATTCATATGGAATGTCCAGAATGGTGTCCCATCCGGCCTCCCCCACCCCCACTGGCCAAATAAATTCCTGCTGTGAGGGCATTCGTTACCTCTGAAATCTTGAGATAAATACTGAAAGAAACGGCATCAGTGCTTATGCTGAGTGACGGCACCAAATGGTCCTAAAAAGCTGTGAGACTGCACCTCACTGTGCCCCAACAGTCTGCAGGTGCCCTGAGGGATATGTGAGAGCTCGGGGCCGCGCTCCATTGACCGCAAGGCGCAGGCGCCACTGGGAGGTCCGCCCACAACTTGTCCAGGAAGTTGTGTGGGGCTGGGAGCCCTCGTGCAAGACTTTGCGCTTGCGCGTCTCCACCACGACCTGGCTGGAGCGGCTGCTGTGGTTGAAAGGGTCCGTGAGCAGGATCTGCCGGTGGCCAAATACGCACTAGGGGAAAGCCTGACCGCCCTGTGGGACTTCATGCCGACGGTAAAGTAAAGGACTCCCTGAGGAGCAGTAGGCCTTCATGATAAACATGGAGGTGCCAGCCACCTGGGACTCCTTGAAGACGTGGCCCTCCTGCGGCCCCTGGAGCTCCACAGGTTGGATGGGCCCCCTGCGCCGGCGCCAGCTGTCAGTGCGCTGCAGGAAAGTGGTGCCACGCCAGGGCGTGGTCTGGATGGCGTCTTTATACAGCGTCACATCGCAGACGTCAAAGCACACGCCTTGCACTTTGTGCTAGCTTGGCAGCCCTTCTGGAATCCCGCCACCAGGGTATCCTTGATTTCACTGAGGTACTGTACAGTCCTGGTGATGTCGTTGAAGATGTTGGGCGGGTGCCAGCAGGCCCTAAGCACCAGATCTTGCGGGTCTGGGCCAATCTAGGCCAGGTGCCACTCATACTTTTAGGCCAGACAGTGGCCTGCTGCTTCAATTACTGGTGGGCCCACACCTCGCCCTGGTTACTGTCCTCTGCCAGGTGGTCGCGGAAGGGTCGCACCTTCATGTACAGCGGATTGTGCTGATTTGGGGATTTGGACAGGAAGCGCACCTTTGACTCTGGGTCGGATTTCTTGATAGGGGTGCAGGTGTGGTCCTCCTCCAGGTTCTTTAAGCAAATCTCCAGGTGCAGCTCACAGTCACCGGTGATTGTGGGATCCCAGGATACCCTGCTCAGTGATGCACTGCTCTGTGGGGTCCGGTTTGGCCAGCTGCCTCGGCCCCTCCACCAGCTTGGGTAGGTCTGCAGGGTTCTTGGCCTCCACCGTGAAAGTGATGACAAACCGTACGTTGAACTTCATCACCTGCGTGTTGTGGGTGTTCCCCAGGGTGGTGGTGGTACCAGTTTTCGGCAGGAATTGGTCAACGCACATCAGACCTATGATATTCCCACCAAGGCACACAGGTTTGTGGTTGCCAGGGGCTGGGTGGAGGGGGAATAGGAAGTAGCTGCTAATGGTGTAGGGCTTCTTATAGGGGTTATGAAAGTTTTCTAGAATTAAATAACGTTGATAGTTACACAACCTTGTGATTATACTAAAAACACTGAATTGTACACTTTAAACAGGTGAATTTTATGGTATGTGAATATAAGTTTTTAGAAGTTAAGCAATATTAACCCAGAACAGCATTTAGTAAGGTGCATGCTGAGTAAACTCTGATTCAGATGAGTCTGATTTGATAATCCAGCCCTTTTTATAATATCTATGCTATCTCAAGGGAAATTTGTAACTTTAAATAATTATATCAGAAAAGAAAAGATCTAAAAACTAGTGATGTAAGCATCCGGATTAAGAATATGTGAAAAAACAAACCCAAAGAAAGTAGAAGGAAGAGAAGGGGTAATAATATCTGAAATTAATAAAATAGAAAACAGACCACCAACAACAAAAAACTCTAGAGATAATTAAAAAGATCAGAAATTACCACTTTGAAGAGTTTAGCACAAATAAACACATCTGGCAAAATTGATCAAGACAAAAGAGAAGAGAAACAAATACAATATTATGAATATAAAGGAGGAATAACTGCGTGTAGAGATATAAAAGTAAAAGATATTAGCAGTGAGTATATTTTAAATTTAACCAAATGAACAAATTCTTAAAAAATTATAACTTGCCAATAGTGAATTAAGAGTAAACAGAAAGCCTAACTAGTCCTATAACCAGTAGTTAATATCAATAGTTTATGTCCCTAAAAATTAAGATGTAAGTTCAGCTAAACATTCAAGAAAATTAATTAAAATATTATTTTTTTCAGAGAGTAGAAAATGAAGAAACATTCCCTCAATCCAATTATGAAGTTATAAATACCTTGCTAACAAAAACAGACTAAAACAAGGTAAGTAAAAAAACTTAGGGACCGATGTTACTCCAGAGCATAGATGCAAAAATCCTAAACAAATGACTATTAAATCAAATCCAGCAATATAGTGAAAGAAAATTAAAAAAAATAAATTTCTCCCATGAATGAAAAGTTTAACAATTGAGAATCAATTTATGCAACTCATTAAAGATTAAAGAAGAAAAACTTAATCACAGAAAAATTTCAATAGATGTAGAAAAAACATTCATAAAATTCAATATGTGTTCATAATTTATAGTATGTTATAAAGATAACTTCAAAAATACCATCACGTTTAATGGTGAAGCATTAAAAGTCTCATTTTAAAAATCAGGAACAAGAAGATAAATGTGCATATTTTTATTGCTTCATTTAACGAGGTTCTGAAGGATCTAGACTAAGCAATAGAAGAGGGAAGGTGATAAAATTATAATGGGAAAAAAGTAAAAATCGAACCTCATTATTTTCAGATGATCTAACTTATTAGTGAATTAAGAAGACAGTTAAAATTGTAATATGAGGTTAAATGTATAAAACTATATATGTATAATATTAGCATGTTTATATATAATATACAAAACTAAATGTGATTTGGGAGAAGTGAGAGAACTCGGGGTTCTATTTCTTAATGTGGGTCATGAGTGCACAGATTTCAATTTTATCAGTGTTCTTTATAATTTACATATATGTTACAGGTATTTTTAATGTACAAAATATTTCCTATTCCAAAAAATAAGGCACTAATCTGTAGAAAAAAAATAGCACAGCCTCTCCCTCTTGTATGGAAAAGATATATTATGAAATACAAGAAATAGAAAAACTAATGCAGTATCAGTATCATAATTCAAATAAATATGTGATACTGCCATGAAATGCTGTTTTGTACTTACTGAAAATATTGCCTAAAAGTCACATTACAGGTGTAAGTTTGTAAAAAGGTACAGTTATTTGTAATAGAAATTATTATTCCAGAGCTATCCATTTGTAAACATGAGTCATGTGAAAATACTTTTGGTCAGCATATTTAATATCTGGCTGTGACTGTACAGAACAATTTGGAAACGTTTAATAATTTGTTATTTATTTCAGCTGAGAGCACAGAATAATTATCCAATTCTGTATGTTTATTGATAGTATAATAAGAATTTTAATATGACCACGGTAGTTTCATGATGATTGACACAACATAAGGAAAGGATTTATTTTTGATGTTAAGAAAAGTATTATGGTGAATATCATCTGGCAGAAGTTAATAAATAAGACCTCACACTGTGTTCTTATGATATTAATGACAGAGTTAATGACAAACATTTTCAAAGGTTGGTACATAATTAGGTTCAGTACATCATCCAGCAAAGATTGCTTTGGGCTTAAAAGTTTGAAATCTGTCAAGACATAGCAATAAACACTGAGGTCTGATAAATTTCTATAGTTTGAACATAGATATCTCAATGCTTTGTTTGATGAGCTAAATATTCTCTGTAGTGTTGGTTGGTTTACACAGAGGATGGGGAGCTTAATGATGGTATGACGCCAAAGAGATAGAAGTTAATTTTAATCGGTAATCAGTATTTGTGCCAGCATTCCAAATATTAGTTCTAATGTCATTTAAATACAAATATTCTAAACTTACTAAGCAAATACCAAAAGACAATTGATTAACTTTATCATTTTACAATTCATATGCATGTACAGAAATAATCTATATCATAGAACACTCATATTCCATCAAATAAAATAATGTGGTATGTGGTTATATTTGTGTGTATCTCTCCATTGTGTAGACTAAAGACAGGTGGCCTGCCTTAAAAATATGATTAACGTTCTCCTGATGTATCACATATAGGAGTTTTTGCTTGAAAATCAGGGTAGACTAGTCAGTTTCTGTTGCAATACAAAATAAATATACTTTGTCAGGTCATTCAAAGGGAAGCCATCCGCTTAGATCTCAAGTGTCTTGGAACAAACTATTAGTTTTTAATTAATATTGTAATCCAAAAAGTTTGAAAAGTTCTTTTCAAGTATTTAAACAAGAGATATGTACAAGTATGATTTGATTATCTTCTTCCCAAATTGTATCTTTGGGAAAATTGTTTTAAGTGAATAACCTGGTCCATATTGCTAATCTGAGATGGAAATCAGTTTCCAAAAATGAAAATCTTTTGCTTAAACTGCAATACATAAACTCTATGACAGTGAAAAGACATGATTTTTTTTCAACTAATACTGGTACAGTGAATAAAGAGCTAAAAACCAAAGTTACTGAAATACTGTGAAAGTGAAATGTGGTGATGAATACTAAAATCGTACTCAAGATTGATAATTCTACATGAAATCCCTAGTGCAATGTCCTCAACCATGTTTGGAATTCTAAATGATTGCTTTCTTCTGTAACCCCTGGTAGCTGGATTAAAATAATAGTCCCAATAAGTTTTTCCTCCCAGTGTTCACCTTTATGTCCAATGTGACTTTATACTATCCATCATCAAAAGATAGACTTTAGCCCCTTGCTTCTTGACTCTGGGCTGGTCCTGTGACCTGCTTTGGCCAATAAAATACAACAAATAGTAGTGTGGCAGTTTTGAGCCTTGATCTCAAGAAGCCTTGTGAGCTTCTGTTCCTTCTCTCAAGCCATGAGATCAAAGCCAGTGGAAGACTAGGAGAGACACCATAGTGCAGAAATGAATCAGCCCAGTTTTCCCAGCCAAGGACATCAGCCTGTGAAAGATCAAACCCCAAATGAGCAGAATTAGTAGCCGTGATTAGTTGACTTGTGCAGATGTATGAGTGAGCCATCCTGAGTCCACCTGAGATTAGCAGAACCATCCAGCACACTCCTGCATAGGTAAACTAAAATGAATATTTATGATGCTGTATGCATCTGCATTTTTTGGTTGGTTATTATGTAGCATTAGTACATCAGGGATAACTTGACTATCAATGAACTACACAGACTATTGTTCCCAGGTAAACTACTCAAGGCAAAATTGTATACCAAGGATTGGCAGATGTTTTCTATAAAGGATCAGATAGTAAAAAATTTAGGTTTTGTGGGCCATATGCAATCTCTGTTGCATAGTCCTCTTTGTTTCTTTTTTTCCCTCTTTTCTTTTCTTTTCTTTCTTTCTTTTTTTTTTTTTACAGCTCTTTAGAAATGTGAAACCATTTTTAGCATTTAAGCTGTGGAAAAAGGGCTGCTGTCCAAATTTGGCCCATGGGCTGTAATTTGCTGACATCTGTTCTATATCATGCAAAGACATGATATTGGTAACAAAATGCAGAGTAAAAGATGTTTGGACTCAGAATGCAAAGTAATGCAATAAAATCTAATACAATTTACAAGATAGAATTATCAAGTATTTTCATTTTTAACTTTGTGTTGTCTTCAGTGGGTGCTGGTAAAATTTTAATAACTAGCTGTTGTTATCAACCAGTTTCAAGCAATCAGTGGAGCAGAATTGAGATAAAAGTGATTGGCTCAGATGAGACAGTAAGAGCTGGCTTTGTTGTACTACCTATACATTGTATTGCCTACACTTTACTTCAGTAGTAATTATAAAAGAAATTAATTATAATCCAGACAGGGGTTTTCCTTAAACTGACTTACTCCTTTCATTTACCTCACCTTCATAGTCCCAGTAAGGTTTGTTGTGTGACCCTTTGTCCTGGAGAAGACTACTATCTTTGTAGCTTACCTTCTATGATTTACTTAATTGTATTTACTGATGACCTAGTTTCAAAGAAAAATCACTTAATGATAAACTTACTTTTCTTGGCTTGATCACCTTCAATGTTAGAACAGGAAATTGTCTTTTCAGGCATGGTTATTTACAATATTTTGAAACCTAATTAGAAAGAAAGATCTTTAAATATCATGAATCAAAAGTAGTATATATTTAAATTCTCTAAAAATTGTCAATTCAAGAACTGATAGTGTCAGGATAGGTTTCGAATATTAGATATATAAAAATCAATACTAAATTATGTTAAAAATTTAAGGAAATCCAACAGTATACTCTTCTTCCAATGAGAACTATTATGATCCTTTTTGGGAACACCAAATATAAAAATCCTCATTAAAAAGGAACCTTAGATCCTCTGCTTTGCTGGTAACTTAAACAGACGTCTGGCTTAGAGACTAGATATTTTAGCATTTATCATTGTAACTGTGGACTCTAAGCCCTATGGAGATTCTGGAAGCTATAATGCTTCATTTCCTATGATAAAGTTAAACCTTACCATTCTCTCTTCTTCACTTCTCCTCAGTTCCTTTTTTAAACATTTTATTATGGAGAAAGTCAAATATATACAAAGGTGAGAGAAAGTATAACGGATCTCTATGTGTCCTTCAACCAGTTTCAACTAGTGGTCAATATGAATTCTGTATACCCATCCACTGCCCTGTCTAACCTACCCTGTTCACAGTTAAGCAAATTTCAAATGTAGTATTGCATTTGTAAATATTTCAAGAATTTGTAAAACATAGCAATAATACCAATAATATAATTAAGACTTCTGATGATAATACTGTCTTAATATCACTAAACATACAGTCAGTATTTACATTTCTTTCATTGTCTTATATTTTTCACTGATTTTAAAAGTTTTTCAGAGTAATGATATACATTCAACTGAAATGTTTTTTAATTCCCTTTAATCTATAAGTTCTTTTTAATTCTCTTTATGTTTCTTTTCTCTATAATTTATTAATGTAGAAATCAAATATTTTGTCCTTTAGAGTTTTGACATTGCTGACATCCTTATATTTAACAAGTTACTATGCAGTAATTCCTATAAATCAGCATTTATTAGAAATTTAAGCTACTGAATGGAAAGACTGTGATTCTATAACATAGAACTAATAGCTACCTCTTCTAATTTGTAGACCTAAAATATCATAGAGTTTAGAGATTAGAAATCACCTAGTTCATTTTTTTATTTTACAAATAAGGAAATCCTTACTGAAATTAGTAAGTTCATTCAGTGTAAAAAGACAGCTTAGGGAAGAGTGCTATGAAAGAAAACCATGAATCCCAAGTCCAGTGCTCCTTTAAGTAAGCCAGTCTACTTCATCAAGACCAACTTATTAAAGGAAAGGAAGCTATAGAAAAGTGCATCATTAAATTTTACTTTATATCAACATTTAATTTTTTAATTCAATGAAGCTTATAGTTGAAACAGAATCATTTTCTCTTCTATACAAAATTACATGAAAAATATAAGAAGAAAATTGTTATAGTAATGTAGAAGTGGATAACTTGGAAAATGCTCTTACAAATTAATACTAACAAAAATATGGTTAAAACATTTTTTAAATCTTCAAGAAAGCATCTGAGAACTAACAAGGTAATCATAAAAACCTGGTCCCAGATCTAGTAGAATACAGAAATCCACAGAGGTGAGACCAGCATGTAAGGCCACTTTTCTCAAGGGCACTATCTGATGTGAGAGAGGCATCTGAGAGGCTGGGCAGTACTTGTAACAGCCACAGGAAACTTTGGAAATAAAAGATAGAATCCAAATTCTGTCAAGTGTAGGTGCCCTGGAAAATTAACCCATTCCTAGGATTGAGACCCCAGAAGTCTATATCTTAAGGAACAAAATGAAACAGAAGTAAAGCCAATGTGAAGACTGCCAATACTGAAGCCCAGTCACAGATCATCTGCGTGACTCAGAATCTCTCATAAGGAAAGTGAATTAAGGTGATTCTTGCCCAGCACAAAATCAAAAGGTAACTCCACACACAAAGAGACTAGATAATAGAAATCACCAGAAAAGGAAAGATAACAGAAACTGACCCAAAGGTACTCTAGATAATGAAGTTACCAGATATAAACCACCTAACTATGCTTAACATATTTATAAGTATAACATCAAATTTTAAAATTTCAGAAATAAAAATTATGCAAATTGATACTGCAGATTTGAAAAGAAGTCTGTCAGAAATACATGGACTGCAGACTGCTATATCTGCGATTCTAGATTTTTTTTTTTTTTTATTCAACAGAGACAGAGACAGCCAGCGAGAGAGGGAACACAAGCAGGGGAAGTGGGAGAGGAAGAAGCAGGCTCATAGCGGAGGAGCCTGATGTGGGGCTCGATCCCTTAATGCCAGGATCATGCCCTGAGCCAAAGGCAGACACTTAACTGCTGTGCCATCCAGGCACCCCCTATATCTGTGATTCTAAACTCACTGGTAAACTTAAAAGCAGGCATGACAAAGCTGAAGAAGGAATTAGTAAAACAAAGAAAAGAAGTTCAGGAAAAAAAAAATTATCTTGAATGAAGCATGCAGTAATAAAAAGATGGAAAATACAGAAGCAAGCATAAAAGTCAATGCTCTTGACCTCCACTTTTAGAAAGATGGAATGGGTGTACTTATCCCTATTCCCTCCCCTAAGTACCACAACAAGAAAAAAAAAACCTAGTCATAATCTATAAAAAAAACACAAGAAGACTTCAAAGGTGGAGAAATGGAAGGAAGAAGGCAGCCTGGATAGGCACCTTGGAACCAGAGGAACAATGAAGTGATGAGTTTCCAAGATTTTTAGTCTCAAATCCTAAACTTGAAGCTGAAGAAACCAGCAACCCAGAAATACCAGTGGGTGCAGATCAAATAAATCTCCAACAGAAGCCTATTCTCTCTAGCCAGGGGACCAGGAAAAGGGCAGCTTAGCAAGAGAATACATTTAGACACTAGCCTCTCTACTCCAGCCAAACACCAGAGAAAAAAATGTGGCCCCTCAGAGGTGCTGTGAGGAGCCTAGACTATTTCCATCCTTGGTAGTTGGTTATGAGGAACCCCAGTCTCCCTGCTGGGGTAATGTCAGAGGAAGCCAAATAGGAATACAGGACTTTCATCCTAATGGTTGGAATCAATCTTCTCCCCTTTCATTGTCAGTGAATGTTGTTTGGGGAGCCTAGACCTCCACACATCCCAATAGCAATAATGAAGTACTGGGGCAGTGTCCAAGCAGGCTTAATGGTGAATCACGACTCTCACCACAACTCAGCAGGCATGAAGCTACACAGTTTACATGGGTTCAGTGGAGGTCACATGGGAAGCAGTAACTAGGCACGCCTACCTCTCCCAGCTAAGGTATCAGTGGAGGCCTAATAGGGAGCTGGAACCCCCAACCCTGCCCAGCAATAAGAAGTGGAAATTGAACCACAGTGACCTATCTATATACCTATCAAAATAGCTAAAACAAACAAACAAAAAAGTAGTTTTAACACCCAATAGTGGCCAAGATGTGAAGGAACTGGGTCACCCATACATTGCTGGTTAGAATGTAAAATGATAAAGCTACTTTGGAAAATAGTTTGGCAATTCTTCTTAAAACTAAAAACTGACTTACCAATATGACCTAGCAGTTGCAACATATATCTTGAATGTGTACTCCAGAGACATAAAGATTTATTTTCACTCAGAAACTTGTACGTAATATTCTTAGGACCTTTGTTTATACCACTAAAACTTAGGGGACAGCAACATGCAAACGAATGAAACCGAACCACTTTCTTAATACCATACATAAAAATGGATTCAATACAATACACTTTCTTAACACCATACATAAAAATAAATCCAAAATGGATTAGAGGCCTAAATGTGAGATATGAAACCATAAAAATCCTGGAGGAGAACACAAGCAGTAACTTTGACATTGGCTCTAGCAACATCTTTTTAGATAGGCCTCCCAAGGCAAGGGAAACAAAAGCAAAAACAGACTAACCAAAACCTGCACGCTACCCAAATTTCCTTCAGTGGGTGAATGGGTTTTGAAACAAATGATAGATATACCACAGAATATAACCCCACAATAAAAAGGAACAGACTATTGGTACGTGCAACAACTTGGATAAACCCCAAATTAGTTATGCTAACTGAAAAAAAAGCCCATCTCAAAAGGTTATATATTGTAGAATTTCATTTTATTCATGAAATAATGGATTTATATAGAGATTGAGAACAGATCAGTGGTTGCCTGGGGCTAGAGGTGGTTGAAGGGTAACAGTAGGGAGTGTTATGATAATATACAGTTAAGTATCTTGATTGTGGTGGTGCTTACACAAAGCTACACATGTGATAAAATTCCATAGAGCTATACACCTACACCAGACTAAGTGCATGTATTACTGGTGAGATCTGAATAAGCTCTATGGTTTGTGCTTTTGCTATTGTACTATCATTAATTATGATGTTAACATTGGGGAATGATGGCTGAAACAAGCACAAAACCTTCCTGTATATTTTTTTTGCAACTTCCTATGATTCTATAATTGTTTTGAAATAGAAAGCTTAAAATAAATGAACTGATAAAGGGAAAGAAAAAATGTGATTCCTACAAAATCCCCATGCTTGTATAAATTAAGAAATAAATTACAAATGACCCATATAGAAGAATGCATCACCATGGAACTTAGAAAAAATTTTGGACAATTATCATTAATATAAACACAACATATCGTGTGGGACACAACCAGAGCTGTAACTGGAGGAGATAGTGTGGAGTTGGGAGAGTGTCTAATTTAAGCAATATTCTAAGGAGAAGTCCTCTTTCAGAAAGTGACATCTGATTGTAATAAACTGAGAGAGTGTGCCAAAAGAATTTAGGGAGGAGTTACCCAGGAAGAGCTGCAAAGGTCCAAAAGGCAGGAATAAGTTTAGAATGAACCAGAAATGGTAATTTAGATAGTTATTAACTCTAGAACCAGTCCTAATGCAAAAGGGTAAATTAACAACCACAATAAGATCTATAGCATTTCAGCTAATTTTTATCCAAAGCGTTCATTCGTCTTGGACCTGGTCACTGCTTAGAACCCTCAAGCTGTTTCCATCACCATGGCAGGCTAGCTTGTTCACTTGCCAATCGAGTAAAATTGCAGGTCCTTCACAGGTTTTGCCAGAAAGCTGGCTGTTAAAATTTTCGTTAATTTTGCAAGCCAATTGAGGCTGTGTAGAAGCTTGAAATCAACCGTGTTGAGAAGATTTATACCATGGAAATCAGCAAATACCAGAAAGGTTTTGTTTTTTGTGTTCGTTTTAAAAGGTGGTTGCTAAACATTTATCCATATACTACCACCAAAGAAAGATTCCTGAGAAAATAGGACATGAGCTACATCATTAGATAGAATATAACGCTACTGGAAGAGAAAATGAGAGAATTACAGTTTGGTGACTGAAATGGGGTAGGTTATCAGAGCTGGAGTGAGGTCCACTTAGAGTAAAATGAATAGAGAATTTGGTTCTCTAAATGGGGGTATGAGGAGTAGAGTCCTACGAATGAAATGGTAGGTAAGGAGAAATATTTTCAGGCTGAAAAAGTTTAGACATGAGTTGTTTCAAACCTTATTTCTTTAAAACTCTATTTCCAATTTCTCTCTTTTGAAAGATACCACCTCCTACCTCAGAGAGGAAATAGCAGGAATTGGATTTAAATTCTAATTTCCTATCACCAAACCCACAAACCAAACACATCTGTGCCTTTCATGGCCTCCTTCTGTTCTGACAATGTGGGAGTATCCCTCTACTTGTTTGTCTTATCCCTCCACTTGTGCTGGAGAGTTCATAACGTCCTCCCTCTTGATTTATTACTTCCAATTACAATTTCAAAATTCTTACCTTCCTAGAATTCTCTTTTATGCTCTATTCTAAAAACAATTGTGTATCTTGACATTCATGAAGCCACACATTTCTTGGTTCAACCCCCTCCCAATAAATAGAAATGCCTTTCTTTCCATAGTTATGATTCCTTATGAGAGCCACTTCATCAGAGCATACCCTTCACTCTCTATCCACTTAATGTGCTTTATTTTTTCTAATGACTCATTATTACTTAACATGATAATACATTTTTATAATCTTTTCCTTTGTTTTCTCTTTTCTCTGTTAGAAGTCAAAATCTGTGTTGTTCACTGCTGTTGTCATATCATCTGCAACAGCCGCATTAAATAGAAGTTTCTACAGTGATGAAAAATGTTCTGTGCTGTCCAAAATAGGGGGCATTATATTAGCCACATGATCACTTGGAATCACTATTAATCACTTGAAATCTGACTAATTTAACCCAGGAATTAATTTTGTTTATTTTGGTTTATTTTAATTAATTTAAATTTAAATAGCCACATATGGCTGTGTACTACAGTATTAGACAGCACAGATCTACCACAGTGCCTGTCACATTGGAGGGGTTCAAAAGCAGGGTCTTGTTGAAAATGAAAAAAATGCATGAATGAAAAAAAATATATGAAAGAATGAAATACTTGCAATCAGTTTATAGTTTATAGATTTGGCTTGGGAGTGTCACCTTCCCTTACAACTATTCAAGCTTTCTGGCATTTTCTGTTAAAAACTAAGTTTTTAGTTACAATTTTTACTTGTTTCCATACTTGAATAGCATGTTACACACAGAATTCCTTTTGCTTCACCACATTCGGCTATCATCTTAGCAAATCACTATATTCCTCAAATTTTGTTTGCTTCCCCATTGCTAAAACAAAATTTCTGAGCTATTTATCTTTCTGGACAGAAAATCCTCTCACTTTACCCATTTCCTCTCATGATTTTATTTGTAATTGTTTTAAATATTCTTGTGAAATATTACATAGCAACATAAAACACCTTGCATTCTACAATACAGACTAAGAAATAAGTGGTTAACAATAGCATTCAAATTTCATTGTATTATTCAATGGTCACATTTCACTTCCTTCCTCACCAAAGGTTACAACCATCAAAATTATAATCCCCATGGTTTCAGTTTATTTTTATTATATATGTCACAATAATATACTGTATAGAATTGATTCAGAGTTTTACAACTTTAAATATTGTACTCTACAAATCATTCCACAGATTTTTTTATTGTTTAGTACATTTTTGAGATTTATCTGTTTTTATAAAGAGCTTTCTTTCATTCTTTCACTGCTGTATAAAATCCATTGTTTTAGTACACCATTCTCCTATTGATGAACATTTCAGTTGTTTTCAAATATTTTTGCTATTGTAACTAAGTCTACTGTAAGGTATCTTACATACTTTTCTGTATCATACTAGAGTATCTCTATTGTATACACATTGTAAAGTACATACTGGGTTGTGGTTCGGGTTTTGTTTTGTTTCGTTAATCTTCAGTAGTTCTAGATATAGTCCTTTGTTATTAATGCATTAAAAGGATCTTCTCCCAGTTTATTTCAGTGTTCTTATTTGAAAATATATTTCTTTTTAGTGGAAATAAGCATATAAATCAATTTGGATCACCTATTTCCCAAACTCACAAACAATATCAAAAGTCCGTAGACAATTTAGAAACTCATCCCCAAAGCCCACAAAAACTAAAGCCTTAAAGTCAATGATAGTACTATATACTCTTCTAAAACCTAATAAATTGTATTTATATACTTGATCTCTGTAGGTGCTGTTTCTTTTTCTTTTCTTTTCTTTTTTTTGAGAGAGAGAATGCAAAAGAGAGAGTGTAGGAGCCAGGGGAGGGGCAGAAGAAGAGGGAGAGGCAAACTACTAGCAGATCATGACTCGGACGGACGGCAGAGGCTTAACAAACTGAGCCATCCAGGGGCCCCAAGATGCTGTTTCTTTTTATCTATGTTATTTTCATGGCTTTGAAGAGGCTATGAAATTAATGTGCTACTTTCCTGTTCTTTCATATCCTCATGAAAATATTAAGCAACTTTAGGCTATCTTAAATCATCTCAGTAGCCATGATTCCCTCACATATTCCTTTCAGTAATCAGTGTAAACATACTGATAGTCTTCCAGTAATTCTGGGAAACATATTTGTTTATTCTTACTGGCTTTATCTATAGTTTGGCTGATTTATTTTATAATAATTTAAATATGCCCAATAATAGTTAGAAGTCTACATTCTTTTCACAAAGATTTTAAAAGGTCTGAGAATGGGAAATACTTCATAAACTGTTAGAATATTAAAATATAATTACTTCCTTTTCCCAATTTTTACCCCATAATATAACAGATTTCAAACTTATTTGAAGTTATGATTCAAATACAAATTATGTCATATTCTATCTAGTTAGCTTCCAAACCCTAAACAGGTTAAACATAGCTAATGAAGAGCACAGAATACAAATGCAAACCATCAAGTAAGGCAGCGAATAGGAATCAGAGTCAGCATCCTGGCCAAGGTCAGTAATCAGAGATTTGATCTTAACGGAGCAGAGGAATAACCAACCACGGCTGAGACTAAAGATCTAAAATGTCTAAACCAGATTGCCAATTATATTGGTTCTTCTTTGTTGCAGATAAGAAAACTCAGTTTAAGCAAAAATGAAAACAAATAAAAAAACACAAAAAGAAAGAATACAACATAAAATGGAGTATTTATGGGATCAGGAAATATCAGTAGTCCATCCATAACAGACGCAGGAATACAAGGACTTAGGTGCCATCAACATTCTCGCTGTCTTGGCCTCAAGTAGTCTTTTCATACTCATTCTAGTTTTCTTTTACAACCTGACTTCTTCTGTGTTTCAGAAATCTTTGCTGACACCTCCTGAGATTTACACTGTAGAGCTTCAGCTATGAAAGTGATGCTGACTCTTTCTCAAATTTGATTCCAGTTATCTCGGGGGGTATTTTAATTAGCCTTACTTGACCAAGTGCCTATTTGACCCTTTCAATCATTGCGGGGAAGTCAGGATATTGTTATTGTACTAGCGTAAGTCTGTTCTCCATTCCTGCCCACAGTTATGGCCAGGGGTGAGGCTACTATCTATTATCAGAAGCTGCCCTCGCTATAATGTTGCCAGTGGTGGGGTAGGGGAGAAGATAGGGAAATAAGTCTAATCAGACATCCGCAGAGGCTTTATTCTAAAAATGGCAGGCAGACTAAGAGGTTGTGGTTCTACGTGGAAGAATGTTTTGGCAATCATGCAGAAATGTTTCTGACGATTCTAGTTTTTCCAATAGTGAACAAAGCTATGTTGTATGGTAGAAAGCATTTTATCAATAAAAGTGATTATGGAGAAACTATAAAATAGTTTATTAAGTGTTATATAGGAAGGATTTGGAAAATCTAAGAGACTGGACTGAATCGTCTTCTAAGATCCACTTTAGTATTTGATGATGCTTGATTCATTTCATTTTAGCCATTCACTGATTCCTTTAGCAGTTTTTAGCTTTTATCTTGTTTGTCACTGTGCTACTTGTTTAGGATACAAAAGAATAAGACATATTCTGTGCCTTCAAGGTACTCACCAATTTGATATATATTAGATATTATTTAGTAACACCAAGGAATTTTATCACAAGGTCTAAAAGTTACATGTCCATGAGACAATAAAAATATTCCTTGGTATATTCCTGCCACCCCTTGCCTCTTTACCACACATTCCATATTCTAGTCATACCAGTCATCAAAACAAGACATACACTTCTGTGCTATCATTCCCTTTCACATTCTTTTTACTCTCCTTTTCCTTAGGCGTTTAATATGATGTCTCCTTTTACTTCTCACCACAAAACAAATTTACTTACTCCTCCCTATACTTTATTATTACTTAAGTATCATATTGTACTTATCGCAGAGTTTCTTAAATAATTGTGCACGTGTTTTGTTTTGTTTTCTGCACTGAATTACAAGATGTGAGAGGGGAAGAATATCGTCTTATTTTTCATAATCAAAGTGCAACAGAGAAAAAACTCAAAAAACTGATTGTAACAAGATGAGGATAGTGAATAGTGGGAAATTTTTGAATGATCTTAAAAATCAAAGTTAGAGTTATTGTTAATAAAACAAAACAAAATAATTAACATATTTATAAAGAGTTTAAAGACAACATTTGCTCATAAAGTAGCATAATCTTGCCTTAAACATAGAAAAGATTTATATTTATGATAAACTATAGGTCAATATTCCAGTCAGATTCTAGGAAAAACATTTCAGTTTTCAATATGCAATTATTATGATCATTTTTTTTATTGAAGTATAATTAACATAAAATGTAATATTAGTTATAGGTATACCACATATTGATTCAGCAGTTTTGTACATTACTCATTGCTTACCATGGTAAGTGTAGTCACCATCTGTTATCCTATACTGGTATTACAGTATTATTGACTATATTCCCCATGCTGCACTTTTCATCTCTGTGACTTATTTGTATGTGGACTCTAAAAAGCAAAATGAACAGAGAAACAAAAACGAAAAGCCACACTCTTAAAAACAGAAAACAAACTGTATTTCAGAGGTTGCCAGAGGGGAGGGGAGTAAGGGGGGGGTAGGTGAGGCAATGGGTGAAATAGATAAAGGGGATTAATAGGTATAAACTTCCAGTTTGGGAATAAATAAGTCACAGAGATGCAGTCATTATGTTCATTCTTGACAACCATTTTCAAAGTTATTTCGAGAAACAATGAAAAAAGTTTGTCAGATAAAGATCAACCATAAAGACAGATCATCATACTGAACATGCATTTATCAAATATTGACTTTCATTTTAACCCAAGTTCCAAAATTTTAAAAGTCCTATTGTAGAAAATTTATAATACCATAACAGTAGTAGAAAAAAGAATAAATCCTGCCTCGTGTGTTGATTTCTCAAAGAACATCTTTTTACAAGGCATTTTTTCCACATCTTTCTCACACATACCTATAATAATGTTTTTTATAAATCTTTAAACTCTATCCTCTGATTCTTAATCTCTTCTCTCTTTCTTTAATGAAGTTCTATTGACTTTATATTATGTTTGTATTACATCCAATAGATTAGAGTTAAGATGCATTAAATATTATGTCTCATGGTTTTACTAAAGCCAAATACATCTTCAGAAAGATTAGATATCGTCTTTCTCTACAAATCAAATTAGATCTGAAGAAGTCCGTTTCCACATATATATTCACAAAGTAATCTCATACCGTATTCTGAATTTATCTAAGAGATGAGCTTTTCACCTTCTGGTAATTGCTTGAGACATAAAGAATGACAAGCAAGTCAAATCAGCTTTTATGATGTTAAATTATTTCATAGGTCAATATCATGTACTACGTTACTATTTCACCTCTAAGTCATATCAAATGATTTTACAGGGAGTGTCCTGAGAAACATTTACATTTGCTGACAAAATATAAAGTACTTAGGTCATTTATATTCAAGGGCTACTTAATGTCTGAAATGTAAAATAACAAATTCTTATAAATTTGAAACTTTAAAATTCTTACGGAAGAAATACTTTAATTAGAAAATACTATGCCAGGGGTGCCTGGGTGGCTCAGTCTGTTAAGTGTCTGCCTTGGACTCGGGTCATGATCCCAGGGTCCTGGGATTGAGCACCATGTCAGGCTCCCTGCTCAGCGGGGAGCCTGTTTCTCTGTCTCTCTCCCCCCCCCCACTCTTGCTCTCTCTCGCTGTCTCTTTCTCAAATAAATAAATAAAATCTTAAAAAAAAAAAAAACAGAAAAGAAAATACTATGCCATTTTACTATGAGACAGCCTTTGCTCTTGAAGAACTGTGCCTTTTCATTTTACTTTTTCTAGAATGTCAACTATTTATTGAACACTTTTGCCTATTTCTGATAGATTTTAGAGAATATAAGAAAATTTTGAAAAAAAAAAGAAAATTTTGAGACATAGCCCCTGCAGTCCTAAAGTTTCAATTTATTTAGAGATATTACTACTAACTTCATGAAATAGCTAGCAGAGTCTTGACACAAAGAAAACAAAAATGATAGCTTGAACTTAAAACATACTTTATTTGCCTTTACTTTCACAACAACCTATGAGGTAGGTAGGATTACTGGCCCTGTTTTGTAAAGGAGACTTGAAATCAGAGAGGTTAAGCACTTGCCAGTGTCTTGTACCTGGACAGTGCAGAACTCGATTTAGCTCTGCAATTTATCACCATGCTATTCTGCTACAGAGAGACCAAGGAAGTATTATAAGCAGTGTTCATAGGGTGAAATAAAAGTAAGAAAAGAGTTCTCAGGACATTTCAATGTGCTACTGTGTATAGTAACTCTTTAAAATAAGAACAAAATGTGCAATATTTCCCAATCATTTGTTAAATGTAAACCTGATTTTAACAGAATCCGGGGAAGATTACAAAGTTTCTGTTTGAGACTATAGAATTAGGCTCAAAATCAAATATATTAAAAGCTTAATTGTAAAAAGAAAAAGAAAAAAAAAACGGCTAGAGGAAACTTTATAAAAAATGAGAAAGGTCTCTCAGCATAACTCCAAAAAATACATAAGGTTCTAGAGTTATGACTCCATAAAAATGTAAAGCTGTCCCACTATTTTTTTAAAAAATCTCTCAAATCAGGAAGAAAGTCTTAAAATGTGGGTAACAAAAAGTTCCTGGCTTAATATATAAAAAGTTACAAAAAACTTGGTGAGAAAAAAATGAAATATTCAAGCAGAAAGAATGAGCAAAGAACTTGGAACTGACAGTCCCTAGACACACACGCACACAGCTGGGGAAAAGAGCAAATTGATATAGAACAAGTATTTAGTCTTCAGTAATTAATATGATAAAACTTTTTTGCAGAAGTTATGATACAGTAAAGTAATAGAGGAATCAATTTATCACATAGCAAAGGGTAATACAGACATGCAAACTGCGAAAGAATGTCTACATTGTGAATGGATATACTACCTGAATGATATAGGGGAGAGGAAATAATATATAATAGTAATAATCTACATTTCTCTTTAATAAAGGAAACCACAATTTTAATTTAAAAAGGGACCTCTTTTAATCAGGGAACCATACTTAATGAAATAGAAAATGTAAAGAAAAATCACTTTTACCTAGAAATTATTTTTATTCAGGTAACCATGTTATAAATCATTTATCTTTATTAGTCATTTAAACTAGAGGATGTAGATTTGTAACCTACAGAACCAAAGAACCTATTTGTTAACAAAAGTAAGCTTAAATTTGAGATTGCCTCACCGTTATAGTTAGATTATATGTACTGTTTGCTGTAATTCCACGTAAAAAGATAAACACCTTGTAAGATTTTTTTCTTTCCCACCTGAAATGTAAACTTTGTTTTTCAACAGTTTTGGTATAAATATGCCAAATAAATACAGATATATTTATTTATAAATATAGATATATTTGTTTATAAATATAGATACATTTGTTTATAAATATAGATAATTATGAATGTATAACCACATTAATGTATATATTATGAATAATGGTAAATTTCCTGCTGAACTGGTGGGATAGGACCTCTAAGTTAGAATTTCATTGATTTAGAGGAAAATTTTAAGTGTGGTATTCTTTACACAGCTCAGTTTGTAGACTAAGATCCAGGTTTTCTACATCAATAGAAGTATGTTGCTAGTGGAAAAAGTTATTTTAATGAAACTATAAGTTTTACTTAGGAATGGCAGTAATGTATTTCTTCAACCCAAATGTTAGTATTAACTTTTCACGCCTTTCCCCACCCCTCCCCACACACACACCAATACAACATTAGTAAGTATACATACCAGTAAGGGCTCTTCTTCCTAATTTTACAAACTCTAGGATCCTCAGTAACAAAGAAACAAATCTCTTTTGAAAAACAATTCTGGTAACTCATTTAAGAAGGAGTGAACCTAGCAATAAGGAACACATTATCTCCGTGCTGTTTCTATCTATAATTCATTTATGATGCTTTGCTAAGAGAAACCGTAAAATATTTTGAAAAATTGTTTGCCTTTTCCTATTGATTTAATTACTTTTTTAAAGATAACAACAAGCAGCTCCCTTGAAATTTTTCAAATCTATTGTCTATTAAGGAACTAAATGTTAAGACAGCTCAGTTACATTGACTAATATGGTATTAAGGTACATAAAATATGACCTTTCCACAGGTTTATTTATTGCCTTTATAAGAAAGACTGATATTATCAACTATTCAGAGGTTATATTTGAATAATGAAGAAACTACTCAGTGTGAGTTAACCTTTGTTTAGAAATTTTAACAACACTCACCAAGATCTGTTTATTCTTCTAATGCAAAACTGTTCATTCTGCCTGTTATTTTTATGAACGTAGTAGGGTTTAAAGGTTGGATAAAATGAGAGGAATCCTGAGTATTCACATAGGAGATACTTTAAAAATTCTATTGAGAACTCTTACCTAGTGCTGATTTTTCTGCTTTTGCAAAAGAATTATCCATACATTGGCATGGAGCCTCCAGAGTATATCTGATTTTTATTTATCCAGATTCCCTAAATGATCTTCCCCATGGAACTACTGCATTAATGCAAAGCATATGTTACTAAATAAGAAAGAATTCTAGTTCATACGAGCTACCAAGTTAAAATTTAATAAAAACCGAAAGACTAACTCTTCCTTGAATATGACCTCAGCAAAAGGTCATTTTCTTTTTTAGCTCTTATAGGCCTTCAAACACTAAATTGAAAACAGGGAATGCACTGCTGCCACTCACCCCTTCACCCACTACTCACTCAGTGTGCCTCTTCCTAGGTTCTTTACCAGAGCCCAGTAAGTCATCTAAAGGGAAGGAAAAAATGAGACTAAAACTAAGCAGAAAATAACGAAGAATAGGGTGAAACTTGACAATGAAGCTTTATTTCCCTCTAACTACAGCTTTAAGCTGTTAGTTGAAAAAATTTAATAAAATACTGAGGTTTCCTATTACATGTTTCATCCTAAACAGTAATGTACCTTAATAGCTTCCCACTCCATGACTGGCCAATAATTCAACACAAGTGATTTCTTTGTATGAAAAGGTATACTTTCCTATGCTTCTGAAAAAGAAAATCAAAATGGATGTCACTGTGACGTTATCATTATGCGATGGGGAAAAGAAGTAAGTAATTCTTTTATTAATGATTCCATTTTTGAAAGATTTTAAAGTGTAAACATTTGGATATTTTAAATTACTATGATTTAGCAAAGATCTCAATACAAGCATTACTTATTTATATTTTCTAGGAATTATATAATTTTCACTACTAAATGATTTAAATTGTTAATGTTCAATAGAGATATCAAAATTCATCCAGTGCTACAGCTCTTGAAAAATATTAAATCACACCGGAAAAATCAAGCTTTCCACTAATTTCCTTTCCTATTGTGTTCTTAAATTATCAGTTAAGAGAAACAGTTTTTGTCTGCTACAAGACAAACCAAAGATATAAATATAAATAAATAAATAATAGCACCCAGTAAGAAATTTGTGCTTAGCGAAATAACAAATAGAGCGCAAATGTGTAACCATCTGGAGAATAAGAAAATCAAAAGTAATAAGCAGCATTCAGAATTTATTACAAAGAAATTATGCCAAGAGCTTCTTACTGCAGTTTTCTATGGAAATGTTCAAATTAGTGGATAAAGAAATACATTATATACAACATATTTGGGCCCCAGTGATATCATTTTATACATAATCTCATGGCATAATATTTGCTAAGTAATCTAAATTAGCTTGGCTATAAATGCTGTCATACTGATTGAAAATTTGCTATCACACCACAAACAGCCAGTCATAATAAGTGACACAGTTTGGTAGAATTGTCTAGAGCCAGAGGGATATATATAATATTGGGTCATCTTTGACACTATATTATAAAATGCAAATAAATTAATAAATCTAAAAGCAGTTGAAATACCAGATACAAAATAGAGGAGAGAAAAGAGAGGAGACATAATGAAAACTAAATAGGTCAAATAAACCAGCAGAAGTTCATCATTACTTTAAGGAGGGATGTAAAGTGGGATCCAGAATGGCTCCCATCATCATCAGAAGTATAGTTTTGACAATTCCACTTCCATTTGCTACTTCAGAATCTAGATGGAGAAGGAAGAGAAAGAAGAGGAAAAAAAAATGTTCTTCCCCACTGTCTCAATCAACCCTCAGAATGTCCCCTAAATATAAGCATATCAGAAATCAAATGCCATTACTAGTTCGCATTTCCCTGCTGCATCTTTGTTTGCAGAAATTATTTGTTTTCTCTTTGAAGCCACAGTGCCTGGCATGTATTAAGTAGTCAGAAATATTTCTTGAATTGTTGAAGTCTGTGTGACAGATCATCTCTAGAATCTTAGTTTAAGGTGGTGATAATGGAGTAGAAAGGAAATTTCTGGGCCTTTTTCTGGAGCTGTGCTGTCCTACACTAAAGACACTAGCCATACTAAATTTTAAAATGAAAAATTCTCTTCTTTGGCTATACTGGCTACCTTCAAGGACTCATAACCACATGTAGCTAATGGCCACTGCATTCTGGCACAGTTCTTTCACTGTAGAGAAGTGTTTCAGACAGCATTGTTCTAGAGCATGTCAGTAGCATACGATAATTTTCCATACATATTTTCTAAACTGCATATTCATTTATTCACTCAGAAAATATTTATTGAATGTACATTATAAACTAGGCACCGAAGACACAAAAATAAGACCCCCTTTTAACCATTTAGAATCTTTACTGGAAAGACATTAGTGAATAGGTAGTCACAATCCAGTGCCATGCCAGAGGTTTAATTGGAGGAGCACATGATTTAAGGTAAAAAATGACCAAGAAGAAGACGACTAATCAAGGAATTTTTAAAATTAAGCCAGAGGAAGTAAAAATGGAGAAGAAAAGAAAGAACCAAAGGTATTTAATAGGTACAAATCACATTATTTGGTAAGAAATTGGATGTGGTAACAGAGAAGGAGTCGTCTAGTGTAACTCCCATTTCTGGCATGAGAGAATGAATAGATGGCAATGCCATTATCTTCATTTGGGTCTATGTGAGGAAGAACTGGTAGGATTTAGAGGAAAAATGACTATTTTAAATTTATATATGAGTGCTTTTTAATGTTATATGTGCCTAATATTCATGAGAAAATTTCAGATGAGCTAGAGTTTTCAGTATTATCATTTTGGAGCTGATTATTTGATGAGGTCTCACAACAACAAAGAAAGGATTCTTGACAATGAAAGCCAAGAAAATTACTAACATTAACGATTTCTAGAAAATTTGCAGGGAAAACAGGAATGAATGGGGTCATGGAAACCAAGAGTTTCAAGAAGGAGTCAACAACCTAAACAGCTTTAAAAAGTTACACAATAAGATAAAAACTAAGGGGAAAAAGTCCACTTAATGTGGCAATAGGGCATGGGTGGCCTGAAATGACAGTAGCAGAATTTAGATAGCAAGAAACCCGGGAGTGAATGAATGGGGAAGAAGAAAGGCATGAATAGACCACTCTTTACAGAAAATGAACAGATACAGGATGGAAAGAGCTGTACATGAAATGATATATAGATACAAGAGGGAATATTCATTTGTTTGCTAGTTCTATTGTGGAAAAGGCTTGAGTGTTTAGTTTAAAAGTTGCCATGTCCATAGGCTATGCATATAATGGGTTCATTTTAGCTTGTTTGGATTAATTGCAGCTTATCTCCAGAGCTATTGACCCTTGGCCAACACTATGGAATGCATTAACTAAGGATAAATGATGTTTTGAAACCATGGTTCTGTGAGTTGTTTCAAAGTAGCATATATCATCAGCCTGCCAGCACTGTTTAGTAATAATAATTGGATTTATAATTGCATCTAATTTCGATAGAGCCTGGTAGAGGGGAGCTTTCAAAGTAAAAGCTGGAAGCATAGCTAGAATATGTCTATATAAGGAGTTCGTTATAAGAGATCTCCACCATGAGCAGATTTGGGCTTCCTGCTACAGCAGTAGTGGTTACAGACCTGTCTGTACAGACCAAGAGCACCTGTATGACTCAGAGGTGGGAGAATAAAGAAAACTGTGCCTGAGATCTCTGGACACTTTTCCGTGCATATCTTCTGTTGTTTCTGTGCTATATCCTTTGCCTGTAATAAAATTGTTTTGCAAACACAAACTGAGTAAACGGAGTTCCATAAGCGCTGGAACACTAGAGGTGATTAACACATAATTAACACTGGCTAACATAGAATACTCAGCCTCTTCAGTCTCTCAGAGAATTTGTCACAAGTGTGATTTGGGGGCTCAACAATTACAATTCCTGAGGATGGTTTTCTATTCAAGGAAAAAGTTTATAGTTTCACTTCCACAAAACACATTTAAAAGAAAAATAATTGTCCCGTTTGTCCATGAAACATCTTACTAACCATCAGCGATATTTAGTTTACCTATAAATAACTGACTTTCATGCAAAGTATTTCATTAGCTTATTAAGAGAAGCAGTCCATTTTAGGTGCTCATGCCCTCTTGTTTGTATTCTTCCACTGCCTTTTTAACCATTTCTTCACCCCTCCACCTTCACCGTGTGATTTCACATGCCCAGGCATCTCATCCACTTCGTTGGCTGTGGTTAAATTCAAAGTTTTTCCAGCATCCTAATGGTAGATTAAATCCCTTCATTTCACACTGTTAGGTCTTTTAATTATCCCTGCTCACATCCTGTAAGTACCCAGGAAAAGAGGCCAGATGGTAATATTCATAAATACAGACTAAGGTGAAATAGAGTGACAGAGTGATGAAAGTAGATTATCAGTTTAATCAAAAGCCAAGGAACATATCTTTTAAGTCAGTAAAATATGGGATTAAGTTCCAGATGGGCTCCTTACCAGTTATATGACCTTGAGAACACTACTTCATATATTTGAGCATCAGTCTCCTCCTCTGGAAAATGGTGAAAACAATAAGGTCTCAAAGTGTTGTGAGGAAATATATAAGTATATGTATGTCACATATATATGCAAACTGTTTAGTCCACTGACCAGCATATAATAAGTGCTTAATAAATAGCCATGATTTAAATTTAGTGAATGAGAGTTCACTAACAAATTATATATTCATGAATACAATACTTAACCTATCCAAATCTCTCTATATCTCAGTTTTCTAATATAAGGGTAAAATTAAGTTTACCTAACTGAATTTCTGTGAACATTGAGAGACTGAATATACAGATGGACAAGAGCCAAACCATATGTAAAAACAGAATTCTGACCCACCTCTACACCAACCAGCCCAGGAAGCCAAACCACAACCTCTGTAGTAATCAGCTTGGAACAATCAGGACTTTGTCAGTTACTGCCAGCTTCCCTAATATTTGCCTGTATTTCCAACTCAGGACCAACAGAGAAAGCCAAATCAGCTCCTCAAACCAATCATGTAGGATGTCCTGCTCCTAGTTAGCCCATCTCTAGCTTCCCCATGTCAACAGACTCCAGTCAGAGCATATACCTAAAGTCTTCGCTCTCCTTTTTTTTTTTTCCTCACTTGAAAACTTTCCCACTCCCTTGTCTCCCTTTGAGTTTCAGCTCTACACAAATGATGGTGGCTGACTCCCTTGCTAGTGCAAGCTCTGAACAAATAGCCTCCGTTTATTTTCATTTGGGTGGTTTTTGTATCCATAGCATTATAACTGAGGTTAAAAGTTCAGCACCAATTTTGAAATTCCATATATTTTTATTAGTGTTCTTATTGTGCAGAAAACAGACATCATGATCATTAAGGCTCACCCATGCAACCATCTGCTTGTGGATGTACTACTTTTCCACCAGGCACATAATCCAAAAGCTTATGATCAATCCAATTCTCTGTCTTACATCATTACCACAACACAAATTCTTCACCTACTTTGAGTATCCCAGCTGCCTAATCTCCCTGCCTCTCCTTTCTTACTATACATCTTCTGCTTTCCGTTTTGTCTGGATTCCAATGTCTAGCATTTTGGCAATTCTTTAGTCAATATTCTCAGTAACCTTAAGTTTCGTATGCCTAGGTAAACTCTGGGTAGACAAATATTGTTTTTATTTTTTTCCCGGAAACACTCCTTCTTTTAAAAGAAGGAGGGTTCCTTTATTTTGAGAAATTGTTTGCGCACTCCACTTACATGGTTCAATAGATTGCTGTCAATCCTATTAGTCCTATCCCCAACATGAATGCTTTAGGGACAGTCAGATGAACCAGCTGGGGTCAAGGAGTCTCATCCAGGGCATTTCTAGATTTTCTTATTAGGTACAAGATTGGGAATTTATGAGTCCAGAGCTCTTGGAAATCATAGTTCTAGCTTAGTAGAATAAACCTGTGAGAATGAAGTCCGTAGTTGAAAGGAAAAGGAAAGTATATGCAGGCATCACTCACTGCCATAGGGAATAAAGAAGAAAGAACAAACTCTGAGGATGTAGTGACAGGTTAGTTGAGTCTGAGGTGATGTTGAACCTGAGGCAAGAGCAGAAGAGAGAAGGCTGAATTGTGTGTAAGAGCTGTGGCTGTTACCAATGTAATGGGACTTCACTCAGGTGAAATCAGTAAATTGTTATCAAAATTCATAATTTTGATAGTTCTGGAAATTAGCTGGATATGATTAGTAATAAAATCTTAAGAATGCAATAATAAAATGAGAAGTATTGTATATTCAGGATAGAAATGCACTAGTCTCACATATACATGTCTAGAGTATAATTCAAAGTAAAACAACAGTTCAAAATCCTTTAGGTTGTTGGATATTTGATGTGTCTAACAATTAGCAATTTGTCTTTGAGTTCTTAACTTTGCTAGGTGGTGTCCTAAACCCTATTCACCAGGTAGTACCAACAAATGACTTGGGGTGGGGGAGGACTGGGAGGGATGTTATGCAGTTAGGCATGAGTGAGGAGGGATAAAGCAGTGCTGGCCACCCCTGAGGATTAACAACCACACCTTCAGAGACACCTTTAAGGGCCAACAGAACAGGAAAGGCCTAGCCACAGACCTGGCTCAAAAGCCACAAGGTACTTCTTAATGCTGAGCATGTGCATAAAGGGTGCAACTTGCCCTTAAGTACCTTTAAGGTCACAAAAGCTCATTAGACACTTATAAACAGTACATAAATGAATACAATTATAACAAAATGCCTCATGGGTAGCGCTTGCGCAGGAGCCAAAATGTTATATAACCACCAGCTGTCATCAAAAATGTCAATCAAAGCCAAATTTACATATGCAAAAAGTACGCTTAAAAGGATGCCTCTAGAGCTTCTGGGTGCCTTTGCTACTGTTGTTCAAGCAGTGGCCTCCTTTCACTTTTGAAAGTGTACCATACTTAACTACTCAAATAAACTCCCCGTTCTGGTCTTGGGACAAGAACGGAGCTACCCAGTAACAGGGATATCTCTAGAAAGCTACACTTGGGTCAAGATGTCCAGACAGATCATACAATAGTAAGTAGGCCTGGGAAGTTACCAGGTCAATTCACAAATATTTATTGAGCATTCAATGTCAAGAAAGAAATAGAAAATGCTGTGAATTGAAAGTGAGGAAACGGTCTCCTGAGTCTGAAGCTTGCTAACTCAGACCTTGGTTAAGTCATATATCAGCTGTATGCCTCATTTTCCTCATCTGCAGAAAGGGTTATTGTGGGTCATCTTATTTGGGGTGCTATAGAACAAATAAAATTCCCAGGCTCTGCCCTAAATAGGTGTGCAGTATTTGGGAAGACATTTGAAAGATAAAATATTAAAAGAAGAAAAATAGCAATTCAAAATAATAATACATGAACCACCACAAGGAGGCCTTATAAGCAAAATAAAAGAAATAATTATTAAAAGAATAAGAGCCTAGGGATGCAGTTCTAGACAACGTGAAGTACAGCTGGGCGGCCAGTGGAGGGAGACTTTACATCCCTTACCCACGGCACAGGGATTTTTCTCAAACTCGCGGAGTGATAGCGTCGCCTCAGCCTTCCGGAAGGGATTGATTAAGGAATTGACCCGAAAGGGGTGTAACTCTAGGCACAGGCGGCCCAGGGTACTCGGGTCTGGATGCTGCCCGCGGGAGCCGGGAGCCTTGCAGGCGGCGGGAGGAGTGCGCAGCTCCGACTCACCGGCTCCGCCCGTCTCCCAGCGCCGCTCCTGCCCACCCCGCCGGCTCCGCGGCGCCGGCGGCCGAGGCCCTCCGGGTCGGTTACCGGTGTCCAAGCAACAGCGAAGCGGAGGCAGCCCGCCCCGGACTTCTGGGCTCGCGCTCCTAGGGCCTCCCGGGCAGTCGTGTGCCTGCCCTATGTTTCCGCCCCAGACCATTTCGTCTGGAAGCTCTGAGCGCCAGGCCTCCCGTATGCCGCCACCTCGGCGCTCTTTCCCTTTTGTAAGCAACACGCCCCGCCAAACTCCTTTTCCTCTTTACTAAAGAGGGAGGGGTGGGCACCAGTCTATGCCTTTCCTACAGTAGTTATTACGAGAATGAGAGCATCGCAGACTTATTAAATTTGAAGACAGCAGAACTTTGTTTTTTACTCTCAAAAGTCGGTTTCTGGTATCCTCCGTATCATTTCTATAAAAGGGGACCCTTCCAGCGTCTGTTTTCTTGATCCTCTGGTACAATGCAAGAAAGACTGCAAGTGCTAAGCTCCGTTTGGTTTGGTTTGGTTGTTGGTCCTAAGGTGACTTTAGTATTGAAAAACCTGAACAAAATATTAGGGAGGAAAGGAAAACTTTTCTTTGTGTCTGGAGCTTGAGGTAGGGAAAGTGATGAATTCAAGCTATTTGTGTAAGGGTCTGTTTTTAATAAAAACCAATTTTGAAGTATGGTAGGTCCATCTCACAAAATATTAAGTTGTACAAAATATGTGCCTGAACTTTGTTTACTCTTCAATGAGTATATTTGTGACCTGAAATAGGCTTTAAAGACACTGGGGCGTCATCATCAGCCTTCTTGGACGAAATCAACCACTAGATGATAAACTAAAGATAGTTAAAAACAGCATCAGAATAAGAATCAGTATTCTTACACAAGTCATATTTCCAGGCAACACTGGGAACAGGCAAAGGTCTGCCAAGGTTAAATAATCAAAATCTATTACTTTAAGAGTCAATTCAATTAGTAATCCTTTACAATGGTGGGAAATCAGCAAGGCCATACCTGGAACAAGATCATTCCAGCCAAAGAAATAAAAAAGGAAGAGCTCTTAATCTTAAATTAATAAATGCAGAAGTAGAGCTCTTTTTGTAATTAAAAAATGGATTCCAGAATGCACTCTCCACTTTCCCATCTCCTTCCATTATTTAAATTTGACATGTTTAACAATACAATGTTAAATTTAATCCAAATGAATCATTTGCATACCAGGAAATATATATTCATGAGGGTTCAAAGTATCTAAATGAATATATTAAAACAATACCTAGATTTTTCTCCCAAAACAAAATTTTACCTACTAGAAACCTCCTCATTCTTAACAATTTTCTCTTCACTGATTAGAACTCATTGATAATTGCTATACACCTATTATAGACAGAATTCTGAGATAAATCCCAAGGACCCTACCTCCTAGTATACATTCCCTGCCTAACGCTCTGGACTTTTATTCTTTTCATTAGCTTGCTGTATGGTACAGTTGACTTTGAAAAAGGAAACTATCAAAAAAATTAACAGTAAAATATAAATAAAGAAATAAAAAGGGATACCATCCAGGGTGACTTGGATCTGATTGGGTGAACCATTAAAAGGAACTGGCCTCTCCCTGGGGTCAGAGAGTTGAAACATCAGAGGGATCTGACACCCGGGATCTTCTCCATTATCAGCTTTAAAGATTGAGGGACCACGTGGCAAGGAATGCAAACAACCTCTAAGAGCTGAGAATGACCCCAGCTGACAGCCAGCAAGGAAACGGGGACCTCAGTCCTATAACTTTAAGGAACTACATCCGGCCAACAAGCCAAATAGACGTGGAAAAAGAATGTGCTCCAGATGAGAATGCATCCTGCCAAAACCTTGAATTTGACCTATAAGTCCCTGAACAGGCAACCCAGTCAACCTCTCCTGGATTTTTGACCTACAGAATTGTGAGCTAATAAATGGATGTCGTTTTAAGATGCTACATTTGACGCGGTGCCTGGGTGGCTCAGTTGGTTAAGCGACTGCCTTCGGCTCAGGTCATGGTTCCAGGGTCCTGGGATCAAGACCCCAGTCAGGCTCCCTGCTCGGTGGGGAGCCTGCTTCTCCCTCTCCCTCTGCCTGCCTCTCCCCCTGCTGTGCTCTCTCTCTCTCTGTCAGATAAATAAATAAAATCTTTAAAAAAAAGATGTTACATTTGAGGTAAGTTGTTATGTAGCAATAGAAAACTAAAACTCCTATTAACTTACTTTGAGTAAATGAAAGTGGGATTTTTAAATAAAGATACAGTAGTATCTCAGGAAACCCAGGGCAGGATTGTAGCTGACACTCAAATAGGACAGAAATCAGACACTGCAAAATTAAATTAATACCAGATCATTTACAAATAATAACACATAGATAAAGGTCATCTTATTAGCAAATAGAAAAACAGATTTTCTACAAAAATAGAACAAACAGAAATAACAGATTTTTCTATAGCAACAATAAAAGACAAAGACCAGAATGACATACAAATAGAAGAAATAGATCAAATAAAAATACATTCCCTGCAAAACTATCATTCAAGAATGAGAGCAAAAAAACAAAACAAAACAAAAAAACATTTTGAAAGAACGAAGAGTTTACCATTAGCTAATGGACCCATACTAGATGTTATACTTCAGGAAGAAAGAAAGGTAAAGATTTTGTAAATATATGTGGTTAAATCTAAACAATCTTCAACTGTATAGAAAACATGTCAACTATAAAGTTGTCCTCCAGTTGTTCTTAACTTTCTCTTCCTAATTAGCCCTTATCTAATTAGTTCTTAAGACCTGTGCATGCAACTGTTTAATTTATCTCTGACAGTGTTAGATCATTTCATGAATTAGATTTAAAAAGAGAGTGTTTTGAGCCTTTTTTTTTTACTTACACTAGAATTATTTAGAGCTGCATTTATATTAGATAAATGCGTACCACACCTGCCATAGAGAATTAGCTGAATCCTTCTATTTATTGATAATAATGTTTTATTATGATGGACCAGCAGAGTCCTCAGTAGACAATTGGAACCTGTATCTAATTATATCTGAAACAGTGGCATGCTATCAATTTCTCTAAATTAAAAATTATTGTGTTTGGCAAGACATACTCCAAAATTCAATTTGCTTACAACAAATCACTTTTTACAGCAACTTGATTCAGTTTTATATTGTAAGTAATTCACACTGATGTACAATGAGAAAGTAAGAAGTTCAAAGAGAGCATTACTAATATTTTTCTATAATGACATATGACTTAAAATATTTCAAGACCAAAACCATTTTTGCCCTATCATCAACACTGTAGAATTTGGAGAATATTCAGTGTAGAATATTTATGTGCTAAAAATTACCTTTACAGCCTTCTAAAGTAAATCTTCAATGCTTCTAAGTACTAAACATTCCTACAGATACCCCTGTTGCCACCCTCTGTGAGGCCATAGTCATTTATCCAGGCAAGAGCCCCCTGAGTTTTCATTATAAGATTCCATTCATCTCATCTGCTTGTCATAAAGCATCCATCCACATACTTCATAGACTACATACAATCCAGTACTTCATCAGAGAATATAACCTCAAAGTCTCTCTAAGCAGTTTTATCAAAGTTTGCCTGAAAGGACACTATTTACAAACTATATGTTGTTTTCATGATGTAGAGTTTGAAGCCTTTTCTCTGTGGTTTCAGATATTTTCCTGAATCAGATGCAACCAACATCAAGTTTCCTATTTGAACATTATTAGCTTTCCATGTAATAGGGTCATTTTTATAGTTAACATTACTCTTTCAACTTTTATCAAAGGGTACTTTGATTAAAAAGATATATGAAATGTACTACAACATTAAGGTTAGATAATATTGTCCATCATATCACTCAATGGATCTACACAAAGTTATGTGTGGAAAATTTGTGTGTGTGTGTGTGTGTGAGAGAGAGAGAGAGAGAGAGGAAGAGAGAGAGTGTCTGAATGGGTAGAGTATCAGGAGATATCTGACAGGCAGTTGTTTAACCCAAGAAATCAGTGTAAACCATGTATAAATTATGAGATTCAGATAGCTCTCTGAGTCTCTCCTCTTATCCTGTCAAACAGACATGAAGCCTAATTTTAGCAACCATGTTAGCCCTTTGGCCCTTATTTTCTACTGCCATTTACATTGTATTAACTTTCATTATATATTTTGTTTTATATGACCTTAAATTTGTTTTGAGAAAAAGTTATGTAAACATAAAGCAAAAGTGAATATGAAGGGAATGCTCAATAAAGATATAGCCTGTGAAATTCATTTCATTTAATAAGCTTCCGACATTAATTTCTGCACTATTTGGGGGAAATTAAGTTGCTATTTTCTAAGACAGTCATGATTTCACCCAATCCATAACACTGTCTTAGCACATTTAGATATTGTCTGTAAGATAACATTGACTATAGCATTGAATCTAGTGTCCTGGAATTGATCATAATAGTGAAAAGTACCAGACTTGCGATCTGCTAAAAGCATAGTTCTCACATCTCCAATCCCTAATGGAAACAGACCTAAGTAATATAATAAAAAATTATTCTGGTGGTTTTCTGGGAAAAAAAAAAAAAGGAGAGAGCATCTAGGTGTCTCAGTCAGTTGGTTAAGCATCCTACTCTTGATTTCAGCTCAGGTCATGATCTCATGATCTCAGAGTTGTGAGATTGAGCCCCAAGTCAGGCTCCACACTGGGCATGGAGACTGCTTAAGATTCTTTCTCTCACTCCCCCTCTGCCCCTCCCCTCCCCTCCCCTCTGTCACTCATTCTCTTTCTCCCCCTATGCCAGGATGCCTGTCTCAACTACCCATGCATCAGTCCTTTCAGTATCAGGCACCATTCTAGGTTTGATCATCTTTACTTCTTTTCATTTGTCCTTTTCTTTCCCAAGGGCTAAGTAGTAGTTTGTCTTCCAGTTTGTCCTTTTCTTTCCCAAGGGGTAAGTAGTAGTTTGTCTTCCAGTAGGAAACTGTGTTCCATTGTCAAAGCAAGTCACTTAAACATGAGATGAATGGGTGGATAGATAGATAGGCATGTTCATATGTCCATATCATGAGCAGGTATCGTGTATTACTTTTCACTGGAAAAAACTAATGAAAGGGGAAAAAAGAGTCCCTTTGCTCATGGCTTTATCTGTGATCAATGAGAATCATCACTTGGTAATTTCTGTTTACTTATTGATGTTTCACATTTCCTGAGAAAGGTCTGGATAATAAATTACAATACTTATGCTATCATTTATTTATTGAACACTGCCACATGCCAGATTGTGTACTTCCCTATTCTCAGATCTACTTCTTGGACAGATACTATCCTCTCTTTTTTATTTTATTTTTTTCAAGGTTTATTTATTTATTTCAGAGGTGGAGAGGGCGGGAGGAGCAGAGGGAGAGGCAGAGAGAATCTGAAGCAGACTCAGCGCTTAGCATGGAGGCCCATACAGGGCTTGATCTCATGACTCTGAGATCATGACCTGAGCCAAAATCAGGAGTTTGTCACTTAACCAACTGTGCCACCCAGGCGCCCCTATCCTCTCTTTTTTAAAAGGAACTGTATTTGGAACAGGTTACATGACTTGCCCAGAGACACAATTAGTAATTGATGGAGTAATGCAAACGAAATTGGCACTACAATCAGTGCTCTTCGCAAAACACTACTGACTAAGCCGTTTTCTAGAAATATATAAAAGTTCATCCCAAAATAGGTGATTAATAATTGTTTATCCCACATATTTACTGTGAAACATGGGCCAGCCAAAATGGTCATGATAATCATGAGAGAAATGGAGGCTGAGAGAAAGAAAAGAACCTGTTTTCTTTAGCTGGTATCCTGTCAGGAAACTGATGGAACACTCAGGGGAGGACATTGAGGAAAACTTAATAAAGGCACTGTTTACACAGTGCACTACCTAGGAAGTAGTTTAGAATTATTTGGAAGTAGATTTAGTTAGTCATAAATGTATACTGTGAGGCACCTGGGTGGCTCAGTCAGTTAGGCATCTGCCTTCAGCTCAGGTCATGTTCCCAGGGTCCTGGGATTGAGCCCCAAATCGGGATCCCTGCTTAACGGGGAGTCTGCTTCTCTTTTTCCCTATGCCCCTTCCCCTGCTTGTGCACCCTCTCTTCTCTCTCTCACTCGTTCTCTCTCAAATAAAAAAATAAAATATTTTTTAAAAATAAATATACTGAAAACTCTAGGATGACTTTTAAAATTTTTAAAGAATTACATTTGATATCATAAAAGAGAAAATGGAATCATACAAAATGCTCAGTTAAAACACAAAAAAAAAAACAGAAACAAAGGGGAGTTTAAAAAAAGAAGAAGAAACAGATTGAAAACTGACACTGCTGGACTTCAGGACTTTTTATAAAGTCATAGTAATCAAAACGGTGTTATAGTAACAGAAGAACAGAAGAATAGATCAAGGGAATAGAATAGAGAACCCAAACATAGACCTAAACAAAAAAGTCAATTAAATTTTGAGAAAGGACCAAAGTAGTTCAGTGGAGAAATCTAGTCTTTTCAACAAATGGTCCTGGAACTACTAGACAGCCACATGCAAAAATAAATAAATCTATATGCCGGTCTTAGACTTTCACAATGAATTAGCTCAAAATTGATCATAGACCAAAATGTAAAAAGCAAACTTATAAAGGAAAATAACATAGGAGAAAATGTAGGTGACCTTGGGTTTGATGATGACTTTTTATTTATTTTTTTAATTTTAATTTAATTTTTATTTTTTAAAAAAATTTTTGGTGGTGACTTTTTAGATACAACATAAAAAGCATGATCCTTGAAAGACAAAATTGATAAGTTGTACTTCATTAAGATTAAAGCCATCTTGGGCGCCTGGGTGGCTCAGTCCGTTAAGCATCTGCCTTCAGCTCAGGTCATGATCCCAGAATCCTGGGATTGTGTCCCACATCGGGGGCTCCCTCCTCCCCACTCAGTGGGGAGTCTGCTTCTCCCTCTGCCCCTCCCCCTGCTTGTTCTCTCTCTCTCTCTCTCTCTCTCTTTCTTGCAAAAAAAATGCATTAAAACCGTCTGCTCTTCAAAAGATTCTGTTAGAAGAATGAAAAGTCAAGCCACAGACTGGTAGATAAAGGGCTCATATCCAAAATACACAAAGAACTCTTAAAACTCAACAATAAGAAAACAAGCAACTCATTTAAAAAAGAAATAACAGGCCAAAAGATCTGAAGAGACCTCTTATGATGCAGGTCTGATACCTGTGAAAGGAGAGTGGTGGGACAAGCCCCCAGCTACTCTTCAGCTCTGAGAATGTCTCAGCCAAGCCAGTGGGGAGCTCCAAGGAAAAAAACTGTCCATTATAGGAGTCCCGTGTTGGGAAAAAATGGCCTAACTCTAGTATCAATGCCATACTACCACTCTCATCATCAGTCATTGCGTGGGAGCAGCCTCAGGAGAGCATGGCCTCAATGTGAATGCTATGGGGCTTCCCTAAGCTGCATTGGCTAGAGGCTGCCCACTACTTACACTACCTAGACTATGTCCTTTCTCTCAGGGACATCTGTGGGCACTTCCGTGGCTTTCAAGGCAATTTTGTAAAAATATTTTGTGCCCTAGTTCAGATGTGCATCCCTAAAGGAGGAGCCCAGTAACAATCTAGGAGTTCAGTAACAATCCAGCTGTTATTAATTTGAATGTGTATATCCAAATAGGCAATTGTTTTCAGCAGGGTAGGTAATGATCTTCGACCAAATGCAGTATGAGTCCTAGTGTAGCTTACCGGAGGCTTTGTAAAACATCTTAATTTGTGGCAGACTCTCATACTATTACATTTGCTGAGCCAAAAGACAAGAGGCAAGATTGTTTACACCATACCCCGAGTATGCTGCACAGCATTTTATAACTCCAGGTGCAGTTCAAAACTGATGGCATTAAGAGTTACCTGGTAAACAGGTCAGAGAAACACAGACAAAAATTAGTGTATGCTTAGTATGTACTGCCTTCAATATCCAAAGACGTCCACTAAGTTTTTGCTTCTTTGATTAGTGATAGAAGGTGCTACCATTTGCACATCTCTGTAAAAAGTGTATCTTGACATGCCCAAGACCAATGGAACCTCAAAAACTTCACAGATGTGGCAAAACCCTGAACATTTGCAAGATATCTCTCATCCTCTGGAACTGATATGTTTTATTAAGGCATCTAGGGGAATTTCATTTTTTCGATCCCCAGTAAAATTAGTCTTTATTTCATCTTCACACTGAACTTGTGTTATATGCCCTGGAATATCAAAATGAAAAAGAATCCTCAAGACTATATTAAGGATAGAGAGAGACGAAGATTTGACACATTGTTATGGCAGGAAGTAAAGGCATACTGCCATCTCCCAAGTGAATCTATCTTGCTTCTGATTATATTTGCTGATAGGAATTGAAAAACGGAGCATTTACTAAACCTATAGTTGTATAGCATGGACTAAGGGATCTACTGATTTGTCGCAATAAATATACCACCTCTGGAACCACAGCTGTAGATCACTAACTGAATTTTCAGCAACTCTACAATCATTCTCAGGACCTGAGTGACTTTATACCAAAGTGGGGATATGATAGAGATAAGTACCTTGGTGTCTTCAAGTCCTTGATCATGGCATTACTCTTTAAAATTCCCCAAGATGTGGCATTATTTCTTTTGGTTTAGTTTTTTAGAAAGAGGATTAGCAACAGGGGCTTCCGCTTGACTTTTATACCATAATAACCCCCACTTCATGGGCCACAGTATCAGTGTGGGTATTCTGTTAAATGTTAGGCATATCCATTTGTACTATACATTCTAGAATTAGGGTAATAAGCACATGATTGGTGTATGGTCACAATGAATCCCGTAGAAAGAGAAAAAAGGTCAAAATTCCATGCATTGCCTGGAGTTTCCATAGTCTTCACTCTGACTAGTGTATTGTTGTTGCATTTTGGGTCTCTGGAGATTATCATCATTTCAGAAGCAGATTTTAGTAATGCCCAGAAGTTCTGGGTAAATTCCTTAACTCAATACATGTGGTAATGCCCATATGTCCTCTGGGCAAGGTTTGGAGGAAGAGTCAAGGCTATACTAGCAGTTCCTCAGCTAAGGTGTTTTATGTTTGGGAAGTGGCTGAGATCTGGAAGCAGGTAAGAGTATATGACTTCCTTAAGGAGACTTGGTTTTGTTTTTTGCCTACAAGATCTAGAGACTTTCTGCCTTTATATGGCAAGAAGTATGTCATAGGCTGCCCAACTGTTTTATTCCTAGAGACCTCATAAGCAGCTGGCCATCATCACAGTTTCCTATGGGACATCTCCTCTGATTGTCACTCTGCTGGTGCTGCTCATTGTGGTCATTTTCCTCACCTTGTTTCTGACAGTAAAGTGTATCCCCCTGGCTTCTACAAGAGAAAAGATGATTCTGACATCAAGGGAAGTTAATTGAGATATGGGGTCCCAAATTCCATAGCCTTGTCTGTGTCTGTCAGATGTTTCTCTTTTTGCTGCACAGTCTCTGCTTCTCCATCAGTGCCTTAACTTAGCATAAGACACTTGAAACTGTTGAGCATTTAAATGGTGCTGGATCCCTTCCTTCATTAGAGTCAAGCTGTGGGCCTGATTTTTTGCCATATTTTCCCTGAAACTTCAGGAGATGAGGAGTTCCTTGAAAGCTAACCTAGGAATTTTCTCACTTTCCATTCATGTTCTGAATTAGCATTCAAGGCCTTCTGTTTGCCATTTTCTTGAATATACTGTACAGGGTCATCTGAAAAGTCAACAGACCACCCAGCCTTTATAATCATTGTTGCCACAGTGACTAATTAACAAAACCAGTTTATTTCCGAACACCTTACTTTCCATATCGACTTCATCCCATGCCACCACTGGTAATAAATTGAATTACAACAATGCCATCACATGACTCAGCTCACTATGTTACATTTCTCTCTAGTGAGCAGTGCTCCTAGTGCTTCTTAGCTATGTGAGAAAACCAATTTCAGAACACCAATTTGAAGTTATGTTTCCTGAGACCATTTATGCTATCAAACACCATAACAATCAAAGTACTATCAGCAAAAAGAAGGCATTCTAAAATGGTAATGTGGAGAGCTAAATGAAAGGATAAATTACAACATGTAATTAGGTTTAAGGGAAACCAAATGATTGGTGAAAAGTCCTGGAAATAACAAAAAAGGAAGCTGTTACCACTATAGCCTAATGATGTAAGGGCAAATAGAAGCTAGCAGAATCAACCAAAGTCCTAAAAGACGATCATCTAACAAGAGTTTGCACCTTCAGCAACCTAGTAGGAGTGAAGTAGAAGAATAAATACCTTAATATCACTCTTTTCCTACCCTCCAGTCTCTTGCTGGTATCTCCCATTAAGAGACAAAACCCAGAGAGCAGGGGTTCCAATTGATTTTAGTCCAAATATTTCAGCCTCCTAGGGTACAGAGCAGGGTGGTGAATGGTGCAGAAATGGGTGCAGAGGAGCAAATAAAACGTATCTGGTAGAGTGTTAAACATTCCTATAGATATCTTAGAAGTACCCTGAGCCAACCTGAACCAATATGGACCTAGCCTCAGGATAAGGGATAATAGGAAATAGCAAAAATTTCAGATTTCTGGTAAGGATATAAAAGTAGGAGGATGCATGAACTTCAGTTTCTGGTGAAAACCTAGGAAGATGCTAAGCCTCAAAGAGAAGCCCTCTTAAACTAGCATGGTACAATGACATATTGGAAATTGTGTCAGAGCAATTCCATGCAGAGATAATCTGAGAAAGCTCCCTAACCGCCACAACTCAAGTCTCTCACAGCCACAGAAAAAAGAGAAAGTGCAACTGAAATTTTTCTATGCTCACCACCCTTCTTGAGAGGATTGTGGGAAGTCGAGATGGCTGGAAGAAATAAAAAAAGCCCTCCAAATAGTCACAAATGTCCGCAGCCAACCAATAAAAGCCACAGTGAGGCCTTAATTGTGGCCTCAGATGCCAGTGGGACTAAGTGCTAAGAACCAAAGACCCTAAATGCACTCTGTCTCAGTTGGGAGCCATAGGACGGAAGATATACCACACCCATCAATGACAAGATGTTCCATAAACCACAGTGGGAGAAGAGTCTTTGGTATATTCTGATTTGATAGAGTACAATTGAAATGAAAAATATTAAAATGTCAGCTTATTTGAAATTAATTAGACTCATTTATTAACCATCAATCAGATGGGTATTGAAAATAGAGGTTGTTCAGTTGACAACTAAAAGTTACATTTGCCACCTGAATATATGATTTGAAAATTCCTACCAGAAAGCTGTAAATACAAGCATGTATATAGTATATCCACATAATATGCTCCATTAAAAGTAATTTGAGCAAAAGTTTAGATCAGGATGAACAGATAATTTTCTATATTCACAATTCTGTTGTGATTACCATCAGACATTTCAATTTATAATTCCAACAAAATATTTTACCCAAATGGCCCACTGGGTTAATGAGCACCATTCAGCTTAAACTGTGCAAGTTTTCACATATTTCTGTAACTCAATATCATTAAAAAGTTAAGTTTCTAAAGTGGCAAGTACATTTGTAGTTATTTTCTTTTACTTGAATCTGAGACGAATTCTCATTGATTGTACTTAAAATTTATAAATTTTACAAGAGGAATAGCACAGTTATTATCCCTAATGAAGCCCCTGTGGTGTGTCAGCCCAGCCAGTGACTATTACCACATGTCTTACTTGGCCTTCAAATTTTCCCTCTGCCACAACATGCTATTGTTAAGTTAATTAGAATCTAGAATTCTCATTAAGTTTATATGTATATGTTGCCTTGCAGTCTTCAGAATATAGTCATAACTTTTAAAACAAAATTTCATCTTAAGAAAACCCTACTTTCTATTAGAGTTTAATAAATTAGAAATGTAAAACTAATTTTCTTCTTGCTTTTCAAAATATACTGATGAAAATTTCTAACTAATAGTAAGCCATTTATGCTTCAAATGAACACAACATATGCCAGGTTTCAATCTCAAGAGAATTTTTATGACCATGTCACCAGATCCTAAAAAAGAAATGTTTATAATTGAAATGTTATCATTTCTTTAGTGTACACACAATATTTTCAAGGCTTTCATCACATTAATTATTTTGGTTAATAATTTGGAAGCCAAAAATGATTCTTGGTTTTAAGCTCATGAAACCTATTAAAATGTTCTTTTATATCTTCTATCTTATTAAATTTATCTGCTTCAAGGTCTAGTTTTCATTGTAATATTTATGCACCTAGTTAGAAATACACACTAATGAGGAGTAGTCCTCCTAATTCTACATCGCCTGATGGCCTCATCATGGTAAGCATAACATAACGTATAGAGTCATCAAGTCACTACGTTGTACACCTGAAACTAATGTAACATTGTTTGTCAACTACAATAAAAAGAAAAAAGAAAGAGAACAGTGACATCAAAAAGGATTCATATTCTCCTTAATTTATTATTAAAAATAAGAGATCTATCTCTCCATTTACTTAAGTAGCTTGTATTTAGCTGTTGTTCTTTAGGGTACCCTTAAATTCTTTGTCGCTCATTGCATTGATGTGCAACCTCATTTAGGAGGAAGAATGAAATATGGCAAACGTTTATTACACTTACTGAATATTTATTACACACTAGACACAGTTCTAAATGCTTTACATCATTAATTTATTTAATTTTCACAACAGTTCTCTGGGGCAGTTACTTTTATAGGTGACTAAACAAAGGTATATTTCCCCAAGGTATCTCAACCAATAGGTGGTAGAGAAAGCAGTCAAGTCCAGGCAACCAAATTACAGTCACGCTGTAGCCACTTTGCTGCACCATCTCACGTATGAGAACACACAGTAAAACTACACAGACTGTTACACTGTCTCCTGTTTGTTTTTTATTTAAGTACAATTTATGTAATCCTATGACCTCTCTCACCTACCTCTACTTTCTTCCCACTGTAGACCTGAATGCATCTCCACTCCCACCCACTCTCCATAGAAGTCTCTCTAGCTCCAGGAAACAGCTTCGAGGAGAGCTCTAATTCTGCTCGATAAGGGTCAAACCTTTTGTTCCCCTACAGAGTTTTCACCACTGGGAAATGAGAGCCCACTGTTCTACTTGACATATGAAGAATAAGGAAGATTAATAGGTTAACAAAAATAGGCTGTGAAATCCAGTCTTGAAAAGAACAAACAACTGAGGAGATTAGATGTTTGTGTTACCTAGTACTGATCTTTCAAATATACCAATGGAAAATAAAAAAATGTAACTAAACAAATGTATGTGTATTGCTATACTCTGTTAGACCTAACTTTCCTCATTCAAAGATCTTGCATTTCTACCCTGCCACAGAACTTTAATTTACTCTCTTGAAATTATTAATGACAACATTAAGCATCCAACAGCAATTCTTTTTAGTTAAAAGAATTGTAGCAATTATACTTAAGTTATTACCATTGGTTTATAGCTAAATGTATTAACTCATGAAACTACTTTAACTCTTAGGCTTAAAATAATTTCTTTTATTTACTATATAGTTGAAAATGAGAGATTATTTTCACAGAGTACTCTGCATCAAAGACTGTTTGTGGACAAAATGTTTATTAGAAGAGGAAGCTGTCTACACATTGAGCCATTTATTCATTAATTCAACAAATGTCTACTGAGCACTTAGTTATTTGCCAAATATTTTTATTGCAGTGAACAAAACAAACCAAATTTCTGCTCTGATAGAGCTTACATTCTAGTGTGGGAGACAGACAGTTTCTCCACATAGAAATGAATGTATAATATCAGGTGCTAAGAAGAAAGTGAAGAGAGGTTAAAGGGGTAGAGTAATGAGGATGAGTGTTACTTTAGAGTGTTGCATAGAGAGGCCTCGTGGGTAAGGTGTCTTTTGAAGAGAGACTGAATGAAGCGAGGAAGCAAATCATGAGGCTGTTCAGAGAAAAGTGTCATTGACAAAAGAAACCACAAATGACAAGGGTCAAAGGCAGGAGAATGAGGTGTTTTTGCTATTTGTGTGTGTGTGTGTCTGTATATTTACACTAGTGGTGGAGAGTAAAACTGCTTTCAGCAAAAATATGGGCTTAGAGGGGAATTAAGATTACGAGTAGATGATGCAATATCTGTAACACTGTGAAACCAGAGAATGTAACAGTCATCGGTACCCCAAACTGGGTCATCCAGGCAGGTAGCCAAGCATGACTGGAGGCCACCACTGTGAATATTTAAAGTGTGCAAAAGCAATAGATTAGAAATCATTTGGCAATGCTTAATATCAGAACAGGGCTGGCAGAGCTGAAAGAGTGCTGAAGGAAATGAAGTTCTAAGAACGTGAGGCAGCCATTTAAGAGGGCTTGGGAGACAGTCCAACTCGCATAGCTGAGAGCTACAGAAGGCTAGGGGTCCACCTGGTTGGGTGGGGGATGCTGGCATAGGAGCCTTGCATTTTCTTTGAGTGTGAACTTACCCCCAATGTAGTGGTTGAACGAAGGGAAACTTTCTCTCTGACTAAAGTAGTTGTAACTCTTCTCTTGCTTATTTTGGCTCCCTTTGCCTAGGAAAAATCAAATATGGACTTAGTGCTGACATCATTACCTTGTTCACCAATCAAATAGAAGCAAATATGCATTGCTAAAACAAGTATTATAGAGAAAAGTCAAAACTTGATGCATTTGTGGAAGAAAACTTAGAGCAGTGTGTCTGGTAGTCAGTGAATGTGCAGGAGTGCTAGGAAATAACATAAAATGAGTAGCTCAGTAGCCAGGCCCAAATCCTATAGAGCTTGGATAGGGCAGCCAGGGGCAAATCATACAGACCTTAGAACTTTAGATGTTTCTGTAAATGTGATAAGAAGCAATTGGAAGGTTCTGAGCAGGGGAGTAATCTGTCTTACATTTTAGAAGTAACACTCAAGCAGTTGTGTAGAGACTAGTACCTAGGGATCAAAAAAGAAAAACTGAAAATGAGTTAAGTAGCTATCCAGTTAAGAGATTATAGCAGATTAAACATCACTGAGCCATGGTCATTATAATAAAGGTTCAGAGTGTGAAGATGTTTTCAGAGATAGAGCCAACAGGATTTTCCAATGGATTCGATGTGGGTTGTAAGAAAAAAAGAGAAGTTAAGGATGATTACAAGGGTTTTGTTGTTGTTGTTGTTGTTTTGGGGTTTGTTTGTTTGTTTGTTTTGCTTTATCCCACTGAATATAGATGCCATTCCCTCAGATGGCATACACAGGGGAAGGGATGATTTTAACAGGGATTCAAGAAGGAATCTACAATCCCATTTCGGTTGAATTAAGATTAAAATACCTAATAGAGGGGCACCTGGGTGGCTCTGTCGTTAAGCGTCTACTTTCGGCTCAGGGCGTGATCCCAGGGTCCGGGGATCAAGCTCCACATCAGGCTCCTCTGCTGGGAGCCTGCTTCTTCCTCTCCCACTCCCCTGCTTGTGTTCCCTCTCTCGCTGGCTGTCTCTCTGTCAAATAAATAAATAAAATCTTGAAGGAAAGGAAAGGAAAGGAAAGGAAAGGAAAGGGAAGGGAAGGGAAGGGAAGGGAAGGGAAGGGAAGGGAAGAAAGAAAGAAAGAAAGAAAGAAAGAAAGAAAGAAAGAAAGAAAGAAAGAAAGAAAGAAAGAAAGAAAGAAAAAGGAAAAGAAAGAAAGAAATCCAAGAGAGGGTGTGGAGTCCCATATGAAGAAGAAAGTTTGGGCTAGAATTATAAATTATTGCATGGGGAACTAGGGATAGCATTTGAAAATATGGGATGGGATGAGATCACTTGGGGACTAGGTGTAAATACAGAGATGTCTGAGTCTGATTTCAGGGGCTAAACAGGCATTAATTAAAAAAAAAATCAAAAAACTTGACAAGGGTCCAGAAAGAGTTCAGGAGTAAAGGAAAGTGAGGCAAAGGATACTCAGAAGAGTAGGGGTGTCACCAAACTCAAGCAAAGCAAATGTTTCAAGAAGGGAGAAGTGGTCAACTGTGTCAACTGCTTTTGATGAGTCATGTGAGGCAGGGACTGACAAATAATTGGTGAATTTGGGCTCCATAAGTCATTGGGATCTTGACCTGCATGGTTTCAGTGAGGCAGTAGCATACACTAAGGACAAAATTAGAAAAGACATGCAGTTGGCCAGTACAGACATTGACTATGAGATGTGTGATGTAAAGCACAGTAAGAGTGTGAGCTATAGCTGGAGGGATAGGTGAGGTAAGGGGCATAGGTGGGGAGAGGTTTGGTAAGGTGGGAAATATTACAGCATTATTTTTGTGGTAATGGAAACAGTCCAGCATAGAGGACACTTAATGATGCAAGAGAGGGATGAGATAAATGTCAGTGGAAAACAAATAAGTGAAAGTAAAGAATGAGGGTAAAATGCATGATGTTTTTACACACTGAGGAAACTACTAGATAAAAACTCACGGAATGTAAAGAAAAAATTTTAAAATATATAACTAGCCTCACCAGCAAGCTAGATATTCCTAGGAGATGAAACAGAACAAGATACAAAATGATTCCAGGGGCAGAAGTTGTGAGTTTCATGAGCCCTAGAAACCAACAGAAGCACCTGGAATTTAAGCTATATTAAGTAATAAGGACTGAAAGTGACCAGACCAGGCTTTCTTCTAGAACTTCTTTTGCTATCTCTTGTCCAACTTTTGAACAGGTGCTGAAGAAAGAGCTGCTGACCACTAATTGGGTCTATGGCTTATATGAAACTCTGTTAGAACAAGAGGACATAAGTCAGTGTAACCACTTGTCCAGAAATTGAGCCAAGATACCTTTGGCTTCGAGACTCTCCTGGAGGTATTTCCAGTATCACCATGAGGCATGCAGCCTGAAGTGGGAATAGAAGACTTAGGTTAGAAAGGTGGATATCTCCTCAACTGCCAGAAGAGAAACAGGAGGAGTTCATGAGTATTTCATTTAAAAAAAAAAAATCTGCAAATCAAAATTACAAAATATACAAGGAAATACAGCAAAAAGAAAGACAACCCCCCCCAAAAAAATCAACAATTTGGAAGTGAATTTACTTCAGGTGACATTAGAAAATAAAAACAGTTTGGGCAAAATATCTCAAATAAGCATATTTAGAATCCTAAATGATATTTAAACAATCATCTATGAAATACCTAATTAGCATCAGACACAATTCTAAGTGCTAAGAATAGAACAGATAAAACATACAAAAATCATGACCTTCATGGAGCTTAAATTTAAGTGGGTGAGATAATTGAAGAAATTATATCCATAAAAGTGTGCAAGAAACTCTGATAGAACAAAAAGAAATGAGCCTGTATGAGATAAATCAGTTGAAATACTAAAACTAAGAAAATAGTCATTGAAATTTTTTACCCGCAAAAAAACCCCAAAAAACTCCGAGTGGGAAACTAAAATAATCAATAAATTGGAAAACCAAGAACAAGTACAGAAATGCAACATCATTTTGAAAATATAAAGAATTAGTCAAGAAATTTGGAGTGTTGCTTCAACACAGATTTACTAGGAGCCCTAGAAGAGAGACCAGCCAACTTTTAGTAAAGAGCCGAATGGTAAATATTTTAGGCTTTGCAGGTCAGTCTCCACCCTGTCACTATAGTGCAAAAGCAGCTATAGACAATTTGTAAACAAAAAGGTAGCTGTGTTGCAACAAAAGTTTATTTGCACAAACAGGCAATAGGTCAATTAGGCCCTTGGGGTTCTTTTGCTAATCTCTCTTTTATTTGTGTTTGTTTCATAGTTGTAGGTAGCTAATCTCTCTTTTAGAGGAAAAAGGGAGATTGGTGAGGAAGCAGTATTTTGAGAAGCAAAGGTAAAAAATTTTGCAGGAATAAAGGAATTAATTTACTCCATTCAAAAGGACACTCTGAGAGCTAAGAAGATGTAATAAAAACAAATCAAGACATGGGTACATTATAGTATAACTACAAAATATCAAAGGTAGAATCTTTCTTTCTTCCTTCCTTCCTTCCTTCCTTCCTTCCTTCCTTCCTTCCTTCCTTCCTTTCTTTCTCGGGGGTAGGCAGAGGGAAAGGAAGAGAGGCAGCTCAATCTCATGACCCTGAGATTATGACCTGAGCTGAAATCAAAAGTCAGATGCTTAACCAACTGAGCCACCCAGGGGCCCCAAAGGTAGAATGCTCTTAAAAGCCACCTGAAGTGAAGAACTGATGATTTGCGCAGGAATAATAAATATGCCTACAGTAGTTTTCTCATCAGTTCAATCATGCCAGGAGAAAATGGGATAATATATGAAAATTGTCAACCTAACCCTAAAATCTGATACCCTATTAATTATTATTCTAGAAGGAGGCCAAATTAAATCACTTTATGATGAAAAAGATTAATATGGCTTGCTAGTCTCACACACACACTAAAATCTGTAAAACCTGAACTTCATCAAGAAGACAATCCAATACAGAGTGGAGGAATGAAATGAAAATGCATACAGCTGATACTCATCATTCACAGTAATTATGTTCTATAAAGTCAGGGGAACACTGAATTCGGGAATACTGAACCATTGCTCCTAGGGGAAATATATACATATACATCTCACATGGATTATAACCTTTAAATCCTAAAAATAGTTTATTCTGGTAGATTCTGTTTATTTTACAAAAAACAAAATGAGGTTCAAAAACAGTAAGTGACTTGCCTGAGGCCACTTCAGGAACAGGTGCTGGAGGTAGGAGTCTAACCCCATCCAAATGACTCTGAGCCAGAGCTTTGGCACTGCATTGCACTGCCCCTTCTTGTCTCTTTCCTCTAGGCATTTATGCATGAGAACTGAAACAAGAAGGAAGAGCCTGGCCGTGTTTGACCTCAGCCATTAATGTATGTGTTGATGGATTCAAATTTCTCACCACTCTGAACAAGTCCACAAATGACCACAAAAAGTGGGAGTATGGATTTTGGGATCACAAGTAAATTTTAACAAGTAGATGAATTGCCAAATGTGGAATTTTAGAATAATGAGAATGAACTGTATATCCATCTATTTATATTCAATTATGTCAGTATATTTTACTATTACTTGAAAAATAAATGTTATTTATGTTATTCTGTAAAAATACAAACTTAAAATTTCAAGCAAAAACAAGATGGAGGGGCATTGTTCATGAACCAAGCAGATCATGTTAAGTTCTATATCTCATTGAGGGCTAACAGTAGAGATTATTAATTGTGCAGAGACTCGTATTCGTAGTTACTTACAAGGTTGGCCCTTGGCTGGTGTCTGAGAACTAACACTGTAAGAGTGTTGCCATTATTCCTGGAACGATAGGGTGGCTCACTGGCCCAAGGCATTTGTGCAAGCAGTGTGGTTTATGCTGAACACCTGCTTTCCTTCTGGGACTCTGGATCTTTGATACATGCTAGGCAGAGGGCACTGAGTTTCTAAAAAGCCTCCCTGATAAACATCATTTCACTCATATTGTCACTACTGAGTGCTGGAGAAATTAAGAGATCCTATGTAACTCCACTAGGAGAGGACTCTTGGAAGCTTGTGCCTAGTTTTCTGTAGACTTTGCTCCACATGCCTTTTCCCTACACACATTCTGCTTTGTATCCTTTTGCTGTAATGTAATGTAATGTAATGTAATGATAAATCATAGCCATGGTATGAGTATACGAGGAGTCCTCCTAGTGAATCGCTGAATCTGCAGGTGGTCTCAGCAACCACCACACACAAATGAACTTGGGTATTTTAGAAGCATTTATTTGTTAAAATTTTATAGCTTTAGATCTTCTCAAGGAGCCAGCAATTCTATTTGTTAAAATTTATCTGAATGAAATACAAGGAGGATTAAAATTATTTCTATAGCAAGAAGGGCAACATGAATGTTTAAGAATATGGTATATGTTAAATAAATGTGTGTCCATATTAAAATACTACACAGTCATTGAAAATCATGAAGGGATGTTCTGGATACATTGGTGAATAAAAGAAAACTACAAAATAAAAAATATATATATACCTTTAGGAACTGTCGCTTTCAGCCATGATGGCATATTTACTAAAGGAATTTCCTTCCCACCATAAGCAAATATAAGCTTATGGTGGGAAATATAAGACAAAATATATAAGGTATCTCACTTTTTGAGCCTTACAAAATGAGCAAAGAAGGATCATAATCAATAAGAGAAGGAAAAAATAAGAGTGAACTCCACATTTGCCCAGTTCTCTACCTAGGAGATCAGTCCCGCCTATGACTCAGGGGCTGAAGCTCAAATACGGTGCCAGAATCAGTGAGCTAAGCTGGAACTTGTTCAAGGCTACTGAAGCAATTAAATTTGTGGATCGAGGTAGCAGAAAACGAGAGCAGCATGGAATGGGCACAAGTCTGTACCTCCACAAGGGAATTGATAGGTGTTGGAGATACTGGGAAATTCTAGAAAGAGAGATTATTGTAATGTAGCAGACCATGAAGAGTTGCCAAACACAAAACTCACTATTCTGAGGTCAGTGAGTAGAGATACTGATGGTCCCTAAACAGTAAGGGCTTAGCCAGGAAAAAAGTATAAAAAGTATAGGGTGGAAGCAAGAGAGTAACAGATTAGCCCTGGTAGACACTGATAGGAAGTTCCCAGATATTGAAAATACCTACTTTTAAGAACAAGCAGTAACGAGCATGAGAGAAAGGCCTGCAGTTGGTATGGGGAAGTTAGCACATTAAAAGATGCTATCCTGTGATTACATGTTCTGTATGACCTCACAGTCTGACATTAATGTTTCTGTCTCATCTTTATGGCATTTTGTTGATTATCTATTTACTATATTATCAACAACCATCCAGACAACAGATTATCTTAATATTTGTTGAAAATATACCCATTTATGAAGTTCAGTGAAGGAAATATCCTCCTACACTATCCCCAGCCTCCCTCTTGAACTCAGTTCCAAATTGTCTAATACTCTTGAGTATCTCCACAAATTCTTAAATTTCAAAACACATTAAGTATCTTCCCTAAACCTGATATTCTTCTGCTTCTTTTTGTGATTAATACAAATTAATATGCAGAGTACCTACAAATCAAGACCTTGGAATCACATTCGAAGACTCCAAAGAGTCAGAATCCAAAAGACGTGGAGCCACATTTGAAGACTCCTTGCTTCACCACCTCCCATCCTACTCTGCTCAGCATCCAATTGGTTGCCAAGTCATGTACATGCCATTCTGTACTCCATAATCCTGACAGATTAATGTTCCTAAAGCACAGCTCTAACCACATCATTTCCGTGCTCCCAAACCACTCTTCACCTACTGCACATTACTTTAATTGAAGAAGGGCTATGAAAAAATAAATAGTCTCATATACTAAATTTATAATCCTAAGTATAGTATGAACAGTAATGTTGCAAGAACCCTGAATCATCACAGCAATGAAGGTTCAGGAAAGCATTGTACTATTAAGCCACTAATGAAGTACAGTAGACAAATTCAGTTATAACACAAAATGGCCATACTATAAATAATGGAAGCTTATTTAAAATATAAATAGTAAGTTTTGCCCCCAGCACATTTTGGTTTCTATTTGTCGATTCTCAAAATCATCAAAGATATATGCAAATTCTGTGTATGCGTGTCTCCGTGTGTGTGTATGTGTGTGTGTGTAGAAGAGAGAGAGAGAGAGAATTTCATTTCTTAGTAATCAGTTCTGTTCACAGCAATGCCCACTGGCAGAAATACTTTGATTTAAGAAGGAAAAGCATATATCAACAGGCAAATCCATAAAAGTGTTGCTCTATGTATAATAAAAACATTAATTCACCAGAAATACAATATATATTCTTAATATTATGGCTGTAAAATCATCCTGCATTAGTGTTCCATGTTAAATTGAAGGAGAGGGAGAGGAAAATGAGATAGTGAAAAAGCTACATTTTGATTTTTTGAGTTTTTTAGAATAGTGAAGAGAAATAGAAATCTCTTTAAGAGTAAATCATATTTGGACTTGTACTGATTCCTGTCATGGTGTTCATGTCAGCTGAGTGCTCCACGCCCCTCAACAATTATTTTGTTTGTTCCTTTCAGCCTCCTTTCTCATTCACACCACCACTACTCACCTGAAACTACCTATATAACCTATAGTCCTCAAGTTCCTAGCTAATTAATCGAAGAAAAAAAGGTGAGATCTTCAAGGCAAACATTCGCAAATTTCTGCCACCCTTCTTACAGAAAATTACATCTACACTTTTTTCTTCTTCTTTCTATATGTAAGCATGAGGTATGCTTCCTATTCTCCATCAATTCCTCCATCTGAATTTTTCCTTTCTTTTCATAAATAAGCCTTCAATAAATTTAATACCTTTTTACACAAATGGGGGCATACCTTTGTGTCCCTGTTGATCCAATATGCTCACTTCTTTCTATAGCTTCAGACTCATTCCATGCCTTTTTTCTTCACAACCTCCTCTACTTGACCCTAAAAATTTATGTTCTGCAGTCTTCTGTTCTGCCATTCCCTTTCCTTCCAAACTACAGACTTTCACTGAAATATATACATTATCTTGGTTTTAACAACCATCTACTTTTAGAAATTTACAAACTTCTATTTTTAAGCAAGTTTGAGCGTGTATAAAAGTAGTAATCCATCTTTTGCTGGATATGAACACCTATGATATACCTAAGTTCTTCAAACTCATCCTGTCCAAAACCGAACCATCTTTAGGAAAAGCTTTAATTCTTAATAGTCACAGGCTGTTGCTAGCCTTACCTGGTGATTTTGAGCAATCCAGTCATCCACTTCCTTCAAAAGTTACTAGATTTCCATATTCTTTGTGCCTTGTCATTTTCTTTCTTTATAAAAGATTTTATTTATTTATTTATTTATTTATTTATTTATTTATTTATTTATTTATTTTAGAGAGAGATTGAGAGAGAGCACAAGCGGGGAGGAGGGACAGAGGGAGAAAGAGAATCCCAAGCAGACTCTGCTGAGTGTGGAGCCTGACAAGGGGCTCGATCCCAGGGGCTTGATCCCAGGACAGCGAGATCATGACCTGAGCTGAAATCAAGAGTTGGGCGTTTAACTTACTGTGCTACCCAGGCGCCCCATTCCTTGTTATTTTCAAGTACCTGCAAACATGGGTGTGGTCTAAATGTAGTCTGTAAATCTGAGGGATCGTATCTGTTACCTGCGACCATTTTATCTATCTATTATGTGCTTCTTTTGCTTAATGGCCATTAACTAGATACACATTAAAAGTCTAAGATTTAGTGGGAAGGCAGTACATTGATCTTATTTTTTGCTGCTTAGGACCCCAATCTAATATCCTGCTAAGGCTGAGACTTTGCGGTCTCTGCTACTATCACTTTCAGCCTGGAGTAGAAAAGTGGGTTGGTATTTTTTTTTTTTTCAACAATTATGGTTTCAGTTTACAAATTCAAGAAACTTTTTAAAAGCTGTGTTTTCTGACCTTTCTGCTTTCAGATGGGCTATCTCTCATCTGAGTTTATCCACTTCTTGTAGTGCATTGCTAAAAATATTAAGGGTAACCATTGCCTGCCAATCTTTTTAATTTTTCTATAATTAAACTAATCAAGCATAATAAGCTTCACCCAGCATCAAGTTCACTTGACTTTGTAAAAAGATAAAGGACAGGAAGTGATATGGTATGCACAGCAAGAACAGAGCAGGAGTGTTGGGACACCCAGACATAGCTTCCAGTTTCCCAGTCATTCCTCCCTCAGGATATGAATGATCATGAGACGTGAGGCTGAGTGTGGATGGAAAAATCTAAGCTAAAAGAAGCCATTAGCTGTAGGGTAATTTCATCCTGGCCAGTCATGCCTCAGCTTTACATGACTAGCTCTTCACACTGTTTCCCCAAGTGTTCTTGATCATCTGGTAACATAGCTCGCGAGCTGTACTGCACTGTTCCCAAATTCTCTGAGCTTCATTTCAATACCAATGCTCAGTACTCAATATCGATGAGGAAGTAAAAAAGCTTATTCCAAAATACAGAACTTGACTGAATTTCCATTTATCTTGGATCAAGTATAGTAATCAACTAACAATTTCTTGAGTTAACGTTGCAAGAGAATTTACCAAGAGTCAAATCATCAGACGAAACTTGAGGAAAGGCTACAGGACCAGCCATTAACTTTACTCTTCCCGTATTTTTCTTAACTCTCTAGTCCAGATTAACACACAGTCCATGTGCAGCATGCAACAGTAAGATCCATTATTCAGTCAATACACTTAAAAAGGATCACATATTTTTGAATTTCAAATACCAGAGTCTTTCTGTCCACCTTCCTATCACCTACAACCAGTCAAACCGTATTTACTTATGTGTGCTTTTTCTGTACTTTCCAAATTTTCTACCGTCAAAAAATATTACCATTGAAATATATCTTTTAGAAAAATTATGTAGAATTTTATAGGTAAATTTGTGAAAATTCCAAGAAGTCATTAGATATAGAGATAGAGGTAGAAATATATGGAGGGTGGAGAGGAGAGAGATGTTTAATGAGAAACTTTCTCCTGTGTATATGTATATGGAGTATACAGATGTTTGTACATATATAGAGTGTATATACACATATACATATATACAAAGAAAAATAGTATCCATTTAATATATATTTAATATCTGTAAAGATGTATGTATAAATACATATACATATGTGTCTCTCAATTTTTTCAACATAACTACAACTCTTGAAATAATAATTTCTCTATTTTAAGACTTTTTGTCCTTTACTAAAACCAGAATTATCATTTCTGATTTTATTTCTATAGTTACCAAAATTATGACCACATAATTATTTTTATACACACATGGAATATCTGTTACCTTTTTGCATCCTGACTTAACACTTACTGCAATTTCTTTTTGTTTTTCCTACTCCACTGAACTTACCACTTGAGCTGCTCTTATTAATTAGCAAGGGGCATTGTGATTGGTGTGTATTTTTCTTTCACTATAGATGAAAGACACTGACACTTCCTTATGTGAGCTATGAATTGATGCGGGAAATAGAAAAAAACACCAAAAATTAGAATGTAGAGGGATACGTGTGATAAATGAAAGAGGTGTCTTCGTCTCAGACTGGATGAAGAGTAATTCTAGAAGGAGAAAGGAGGGGTAGTGAGAAGGGTGATCTCTAATATGCTGTTTAGAATTTTATTAAGCAAATTTTTTAAAAGATTTATTTATTTATTTTAGGGAGAGAGAGAGCATGAGCAGGAGGGGCAGAAAGAATCTCAAGCCTACTCCTCACTGAGCTGGGAGCCCAACACAAGTCTCTGTCTCACCACGCATGAGATCATGACCTGAGCCAAAAACCCAGAGTCAGAAGCTTAACCAACTGAGCCACCCAGTCACCCCTATTAAGCCAAATTTATGCTGGGTCCATTCTAACAAAGAGAATTGTTAATATCTTTCTATATTGAAAGCCTCTAATGTAGAATATTTAAAATTTCATCTCAGGGAGAGAGAAATGCCAGATGCATAGCACTTTCAGCTTCTGTCAACATAGGTACTAAAGTCTAGATGCTTTCCACATCAGATTATGACCAATACAAGCCTATGAAAAAAATTAGTTTTTGAATTTTATGGTTATCTAGTTTTGATTATGTCAAAACATTAAAACATTTCAGTCTTAGATTCCTAGTTTTTGGAATGATTACCAAATTTGCAACAGGCAATGATTAAATTGTGCTTTTTAATTTTACTTTGAATGTTGATACTATAATTTGGTTTCAATTAAGATCCCAGTTTATTCAGATAGTATTTAATTAGAAGGATGTGAAAGAACTGGAGGCTATATTCTCTGCATCAACAGGAAATTTCTTTTTTTCTACAGCTGAATCACAAAGGCACTGTGGGTTACTAGGAAAAGCTCCTACATTTAACATAGAAAATATTGTCTTATAGATTACTTGTTTAACTTTCTCTTAATATCCTACTCATATATTGAATAAGAAATCTAGAATCTGAAATCTGATCTGAAATGGAGCATGTAGAGCATAATCTAATTTTTGAATTATTTCACTGGGGAAAGTTAATGATTGGGATAGAAGGAGGCATTTTTATTCTAGGTTGTTGCTCTTATCCCTGTATTCTGCAGATGATTGCAAATGTATCTCAGGTGGGCTTAGATTTGTACCAACAGAACCTTTTTATGGGAAGAAGGAAGAAAATACCCTTCACTGGCTCAAAATGTCAGACAACTCTGTCATTTAACCTCTGGACAATGGCTTAACTAAGTCATATGGAGAAAGGAACCACAGAAAAAGCTTATCAGGAGCTATAAACTGTGTCAAGATAAATCTTTGAATGTGGTTGGTACCTTTGCCCATCTGTTTAAATTGCTTGAAAACGTTTTTGTAGGAGTGACCTTGATGAATTAGATCTTGAAAAAATAGGTTACGAAGTGTTTTTTTTTTCTTTTAAGCAGCAATTTTCATATTAACACAGGTGTGCCCTATCTAAATAGGAACGAATTACTAAGGAAAAAAAGACCACAGTTCAAAAAATTGCCTAAAATCTTTAGTTGAAAACAAACATTATGAAATATCCTAAGTAACTCCTGAAAATAAAACATTATCTTTTTCTTTATCAAATGGGTTCCCCTATTTAGGGGGGAAAAACAGGATGCTGAGTAAGATTTAATTATCAGAGAAATAAGGAACACATTTTTAATATGTATGTTCAGCACAATATTTATGAAATACACTAAAATGTTGCTTGTTATTTACCTGAAATTCAGATTTAATTAGTGTTCTTTATTTTATCTGGAAACCCATTTTTAGGGAGTAAAAAAAAAAATCAGAACCCTCTTTATTTTGGTTGTATATGTTTATACATTTATATTTTTATTCCTCAATTTAATTTTTCTTTATTATCGAGATTAACTGAAATTCATATGACTATGGAATGTAAAAGATTAAACGTTTAAAAATTCACTTCCAGGGGCGCCTGTGTGGCTCAGTCCATTAAATGTCTGCCTTCAGCTCAGGTCGTGATCCTGGGATCCTGGGACGAGCCCCTTGTGGGGCTCCCTGCTTAGCAGGGAGTCTGCTTCTCCCTCTCCCTCTGACCCTCCCCCTGGCTTGTGCTCTCTCACTCTCTCTCTCACACACTCTCTCTCATATGAATAAATAAAATCTTTTAAAACAATTAAAAAAATTCACTTCCAACACATTTGGATGTATTCTACAGGTAATTTAATATGGATATGTTCACCTAACTATGATGAATTCAATAGAAGTATCTTTAATTATAATGCAAACTGGGGTATTCTTTATTAAAATACTGTATTTGTTATCTAAGTTATAAGCAATAACTCTAACATGGATGTTTTTAGAATATAATTGTGCCAAGCAGCTTGCCAGACAAAGTGTGACCTGAAGGAAATTCTGCAATACCTAAAAAAATCCCCATCTTGTAATAAAATCAGCTCAAGGGTGGTCTCAGAGGTATAGTGCTATATACTAGGATGTCTTCTATTTGGAGAAGTTGACAAGGGTAGGTTCACTCTGAGGTTCTATCTGAGTCACTCTAAGATTGGTTTAGGTCTCCCATTTGGTTTACTAGCCTCTTGGTGAATAGGAATCAATATTCTGGAACAGTCCTGGATCAGACCCCCTGTGCTAGTCTAGCCAATTTTATGCCACTTCTAAATCTTGGGTCCAGTCCCATTCATACGTATAATAATGCATGTTATTTTAAAAACTCTAAAGGAATTAATATGAATTGAATGGCAGCCATCAGATTAAAACTTCCTAAATTGAGCTTGATACCCTTATCTAACTAAGAACCATTTTTTCCCCAAGCTGTCTCCAAGGGAGCATAGAAATTCTAAATTGTTTCACATAGGCCGGTAGGATAACCAATGCATCATTAGTGTTTTATGTATTTTGTGGCTTTAAGAAAACAAATGGTAGATGGTGTTAGGGCAGAGCCGTGATTTTTCTCTTATTATTATTTTGCTTTTTCATACTGAGTAATGAGTTATGATGAAAATTGCTAAAAATGTGAATTCTGGGGGGCGCCTGGGGGGCGCAGTCGTTGAGCGTCTGCCTTCGGCTCGGGGCGTGATCCTGGCGTTTCGGGATCGAGTCCCACATCGGGCTCCTCGGCTGGGAGCCTGCTTCTTCCTCTCCCTCTGCCCTGCTGTGTTCCCTCTCTCGCTGGCTGTCTCTCTGTCACGTAGATGAATAAAATCTTTAAAAAAAAAAATGTGAATTCTGTAAACTAAAATGAAGGCATCCTAGACCTATTCCAAGAATGAGAGTATCTAGCATCTATATGCTGTAAATAAAAAAATACAGAGCTGTGGTTTTTACAACTGAAGTCTAATTGAGAAGTAGGAAATCTGAGAGAAACGGAAAAGAGATCAGACTTTAGAGTCAGAAAGAATTATATTTGGATCTCTATACCTTCGGTTCACTACTTCACATTGACATGACTTGAGGCAAACCTCAATTTCTTTATCTGTAAAGAAGCATAAATTACTATAAATCAAATAACAAAATTAACAAAGCCAAAATTTGTTCCTTTTAAAGTCTAATGAAATTTATGATTCCCTGGTAAATCTGATCAAGAAAAAAAGAAAGTACAAATTACCAGTATCAGAATTGAGAAGATTATATTGTTAGACATCCTATGGATATTAATAGGATGATAATGGAATTTATAAACAACTTTATGCTGGTAAATCTGATAACATGGATCAAATGGGAAAATTGGCAGGGGGGAAAAAAAACCTTACCAAAAAAAGTTAACAGGTAATCTGAATAGTTTTACATATATTTTAAAAACTGACTTTGTAATAAAAACCTTCCCCAAAAGAAAACTTGAGATACAGATGGTTTCACTGGTGGATTCTATCAGACTTTAAAAAGATAAATAATAGCAATTTTTGCCAATACTTTTAGAAAGTAGAAGAAACAGAAATACTTCTTAACTCATTTTGTGAGGACATCACTAATCTATCAAAAACAGACATACATTAAATTAAAATGACATACCAATAAATCTCAATAATCAGATATAAAATGTTAAACAAAATATGAGTAAATTAAATCTAGCAACAAATTAAAATTTCATAATATATGAATATATTCCATGTTTATATGAATAAGTCATAACCAGGTAGGATTTATTTCAGGGATGCAAAGTCAGTTCACTAATACTTGCAAGTTCCGCATCAGAACCTGCACTGATTTTAAAAACATAAGGACAGGAGAAAATTGTAAAGTCAGCAAAGGACTAAAAAACAGTCAGTTATAGGAAAAAAAACAAAACAAAACAAAACAAAAAACCCTGCCTATGAGTGCTCTTTATCTATCTCTTCAACTGGGTTTGTGCTGATTCAGCCCCATCAGTGGCCCAGTGGCTAGCCCAGCCTTCCCAGCTACACCAGACAGACAATTCAAATTTCAGAATCCTGGCAGATTTCCTTCAAGAATGGACTTCACGATATGTGTTTGTTATAGTCAGAGGCACCAGTGGCAGGAAAAGAGGAACGTGATTGAAAGAAACATCAGGTAGACAGCAGCATCACCTCCTTTGTAGGACTGCAAATATCTCCTACTATTTCAACCACACTTTTGACCATTAAAAATTACTTAATGTTTATGTAATCCAAAAAGAAAAAAAACAAACTCCCCTTTAGGATCATTCAAATGCTGAACATTTGATTCATAAAATGCGAGATATATTAATGAACATTTACTACGATTTATTTTAATATATTTCTATTACTTTAATTTTTAAATAACATAAACAATTCTCTCTATAACCAAGGAATTAGAGCAAAGAGAAGAAGTGAAAAAATAACAAAAATTAGAATCACATCCCGATTCAGATAGTAAATGTTAGCCTAGTACGTATCTTCACCAACTTTTTACACACACATACACATGCACACGGTATTTTTGTGGTTACTGCTGTTCGTTAGATTTTAGCAAAATAGAATCATACCATATATATTACTCTACAACTATGCTTAACACTACAGCAAGGACCTTCCTTCCGGTATATGACTGTAAATATATCCCACTCTATGAAATAACTGCTTAATATTCTATATTGTAGATATACCACAATTTATCCAGCCAATCTGCTATATTAAACATTTAGGTATTCAGTTTGTTTGTAATGTTTGCTACTAAAAACAATGCTATAATAAACATCCTTGTATATGTGCACATCTAGTGTGTGTGTGTGTGTGTGTGTGTGTGTGTGTGTGTGCGTGTGTGTGTATTTGCATTTTATTTTTATAGGAAAGAGTCCCAAAATAGTTGGTTAGGTTCCAAATATTTAATCTACTTATATGAAATTAATTTCTGAAAAGATTCATTTTCCATGCCATACACATTACTCTACAACTTGCTCTTTATGCTTTATGCTTTTTATGTTGCCATCAGAAATATAGGACAGTTTTCTAATTTCCCTTTTGTTTAGCACTAGATATTTTTCTTTTAAATTATGACCAGGATGAAGGATAAAATTATCTAATTTTCACTTTGATTAAAATTTCCCTAAATACTTTGGTGGTTAAGCAGCTTTCTTTTATTTGGGCTGCTATGTTTTCTTGTCTGTGAATTGCTAATTTATAGCCTCTATTTTTCTAACAAGTATTTGGACAAGTATTTCTTATCATAGCTGTATTTTCTGTTGGCATATAATATGAAAGGTTGTTTTTTTCTTAGAACATTGTTGGTCTTTGGGCTTTTTAATGATAGCTTTTCATACCTAAATTTATAATTTTTATCTCTGAGAAGTCTTTTTTTTTTTTTAATATAGCTTCTAGAGTTCAGGTCTTGCTAAGGAGTGTTGTCCCCAACCAAATTTATACAAATGTTTTCTTAAATTTAATTCTAATATTATTGTATTGAATTATATCTGAACACTTCACCCAACTGGAATACTTGTTTGAATATAATGTGTGATAGAGGTTTTGACTAATGTGTATTCACATAGGTGGCCAATTGTGATACCACAGTTTACCGACTAAATGTTATTTTTCCAGTGAATTAAAATGTCATCTTTGTCATACATTACATTTCTATTTATACTTAGATCTATTCATGGCTAGTCGTGGGTAAAAATTATACTGTTTATATTACAATGGCTTTATAATAAATGCTTAATCCCTTTAAGTCTACCATCACTATTTTCTTCATTATTTTTTGGCAATTCCCAGATTTTTAATTCTCCACATGAAATTTGAAATCCTTTTACCCATTCAGAATCCATAAAAGCTATAGGGGTTCTGTTTAAAAACATAATTAGTTTTACATATCTGTCTTTTTAGGTTTGGTTTTATGTATCTCAGTTGTGTTTTATAAGTGATTTTATATACATCATACACAATTCCCTTTAAGTTATACTAAGCATTTTGTAGCTTTTACTCCAACACTGCATGAATTACTTTTGCGATTAGCATTCCTGGGTGCTTATTGGTTGTTTAGAAAAAAACATATTGATTTTTATATATTTACCTTGTATCTAGCCAGAATACTAATTTTTTCATCAATTATAGGAATTTTATTAATCTTTTGTTTTTTTAAGTATGGATTCAGACCATTGCAACTGAAGATAGTTTGATCTCTTCTCATGTAGAAGTTTTTCTCTAATTACATCAGTTAGGACCACCAAGCAATATTGAGTCGTAGAAGTGATAGTGAGTCATCCTGCATGTTCTGATCTTTAGAATTTAGTTAATGCTTCTTATTGACTTTTTGAATATGGTCTTTATAAATTTAATAGATTTTTATTCATATTTCAATATTGTATTAAAGGTAATTTCTATATTACAACAAATGCCTTTTTAGTATCTCATGACATAATCAAAAAATATTGAAATCATAAATTTTGATGAAAGGTCTCTTGGTATTTAATCATCTTTGTGTTTGCAGAATAAACTTTATTTTATTCTTATTGTTTTTAAATTCACTGTCTTAGTTCTAATTTGCAAACATTTCATATAGAGCTTTTGCATCTGTATTGAGAATTGAAATCAGTCTTTGGTTTGGATTTAGGAAATTAGCATTTTATCCCCTTCATAGACTGAACTGAAAAATATTTTCATTTTTATATATGGTCTGATCTAGATTAAATAACAGGAATTATTTTTAATAGAAATAAATATATATGGGAATTTATTATGTGATATGGGTGACATTTCTTACTAGGGAAATAAACATTATCCAGTAAATAATGTTGCAATAAATGGGTAGCCATCAGAGAAACAATTTCATTGTTTATGTGTTTTTAGTGGATCAAAGATTTAAATGTCCAATAAATAAAACCATAAACATACTAGAGATAGACATGGAAGAAATGTAACAATTTTTGTTGTATCCTGTTTATCTGAAAGAAGGGAAAGTCTTTCAAAGTATCATAACAAAAGAGAAACAAAAAATCAAAATTGGCAAATTTGATCCCATAAAAATAATAACCTCTTCATGGCAAAAATTGTCTTCATGAGAATTCCATCAGAAAACAGAATTCAACTCAGATGCATTTAGAAGAGGTTTTTTGTTGTTGTTGTTTTTATGTTATGTTAGTCACCATACAGTATATCATTAGTTTTTGATGTAGTGTTCCATGATTCATTGTTTGCGTATAACACCCAGTGCTCCATGCGATACGTGCCCTCCTTAATACCCATCACCAGGCTAACCCATCCCACCATCCCCCTCCCCTCTAAAACCCTCAGTTTGTTTCCCAGAGTCCATAGTCTCTCATGGTTCTTCTCCCCCTCTAACTACCCCGCCTTCACTCTTCCCTTCCTTCTCCTAATGTCCTCCATGCCGTTCCTTATGTTCCACAAATAAGTGAAACCATATGATAATTATCTTTCTCTGCTTGACTTATTTCACTTAGCATAATCTCCTCCAGTTCCATCCATGTTGATGCAAATATTGGGTAATCATCCTTTCTGATGGCTGAGTAATATTCCAGTGTTTATATGGACCACTTCTTCTTTATCCGTTTGTCTGTTGAAGGGCATCTTAGCTCCTTCCACAGTTTGGCTATCGTGGACATTGCTGCTATGAACACTGGGGTGCATGTGACCCTTGTTTTCACTACATCTGTATCTTTGGGGTAAATACCCAGTAGTGCAATTGCTGGGTCATAGGGTAGCTCTATTTTTAACTTTTTGAGGAACCTCCACACTGTTTTCCAAAGTAGCTGTACCAACTTGCATTCCCACCAAGTGTAAGAGGGTTCCCCTTTCCCCACAACCTCTCCAACATTTGTTGTTTCTTGCCTTATCAATTTTTGCCCTTCTAACTGGTGTAAGGTGGTATCTCAATGTGGTTTTGATTTGAATTTCCCTGATGTTGAATATTTTTTCATGTGTCTGTTAGCCATTTGTATGTCCTCTTTGGAAAAGTGTTTGTTCATGTCTTCTGCCCATTTTTTGACTTATTTGTTTTTGGGGTGTTGAGTTTGAGAAGTTCTTTATAGATCTTGGATACCAGCCCTTTATCTGTAGTGTCATTTGCAAGTATCTTCTCCCATTCTGTGGGTTGCCTCTTAGTTTTGTTGACTGTTTCCTTTGCTGTGCAGAAGCTTTTTATCTTGATGAAATCCCAAAAGTTCATTTTTGCTTCTGTTTTCCTTGCCTTCGGAGACATGTCTTGAAAGAAGTTGCTGTGGCTGTTTTGAAGAGGTTACTGCCTATGTTCTCCTCTAGGATTTTGATGGATTCCTGTCTCACATTGAGGTCTTTCATCCATTTAGAGTTTTTAATGAATGAACCACCTATAAAGGAATGGTAGGGTTGAGGGAAACAACAAGGAAGGGCTGAAGCAACTAGAGACTACTCATGATAGGAAAACATTTCACCCCTTGGTTTGAAGGGTAAGGAAAGGAAATAATGTTCCTGGAGACCAGTAAGAGCTAGACCCATAAAGTAGTGACAAGCCATTAGTAGAGATGCAACTAATGCAGGAACGTGTTTCAAAGCAGAGAAGGAATATAAAAAAAAAATACTCCAACCCTTCTATCTTCCTGACTCCTTGTGATAGGCAGATTCAATGATCCACAGATCCCAGATTTCACATCCTTGCATAACCATCTTCCCTTCAGTGTGGGCTAAACCTAATAACTTGCTTCTAATTAACAAAATACCATAAAAATGTCATAATTAAGTTTCAAAACATTTTAACATCTTTATTGCTAGTCAACTCTCCTACTGTATTCTCTCCTTATATACCTTGATGAAGCAAGCTGCCATGTTGGAAAGGCCCATGTGGAAAGGAACTGAGGGATGCCTACAGACAACTGCCAGTGAGAACTTAAAGCCCTCAGTCCAACAGCCCTCAAAGAACTGAATCCTACCAATGACCACATGGGCTTGGAATTGGATCCTGCTCAGTAGAACTATAGTTCCTTGGCCAACACTGATTCTAGTTTTGCTAAAGACAATGAAAGAGAGGACCCAGTTAAGTCACGTCCAGAATTTTGTGTATTTTTTAACTGCTGAATTTTGAGGTAAATGTTAAATGAGTACAAATAACATAAAGATTTTGGGACCTTGAAATGGAGTGGTCCCATAACAAATACAAATACATAAAAATGTGGATGTGGCTTAGGAATCTCCCAGTGGTAACAACTAGATGGATTTTGATGAACATGATAGAGAAGGTATAATTGCCTGGAACCGATTGTTAGAATAAACATGCTGCCCGTGAGAGCTCAAAAGGAAGTGAAAAATATGAATTGGAAATCAGAGGGTGGAGGACCCCGGCTACAAAGGACAAATGCCTTTCAAGGCTCTGTTTGACTTGTTCGTTAATGTTCCATTGGCCAAAGCAGATTCATTGAATGAAGAAATAAATTCCACTAATTGTGGGAGAAAAGAAATATGTGGCCATTTTTTACTCAGTCACAGTTGGCTCTCTAACCACAAATTTTATATCCTTCCCACTTGCAAAACATGTTCGTCTCAATCCAGGATCCCCAATGTCTCATCCAGTATGGCATCAACTTGTAGCTCTGGATCTTATGATCTGTGTCAAATCTAGTTACAGTTCTGTCGATGTGGCTCTTGATCCATAGACCTATGAAATAATAAAAAAAAAAACAAGCTATCTGTCCCCACACATTCAAAATGCAGGAGTAAGGTGGGAACAGAATAACCCCTGTATAGACTCCATTCAAAATGAGAGGAATGGGAGGTGCTAAGCAATCCCTCATCCATAACAATTCTGAAATCCACCTGGAAAAATATTACAAGGTTCTCTTACTCTGGGGACACAGGATGCACCTTGATTAAAGCCTGGTTCTGCTCCCTAGAAATGCTTCTCTAGTGTTCTCTTCTATTTGTGTCATAGTTTTGCCCTCTGTACTCTTAAAGTCTGCCCTCTGAGATGTCCTTCCTTCCTATTAATAATTGCATAAGAATTAGCACCTGTTTGCATATGAGAGACTTTAAGTTCATTTTAGTCCAATTTGGTAACCTTACTAGAATAATTTCCTTAAAAAACTTTGTAAGCTTTCTATGTATTAGTTTATTTTTGGATTAAATTCCTCTCAATCAGACAAAAGCTGTACCCACAGTTCTTTTAAAGACAAGCTTTAAAGACCTATCTTTAAAAGGTAGATTTTGAATTATCTTTCTGATGTAATAAAAGTAATTGATTTAATCAGATTTTATCTTGGGCTAATTTTTTTAATCAACTTTATGGAAGTATAATCTTCATACAATCAAATGCATTTCCTACATGCCCTGTTAATGGACAGAGCATACTCTGCAGCTGGAGGAAGCCCTCAGGCAGAGATAAGAAACTTCTGTTTATGAGAAAAGGAAAGCATTTTTCCTGTTGGCTTCTCCTCTGCCACTGACCCCTGGGCTCAAGCCAGGTATAAGAAAAACTAAGCCCCACACTAGCCTTCCCATTCAGATCTGGCAGCATCATATAAAATAATAGACTAAGCCAGTTCCTTAGCAGGTTGCGATAGTTCTTTAGAGATTGGTTAAGAAGGAGATTACTGGATATGGTGTAGACTTGTTTCTCTCTGCTCCTTTCTGGCAAGTACAACTAAAAACTGAAAATTATACAAGAGGCAATCAACAGAGAACTCTGAAAGATGGGAAAAGAGAGGCAAACTAGCTAGGGACCCCCAGGCTTGAGGAATAACACAGCAGTAGGGCATCATATTTACCCCCTGCCCAACAGAAGAAGGCAACCCTGTTCTAGCATTTGTGACCCTCAATCTTACAATAGGATGTGGCGCAGAGAGGCTGATTCTTCCCCTTAATCAAACCAATACCAGGCAAACTCAACAGCACTGGCAAGAGTGATAGAGAGCCCTACTGATGATAGCAGACAGGGGAAGTACAGTTGTTCTCCTGAGATTACCTCCCCCGCCTTCACCAAGAGACACCAGGTGACCATGTAGGACTGGAAAGAAACAAGCATGTGGCCCAGAAGTGCTCTCCATCTCTCATCTCTCATAGGCAGGCAAGTCCCATCACAGCAAATGTCAGGTCCAGGAAGGGCTCTCCTTCCTGACTGGGCTGAGAATCCTCTCCCCAGTGAGAGACACTGGAACAGTGGGATAGGGTGGGGAAGGTAAAGAGGAGTCCCTCTACTGAAAGCACCCAACCCAGGAAGTGCACCCAGCTTGGGAAGGCATCAACCAGCCTAGTCCATGGAAACTCCTTCCACTCCGTCAAATAGTACTAATAGAGACCAGTAGCACCTCCAGATAAATCAAGCATGTACCAGATAAATCAAGCATACCAAAATAGCACTGCAAGGGCTCTGAAATTAAACTTCCTTTAGGACCACAGCCCAGGACATGCATGCTAAATGTAAACAGGGTGACTATCTGCTATTATACCAAAAACTAAGAAAATCACAAGTTGAATGAGAAAATACAACAAACTAATGCCAGTGCTCAGATGAATCAGATGCTGGGATTATCTGAGAAGGATTTTGGAGTAGCCATAACGAAAAGGTTTCAATAAGCAATTACAAATTATCTTGAAACAAATAAAAAAATTGGAAACCTCAACAAAGAAATAGAAATTATGTTAATGGAAATTTTAGAACTGAAAAATACAACAGAAATTACAAACTAGCTAGGTGGGCCAATAGTAGAGTGAAAATGACAGGATGGGATCAGTGAACTTAAAGGTAGATCACTAGAATTTACTCTTTCTGAACAACAGAGAGAAAATCAACAAAACCTGAGGGACAATAGCAAAAGATACAGTGTTTGCATCCTTGAAGTTCCAGAAGGGAGAAGAAGGTGAGCGAAGATAAAAGAAGATTTCAGAAGTATGAATGGCTGAAAACTTCCCAAATTGGCCAATAGACCTGTATATTCAAAAAGCTGAGTAAAACCAAATGAGAGAACCAAAAGAAATCCACATGAAGACACCACATAATTAAACTTTGAATTAGAGAAAAAATATTGCAAGTATGCAGATCAAATTGACACATTAACTGCAGACCACCCATTGCAATCCAGACAGTGGATTTCCCATCTTAAACTGTGAAGGCCAGAAGGTAGAAGCCTAGCTGTTAACTGTGAATTCCACATGCAGCCAAATGACCCTTCAGGAGAAGGGAAAATAAAGGCATTCTCAGACAAACAAAGACTAAAGAATTTATCACAAGCAGACCTATCCTTAAAGAATAGCAAAAGAAAAATCTTTGAAAAGAAAGGAAATGATAAACGAAGGAATCTTGGAGCAACAGAAAGAACACAAAGGAAGAAAGAACAATGGAAGGAGCAGCAATGTAGGCACAGATTATCCTTCTCATGAGTTTTATAAATCATATCTGGTGACTGAAACAAAGATCACACTAGCTGATAGTCCAGATAATCACATTTAAAAGTGGAGAAGGTACAAACCGATGGTTGCCAGAGGGGAGGGGGAAGGGTGGGAACATGGGCAAAACCGGTGAAGAATAGTGGGAGGTACAGGCTTCCAGTTATGGAATGAATAAATTACAGGGAGAAAAGGTACAGCATAGGGAATACAGTCAATGATGTTGTAATAATGTTTTATGGTGACAGATGGTGGCTCCACTTGTGGTGAGCACAGCAGAAGGAATAGAGTTGTCGAATTACTATGTTGTACACCTGAAACTAATATAACATTGTGTGTCAACCAAACTTCAATAAAAAAGAAAGTAAAATAATAATAAAAGTGGAAAAGATAAAGGGACCTAAATGGAATTAAGGTTTTCATACTTTACTCAAAGTGGTGGTTAAGGTGGTGTGGTGATAAGGAGGCAGTGAGTGGTGATAAAAAGGCAAAAGGAAGGATCCTTGTGGTTTTGTAGCTGTTCTGTACTTGATTGTGATGGTGGTTACACGAACCTATACTTGTGATAAAACTGCACACGCAAACACACAAAGGAGTACAAGTAAAAGTGCAGATATCTGAATAAGATTTGTGAATTGCATCAATGTCACTATACTGGTTATGATTTTATACTACAGTTTTGCAAGAGGTAAACGATACGTGGGATCTTTGTATTATATCTTACAAGTATATGTTAATCTATAATTATCTCAAAATAAAAAGTTAAATTGAAAAACATCACCCTGTCGTGGCCCTAAAAATTTTATAAATACCCTTCCATAGTTTCCTCTTTTTTAGATAACACTAAAACTGTCAAGACAGTGTTCTTGCTGCATTAAGTTTAATAAACTCAGTTTTGCTTAATTAAAAAGAAAAGAGGGAGTCACTCGTGTATACATTCCCAAGTTTCCAGAATTGCTGAGATTTTTATTAAATTATTTCATATTTTTACTAGTCACCAGCCACAGAAAGACTTTACATGTTCAACTAGGTGAACATTCTTCTGGAATAGTTGTGTCACAAACATCTTGGAACCTCAGCAGAGTCTTAAAGCTTTTAAGTAAATCAATTTTAACTCCTCTTCTTAAAAGTGGGAGATTTCTTGGGGCACCTGGGTGGCTTAGTCATAAAGCATCTGCCTTTGGCTCAGGGCGTGATTCCGGCATTCTGGGATCGAGCCCCACATCAGGCTCCTCCTCTGGAACTCTGCTTCTTCCTCTCCCACTCCCCCTGTTTGTGTTCCCTCTCTTGCTGGCTGTCTCTATCTCTGTCAAATAAATAAATAAATAAAATTTTTAAAAAAAGTGGGAGATTTCTTGATCATCGAAGCAATGCTTTCTTGAGCCTCCTCACATAATGAAATATTTGGCTCTGCATCTACATATATAATCACAAGAACCACTCTTAATAATGCAAAGGGTATGGTAGATAATAAAAATATATATATAGCGTTCATAGGTGAACAGATAGTCCAGAATATGTACAAAACATTCTTTTTATTCAGTTTTGCTTTATTTTCCAAACCAAATGCAATGTATGAGGTGGGAGAAGATGCAGAGGACATGAAATTCCTCTTTTTATCTTTTCAACTTATAGTCCAGTTTCTTAACATGTGAATGTTCTTCCGTGTAGGTTGTGTGTACCAGGAGTCCATCTCTGTCATTGGAGTCACTGGAGAGTCATTGGACCCTATTCCCTTTTCATCCTGTGGTCTCTACATTCCTTTACCACCTTTGTTCCTCTGTATTTGGAAACCAAATTTTTATAGCAGGCCACCATCTTGAGGGAGGCTTTGACTTCTATAAGTAAGGTATCTAATACACAGATATTTTATACTGTGAAGGGGGGCTCTGCCTTGTCTGTCTCTTTTTATTTCATGCTGAATACATCTAACTCCTTATTCGTCTTCACAAGGATAAGATGTTACCATTGTCTTGGGATGTGCCTTCCTTAAGAAGGGAGGAGCAAACACAAAAAAGTGTCATTCCCTAATTACACGTATTGGTTTATGCTTTAAATAGACAACATTTGTCTGAAGAATGTTTCATGATCAAATAAAACATCAGTTACGTCTCACACTCTTAACTAGAAATTTAAATGATCACGACTATGACTTTTTAAGCAAATGCGTAAAATGTGGGTTTTACAACAACAAAAAGAAAAGAATTAAGCAATGATGAATTTACAAGGCTATTCATAACCTTGAGTCTTGACACCAAATATAAACATAGCTCCATGAATTTCATGTTATAAATATAGTAGAAAAGAGGCAAGACCGAGCATGTTTTTATTGATTTTACGTACTTACAGCAATTTATGTAAATGAAGTTAAGAGTGAAATGTGAATCTACAGGAACTAGAATTGAGTGTTGCTCTGATACGAGATGTCAAATTAATTAAATAAGGAAGCTTTAGGTTGGAGTGGCTTCTGTGCCTTAAGAGCCTACGTAAGCGAACTAAAACCTGAGATTCTAAAGCATCAAGGTTAAGAAATCAAAACCTAAGGACAACCCATCACAAACAGCCAAATGGGCTTTCCCAAATAAAGTGACCACTTAAGCTGTAGCCAAGCAAATTATTTCTTTGCTTTACTTCCACCTCTTCTGTAAAACTTCTTTCCCCTAGCTCCTCTCTGTAAAGTGCTCCTAAACACTTCTGGTTTGGAATCTGATTCCAATAGATTTTTGCAAGATAAACTCTTAAAATTTTAAAATGCCTCAGTTTATCTCTCAACAGAGTTGTTTATAGTTCTTGAAATCCCACAGAAGTGTAACTATAGGCTTTTCAATGGCAGCAGTGGTAACTGTGACACAGTAAATAATAAAATAATAAAGATAGAATGAGCTCCAATTATACTCAAAATCAAAGCAAGGTCTGTTCAACAGGAGACAAGGAAAGAGCCCCATTTTAGAATTAGGCAGGCCTGATTTTGGATCTAGTTTGGCCAAAGCCTTCCTGACCTTTGCCAAATTAGGTAACTTCTCAGAACTCCAGTTTCCTAATCTATAAAATGTGGTGATTATAGTATCCCCTTTGTATGGTTGTGAGTAATAAGTTATTTAATACATGCAGAGTACTTAAGACATTCCTAGAAGATAGTATTTCATAAGTGTTCCCTCAATTTTGTTAGAATTCTTGTTTGTATTCCCTCCTCCTATTTCTCCCCTTCCCTTCTAATAGAGTTACTAACACTTCATGGATGGCTCTGCTCTTCCTTACTATAGCCTTAAACCCCGATCTTCTACCTCGCAAGGAAGCAGGAGGCAGTCATTCCCAGACAGCTCTACCGCCTACCAGCCCAGTGTTTACACAGCTGGAAAACCTGGTTCTGCAGCCAATCCGCGTCGCTCAGAGGTCTCCCTTTCTTAATATGGGGCAGATAGGGTTCATGGCATTTTGCCTTTAAGATCCTACTCTATTCTCCTACACTGAACAGCCTACCTAGACTCTGCTGAGTCGAATTCCTTGCTTGACAGGAAAATTTTTCACTCAATGCTCAATGTTTAGTCTCTAATCATTTTCATTTTTTCTTTAACAGTTTGTGTAATAATACCAGATTCTTAGTGTATTCGATTTATTTTTCTCCTTGAAAGCTGTATTAGATTGGTATTGCCACTATAACAAATTTTCACAAACTTAGTAGTTTAAAATGACACAAATTTATATGCTTACAGTTCTGGAGGTCATAAGTCTGAAATTAATTTCACTTGTCAAGGTGTTGGCAGCACTGGTTCTTTTGGGAAGCTCTGAGGGAAGAATGAATTTCCTTGCCTCTTTCAGCTTCTAGTAACTGTCTGTATTCCTTGTCTGGTGGTGTCTTCCTCCATCTTCAAAGTGCATTTCTCTGTTTCCATCATCACACTGTCTTTTTCCTCTAGCTGGAACTACTGCATGCCTCTTATATGGACCATTATAATTACAATGGGCCTAGCTGGATAACCCAGGATTATCTCTGCGTTTCAAGAATCTTAATTCAGTCACATCTGTAGTGTCCCTTTTGCCATATATGGTAATACTAACGGGTTCCAGGGATTATGAAATGGACATATTTAGGTGGTTATTATTCAACCTACTATAAAAGTGCTTCACCTAGGAGAATAAAAGGAAAAAGAAAAAAGGAAGGAAGTAAAAAGGAAGGGAGGGAGGAGGGAGGGGAAATTGAGAAAGAGAAGGAGAAGGGAACAATAAGGGGGATTTCGCATCAAAGAATAAAATCAAGTCATACCCAGCTCTCCTTTGTGAAGCATAGAAAGAAGCAACCCATCATTATAGCCAGATGTATTTCATGCTTTAAAAAAGTATATTTGCATACACTATTGGGACTACATCAAAATAAAAAGTTTCTGTACAGCAAAGGAAACCATCAACAAAACTAAAAGGCAGCTTATAGAATGGGGGAAAGATATTTGCAAATGACATATCTGATAAAGGGTTTGTATCCAAAATATATAAAGAACTTATAAAACTCCAACACCCCAAAAAACAAATAATCCAATTTAAAAAAACAGGCAGAAGACATGAACAGACATTTCTCCAAAGAAGACATACAGGGGCCAACAGACACATGAAGAGATGTTCATCATCACTTAACCGTCAGGGAAATGCAAACAAAACTACAGTGAGATATCACCCTCATACCTGTCAGAATGGCTAAAATCAACAATACAAGAAACAACAGGTGTGGGCAAGGATGTGGAGAAAAAGGAATGCTCATGCTCTTTTTGTGAGAATGCAAATTGGTGCAGCCACTCTGGAAAACAGTACGGATGTTCAAAAAGTTAAAAATATAGGGGCGCCTGGGTGGCTCAGTCAGTTAAGTGTCTGACTCTTGATTTCAACTCAGGTTGTGATCTTGGGGTTATGGGATGGAGCCACGTGTCAGCATGGAGCCTGCTTAAGATTCTCTCGCTCCCTCTCTCTCTGCTCCTACCCACCCCTTTCCTCTCCCTGTCTTAAAAAAAATAAAAAGAAAAAAAGGAAAATAAATAGAACTACCTTATGATCCAGCAATTGCACTACTGGGTATTTATCCAAAGAATACAAAACACTAATTCAAAGGGATACATGCACCCCTATGTTTATAGCAGCACTATCTACAATAGCAAGATATAGAAGCAGCCCAAGTATCCATTGATTGATAAATGGATAAAGATGTTACATATATATATAATGGAATATTATTCAGCCATAAAAAAGAATGAAATCTTGCCATTTGCAATGCCATGGATGGAGCTGGAAAGTATAATGCTAAATGAAATAAGTCAGAGAAAGACAAATATCATATGGTTTCATTTTTATGTGGAATTTAAGAAAGAAAACAAATGAACAGAGGAGGGGAAAAAGAGAGAGAGACAAATAAAGAAACAGACTCTCAGTTGTAGAGAACAAACTGATGGTTACCAGAGGGTAGGTGGGTGGGTGGGATGGGTTAAATAGGTGATGAGGGGGTGCCTGGGTGGCTCAGTTGTTAAGCGTCTGCCTTTAGCCCAGGGCGTGATCCCGGTGTTCTGGGATCGAGCCCCACATCAGGCTCCTCTGCTGGGAGCCTGCTTCTTCCTCTCCCACTCCGCCTGCTTGTGTCCCCTCTCTCGCTGGCTGTCTCTCTCTCTCTCTCTCTGTCAAATAGATAAATAAAAAAATAATAAAAAAATAAATAAATAGGTGATGAGGATTAAGGAGTGCACTTGTGATGAGCACCAGGTGATATATGGAAGTGTTGAATCACTATATTGTACACCTGAAACTAATATTACACTGCACGTTAACTAACTGGAATTTAAATAAAAACATAAAAAGCTGAAAAGAGAGAAAGAGAAAGAGAGAGATGTGATTTGCTGACATAAAAAAAAAAGGGAGAATAGTAACGCAGGTAACACAAAACCTGTCCAATTTAAGAACCACAATCAAAAAGAGTGTGAATTACTTAGGAAAGAATTTTGCAATGACCCCACTGCAGAATGAAGGGGGAAATAACAAGTCCATTTTATTATAACTGAAGTGAAAACCTCAATGGCAATAGCCCATCATGTAATCCTTTTCCTGTCTGTTCCTGCACCTCACAAACAGCCTTCTGGAATAAGCCTGATTGATCCTATTGAGAGAGTTTAGTGGAGGAGAGTGCCACCCTCTGCTTGGTTTCGGCAATAACAAATCCAACGGGACGCTACAGGGAAGGATTGTTACATTGTGTTCCAGCTATGTCAACACTGGGTTGTTTGATAACAGCCAATTTTAAGAGATATAAAGGGGTATAAAAGCAGGGGAGAGATTCACATTCTGGGTATAATTTTTTTATAAAAGATTCATTCCTTTTTATATGGTCAGGCAGAGAAAAACTTAAAGTTCAACAAAAGTAATTACAGCACATTAATTCACTCACTGTAAAAATGCTGGCTAGAAATTATTTTTGTTAAACTTGTATTTTTAATAGAGTAGCAGTGTTAATTATTCATAATACATAGGTATCTGATTTGGACTATCTTGTCATGTCACTAAATTAATCATGAATATGTATTTGTGAAACATTTTCATCATATCTCATGATTTACAGATGCTTCTGCAAATGCCTGTAATGTAGTCTTTCATTAACATTGCTGAGCTAAATGCATTTTCAAGAAAGAAGTCTTAAAAATAACATAGTATGTAAGCAAAATAACTAAACCAAAATTTAGCATAGGAATTTGTTTAATAAGGATTATGAGAAAAATATTCATGAAGCACAAAATAAGACTATTATTCAAATAAAACAGAAAGAGCTTCTATTTTTGTATACAGACAAATGCCATGAAAAGAAAGATAAAACATTAAAGGGATATAAAACAGCTTCAGGTTTTCTCTCTCAATATAAGCAATATAGTATAACTTCTAGAAAGCTAGGAGAGTTATTACTATTTAATGCAAGTGATGGTCACATTTATTAATAGAATGGAAGTAGGAATTGGGTAGTTAGAATTCACACACACAGTGTTATAAATTTCAGTTAATACTATTTGAAAAATGGACAGAATGAATAATTAGAATATGTACTAAACTAACTCACCCTAATTTAAAGCATTTGGTTTGGATGGCATGTCATTCATGTAAATCAATTTATTTCCAGGAGCCAAAAATAAAAGAGGGGACAAAATAGAGACAACATTTTTCAAAATACCTTACTAACAAAAACCCCAAAATGTGTTAGTTCTACACCTTTATTTTCTTCATTCCTCAGTCGGGTATTTATTGAGAACCTATTCTATGAATAATTACCAGGTGAGATATCTCGTTAGATCCCACTCAGTGCAATCATACAGTGCACCATGAGCAGGCCATCTCCTCTGGATTACCTTTAGACAAAACTATAAAATACATTGAACTGAAATATTACAAGTACTATCTCTCACTCCCCAGAGACCCAAATCCTGGGGTCTCTTCATCCCTTCAGGGCACAGTCTCAGGAAGTTTCCTGAAGGCCCTTCCCAAATCCAGCACTTGTAAATGTGTCCCTTTTTCACTGACTTGTTAACTGGGAAGATTAATTCCAGCTGTGAGGTGGTAAAGACAGATACTACCATGCTTGTTAAAGTGCAGTCTGGACTGGGAAGGCAGCCAAAGCCACAGGACAAATATGGAGCATTAGCATTGATTTTAAGCACTCTCCAAATACTTCCATATAATCTCAATTTTTGTTCTAGAAAAATCTTGTCAAAGTTTGCGATTTATCTTTTTGAAAACCTGAGTTTGAACTGTATTACCTTAAATATAATGCATTGATATTTGTCTTTGTAATATTCATGTATTACAAGCTAAGAACCAAAATTGTTTCAAGAAATTGTAGAATTATTATTTAGTATAAAGTTTCTATTATTTTAAAAAAGAAGAGGTTATGTAATGGTGGTGGTACCTATGACTTATGAGAAGAAAGTTTTGTTCCAAGAATATCAGGAATGACTGCTGAATTGTATCCTAAATTAACTCATCAGTTGAGAGGTTAATCAAAATCCCAGTCGGAAGAAAAAAATACTAAAAATCAATGTTCAATGAAGATTAATAAATAATTGTAAAGTAGAATAATTTCTATTTCATAAATATATTTGACTGAATTGTTGTGCTCCAAAAGTACAGATACTTTAAAATTTTGTGGGAAAAAATAGACAACAAACTTTTCCTAACATTCCAATGAGAAAGACCTAAAATCCAAATTCGGACAGTTTGGGGCTGTCTTAATGGGCCATTCAATCACAGTATGGTTCATTAAGTAGATTATGCCATCTTAAAATGGATTTAGAAGCTAAATCAACTGAAAAACAGCTGGTTTGCTGGTATGGCCAGGCACTTAGAAAGTGTAGTAATTTCCCCAGACTTTTATAGGGTTATTTCACTTAATAGAACTTCAGTAGTCCAAATACATGAAAGTTTTACTGAGCCTCAGATTTTGCATTATTTATGAGGAAAAGGCAGGTTAAGCAAATTCACAGGTGAAGAAGATCCTAGGAATGGTTAATCTACTGTTCTCAAATGTAGTACTCACCATTTGTACTAAAGCAATTAATGTGCTAATTAGGGATAGATGTGCCTTATTCTATTCCTGAGAGTCAGCAAGGCCTCTGTTTTGCAAGGCTTTTCACTTAGTTTGAAGAACTGAATGTTCTTAGAAATAAGATTGTATTTTTTTAACAAACAAGAAAAACTCCAATTTCATATGGCTGATTATTCCCCAAATTTGGGTATCTCACTCATCAAATTCACCCTGTGAAACATAACAGCTGCCCAGCATAGAGCCCTGTTGCAATATAATTAATTTATAAAACAGGTGTAACTCCTATTTCTTCCATCCCTCAGTCTCACTTAAAAAAAGAGGATCAATCATATGATCTATAATTCAAATATTCTGCCAATTCCCTAATTGGTTAAACTTTACCAAGCTTTACTAGATGGGGGAAAAATTGGTCTATGGAACATTTGGAAGAGATAAATTATTGATTTTAATGTTAAACACACCCCAAAGCAGCATAGAAGAAGAATCCAGAAGGGACAGTTTTTGTTTTGTTAGTTTTTTAAAGATTTTATTTATTTATTTATTGACAGAGAAAGAGTTAGAGAGAGGGAAACAGTGTACAAGCAGGGGAGCAGCAGAGGGAGAGGGAGAAGCAGGCTCCCCGCTGAGCAAGGAGCCTGATGTGGGGCTAGATCCCAGGACCCCAGGATCATGACCTGAGCTGAAGGCAGATACTTAACCAACTAAGCCACCCAGGCGACGCAGTTTTTGTTTAATACTGCCTGTCATTTTTCTGTTTACTGTTTTTGGCAGTCTACATGGTTTTCTTCCAGTATAGGACATTTTATTCTAAAATTCATGTTTGCAATGCCAACTTCCATAGGACCTAGGTACTTGGTAGTAATGGATTAAGATGAGCAACTACCATTACCGTGATAGTGGTATAACTTTGCAATATTTTCCTTCTGCCATAATAGTTCTCTACCTCGTGCCTATTCTTCTTTATATTTGTACAAACTTATTAAAGGTAATGAAAGAAAACATATAGTGAACTCGTGGTAGCCAAGAATAAAGGCAGTAAGGGGGGAGGAAGGGAGAAAAAAGGAGGTGAGAGGGTGGGAGGGGGGAAAAAGAGATGAAAAAAGAGAGAAAATAGAATATGATATTGTTGGTATGATAATGGGCTTCTCAGAGGCACCTGCCGATAATCTAAATGTGAAAACCTGTATTAGATTGGGGGAGGGTGGGGTTCATGACTGGAGGGGAACTCAAAAGGGCTTCTGGGGTACTGGTAATATACTGTTTCTTGATCTGCTTGCTGGTTACATAGATAGGTTCAATTTGTAAAAATTCACCAAACTGCACACATATATGTGCTTTTGAGCATGTATATTATATTTCACTAAAATATATTTTTTATATTTCATTAAAATATTTTAAAATAAAACGTGTGCCACAGGAAAACATGTATTATTTTTATCTGTTTTAAGTTTACCTGGATGAAGTGATCTCAAAAGTGACTTAAGGCCATCTATCAACTTCACAGTTAAATATTATCTTTTCTTATCAAAGATAACATCGAACTCCTTTTTTTTTCCTTTTTTTTTTTTTAAAGATTTTATTTATCTATTTGACAGAGAGAGACATAGCCAGTGAGAGAGGGAACACAAGCAGGAGGAGTGGGAGAGGAAGAAGCAGGCTTCCCAGCAGAGCAGGGAGCCCAATGCGGGGCTCTATCCCAGGACCCTGGGATCACGCCCTGCACCAAAGGCAGACACCGAACAACTGAGCCACCCAGGCGCCCCAACATTGAACTCCTAAACTTAGCTTTCAATTATGGCTACAGCTCTTTAATCACTTAGTGGTCATAGACAAGTAGCCTTACTGCTCTCAAGTCTCAGTTTTCTATTTGGAAAATGTTATAGGACCACTTAATGAGATATTAGTTCCAATCTTGTTTTTCCTGAGCCAGTCTGCTGTTTTCTGGGCTTCCTTACTTCAGAAGTAATACCCTCTTTGGGTTTCAAGCTCCATCTCTAAGAAAATCTCAACCTATGATCCAGCAATTGCACTACTGTATATTTACCCCAAAGATATAGATGTAGTGAAGAGAAGGGCCATATGCACCCCAATGTTCATAGCAGCATTGTCCGCAATAGCTAAATTGTGGAAGGAGCCGAGATGCCCTTCAACAGACGAATAGATTGAGAAGATGTGGTCCATATATACAATGGAAACTCAGCCATCAGAAAGAACGATTACCTAACATTTGCAACAACATGACGGGACTGGAGGAGATTTTGCTAAGTGAATTAAGTCAAGCAGAGAAAGACAATTATCATATGGTTTCACTCATTTATGGAACATAAGAAATAGCAGGAAGATCGGTAGGAGAAGGAAGGGAAGAATGAAGGGAGGGTAAACAGAAGGGGGAATGAACCACGAGAGACTATGGACTATGGGAAACAAACTGAGGGCTTCAGAGGGGAGAGGGGTGGGGGATTGGGATAGGCTGGTGATGGGTATTAAGGAGGGCACATATTGCATGAAGTACTGGGTGTTATATGCAAATAATGAATCATGGAACACTACATCAAAAACTAAGGATGTACTGTATGGTGACTAACATAACATAATAAAAAATTATTATTAAAAAATAAACAATGATTTCCAAATGATCTATGAGGAAATATATCTAAAAATCATTAGACCCCCCCCCCAAAAAAAAAGAAGTAACACCCTCTTTGGGTTTCAAGATCCATCTTTAAGAAAATCTCAAACCTGTCTTTGTTTGCAAGAGCCATACTGGTATTTGTTTGAAAGGAATCTGCAATTTCAGCAGAGCTGGCAATAGAAAGGGAGGCGAGTGTGTTTTGAGGAAGAGGAAAGGGATAGTTGGGGCCCTATATGAAGCAGGTGGAGGCTTAGCAGATCTGGGATCAGTTGAGTTCTGGTCACACTCCTTGGTTCTCAGCAGACAGAAGCATTCCCTTGAGTCTGTCTACAGTGTCAGTGGTATCTAAACTCAGTTTCTCAACTTTGGCCCTATTGATATATTGGGCAGCATAATTCTTTGTTGTCAGGAACTGTCCTGTGCATTTAAGACAGCAGCATTCCTGGTTTCTACCCACAAGATGCCATTAGCACCTCCCCTCCAAGTTGTGACAACCCAGAATCTCTCTCATCATTGCCAAATGTCTCCTAGAGTCCCACATTCCCGTCATCCCCACTGAGAACTACTGGCTTACAGCAAAGTGCTAGATACTGATTTGGTATGGAAAGAATGGAGAGAATAAATACCAAGAGCTACAAAGCCACCTGCTTTTTTTTTTCCCCAATTTTATTAGTTACCATACAGTGCAATATTGGTTTCAGGAGTAAAATCCAGTGATTTATCACTTACATACAACACCCAGTGCTCATCACAATTGCCCTCTTTAATACCCATCACCCATCTAGCCCATCCCCCATCTACCTCCCTCCATCAACTCTCAGTTTGTTCTCTATCATTAAAAGTTAAGGAGGGCACATGTAGTGATGAGCACTGGGTGTTACACACAACTAATGAATTGTTGAATACAACATCAAAAACTAATGTACTATATGCTGGCTAATTTAACATAATAATAATTTTTAAAAAGAGTCTCAGCTTATTTACTTTTCTCCTTTCTTTCTTTTCCCCCTTCCCATATGTTCATCTGTTTTCCTTCTTAAATTCCATATATGAATGAGATCATATGGTATTTGTCTTTCTCTGATTTATTTCACTTAGCATAGTACAGTCTAGCTCCATCTATGTCAATTAAAATGGCAAGATTTCATTCTTTTTGATGGCTGAATAATATTCCATCACACACACACACACACACACACACACACACACACACCCTGCACCTTCTTAATCCATTAATCAGTTGATGGACGTTTGGACTATCTCCATAGTTTGGCTATTATGATAATGCTGCTATAAACATCAGGTATATGTACCCCTTTGAATCAGTATTTTTGTATCCTTTGGATAAATACCTATTAGTGCAATTGGCTGGATCATAGGATAGTTCTGTTTTTAACTTTTTGAGGAATCTCCATACTGTTTTCCAGAGTGGCTGTACTAGTTTGCATTCTCACCAACAGTGTAAGAAGGTTCCCCTTTCTCTGCATCCTCACCAACACCTGTTGTTTCCTGTGTTGTTAATTTTAGCCATTCTGACAGGTGTGAGGTGGTATCTCATCATGGTTTTGATTTGTATTTCCCTGATGATGAGTAATGTTGAGCCTCTTTTCATATGTCTATTAGCCATCTGGTTGGATGAAAGACCTAAATGTGAAACAGGAAACATCAAAATCCTAGAGGAGAATGCCACCTGCCTTAAAATGGGCCTCTACAATTGAATAATAAGCCCATAAAATGATGCACATACAGAATAACTAAAGTCCAACTTCTCTGGATTGTGTAAACCTAAAATTCATATCAATCCCACCATTGGGGAGTGGAGGACTATTCAGAGTGTTTTTTCATAAACCCTGGTAAGTGGGAAAATTAAGCTAGATTTGATTTGATTTTAAAAACTAAAGAAATGTAGCAATTATTTTATGTCAGTGTCTTAATGCCAATTTGTACCTGCTATGTGTTTTTTAAAAATTTAGCAATGTTCCTAACACACAGCAAACAGCCAACAAAATTAAGTGCATTATCACCCCTACTTTATAGATGATGAAAATGAGTCACGAGAAGGTAAACAACCTTCCCAAGAACCAGAGCTAAGTAATAAACAGAATGGATGTTAAAGTATTCCTTGTGCCCTTACTCTTTGTAACACTGTTGTCAATAATAATGGTTAATTTTGTTGGGAGTACCTAGAAAGAACCACTTCATCTCCTCTCAATTCAATTTAGAAAACACGGGAATCCATTGTGTTCCCAACACCCATATTAGTCATTTCAGGATACAAGAAAGTTCTATAACCCAATTTAATTTTCTTTTTCTTTTTTTTGTGGGGGGAGGGGGTAGTCAAGACACCTGAAACAATATAAGAACCTGCCAGAATGAAGGTGCTCAAGTATCAAAATGATGGTGACAGACTATAGGCACTAAAAACATTTTGAAAAAGAAAATTCAAAATGGATTGAAGTAGACAAGAAAGGCATCATGGGATCTGAACTAGAAATTTGGGAATGTTACAAAAAGTAGAAAATGTCGGGAAAAGCTTCAATATCAGGAAAATAACATAGGTCTTCCCACTGCAGGAAAGCCCCACAGTCTGGCACCAATATTTAATCTCCAGCTTCTGTTCTCTTTACAGCCCCTATGGCTTTTCATCTTCATATAAGCTTAAGCCTTCAGTCGTACTGTTCTTCAAATATGTCAGACACTCTCAGGACTCACTTCCTTGGTACAGGCTGCTCCCCTTGCTAGCAGTCACTCTGCTCACTCTGGCCCACTTCACTTAAAATTCTTATTTTCCCTTCAAATTCAGAACTCAAATTTACTTCCTCCAATTTCCTAAGAGAAAAGCAGCAACTTCCTCTTTTCTATTCCCAATACTGTCATAACACTTCCTGCATTATTTGTTGATTTATGCCTAGGGGTGCCCCCCACCATGTGTCAAATGCAAATCCCTGATAAGTATCAGGATTAATTCAGCATGGTATGAAATTTTGTTCTACCCTTTAATTGAGCACCATCAAAATCCACTTATGCAAATATTCACCAGATCCTTTGATTTCAGTTTTAATTGCACAACTAATGCATAATTCCAATTTCTGTTTATATTTTTCAAAAAAATTAGACCTAAATTTAAAATCCCCTTGACCTTTATCCTCAATTTCAGTATGCTCTACCATTTCCCTGAAGTAATCAATATTACATCTTTGGTATGCATTTCCAATTTGTTTTTTACCTTTAGTTAGTGTGTGTGTGTGGTTTTCCAATTGCTTAGTGTCTTTGTTTTTATTTAGGTTGTATCATATTCTATGTATTCTACAATATGTAAGTTCTAGAGTAACTCTGTGTTGATACCTGTGGATTGTGTATTTCAATTCTTAGACAGTAGTCCATAAAATATGTTTGTGTTTGACTTAAACTCTTTAGCAAAGACATTAAGTTTGTTTGCAATGTCTTGATAATTCAAATAATGCTGCAGTGAACATTCTTTTGCCCTCAGGCACAGATATCTAGAAATAGAATTGCAAGGTCACAGGCTCGGAAAATTTAGTTTTAATTGTACTTTCAAATTTCTGCCTAACTGAGTAAATCAATGTATTCATACCCTAAAAATAGCTTTGGTAGGGAGCTGTTTTCCACATTTTTACTGATACTTTATTACAAGATCTTTTTTAAAATTTTGCATAAAATAATCTCATTTTTGTTTTTATATAGATTTCTCCAATTAGACTAATGGGTGGCTAAAATTTTCCTAATATTGAATATTATCATTTATGAACATAACATACTTCTGTTAATTTAGATCTATTTATATCATTGAATAAAGTTTTATTATTTTCTCTATAAACATCTTGCATTTTTTAGTTCTTTTAAAAGCAAGTATTTTATATTTCTGATACGTTACAAGACAGTTCCTTATTCTCTAATTTACTTTTAATTCTTACTCATGAAAAATAGGAAAAGTTGATTTTTGTATAGGGAATTTTATGCAACCAACTTGCTAAGTTCTTTTATTAGTTCTACTGTTTTTTAGTTGATTCTCTTAAGTGATCTAGGAAGGCCACTGGTCTTCCCAATCTTTGAACCATTTTTTTCTTTTACTATTTTAGCTTGAGTCTCTAACATAATTATCAATAATAGTAATGATAATATTCTGTTCTTATTTCTGACATTACTGAGCATATTTATAATATTTCACTATTAAATATGTTTGCATAGGTTTTTATCAGATAGCTCTTAATGAATTAAGAAAGTATCTTTCTACTTTCTAATTCATTTTTGAAGAATTGTTATCATGAATGTATATTAGATTTTTTAAAATTCTTAATAAGCATCCATTAAAATATATGATTTTCTCCTTTAGTTTCTAAACAAAGAGAATTGCTTTGAAAGAATTTCTCATGTTGTTCCATCTTTACAATACATGGATAAACCTTGATTATTGTATCAGTTAAGAAGTGCATTCACTTGGGGCGCCTGGGTGGCACAGCGGTTAAGCGTCTGCCGTTGGCTCAGGGCGTGGTCCCGGTGTTAAGGGATCGGGCCCCACATCAGGCTCCTCTGTTATGAGCCTGCTCCTTCCTCTCCCACTCCCTGTTCTTGTGTTCCCTCTCTCGCTGGCTGTCTCTATCTCTGTCAAATAAATAAATAAAATCTTTAAAAAAAAAAAAAAAAAGAATTGCATTCACCTGCTAGTAAGAGAGTCCTGCCTATAGTGGATTAAACACACGAGGACTTACATTTCTCTTTTTTTTCTTCTTTCTTTTCTTTCTTTCTTTCTTTCTTTCTTTCTTTCTTTCTTTCTTCTTCTTCTTTTTTTTTTTTTGGTGCAAAGTTGTGGTTTTATTAAAGCACAGAGACAGGACTCACAGGCAGAAAGAGCTGCTAGGACTTATATTTCTGAAGTAATCAAGTTCTAGAGGAAAGCAGTTGCTGGCATTAGTTGAGCAACCTAAGGATATAAAGGAGCACATCTCTGTCTTCTCTTGGTTTTTCCTCATAGACCCAAGATTACCACTAGAGATGTAGGCATCGTGTCCTTACGAGATGCAAGAAAAATGAAAAAAAAAAAAAAAAGAGAGAGAGAGCGAGAGAGAGAGAGAAGTAGGGTAATAATTTCTTGGGAGTCCTAACCCACAGTTTCTTCTTGCATTTCATTAGCTTTCCAAACTCCAGAAGATTGAGAGGAATATACTTTTTAAGCTGGTCATATTAGTGACTAGTTTAAAATTAGGGTTTTGTTACTAGAGAAGAGTCTGACTATTTCGTAGATAACTAATTATCTTCTTATCCTCATAATGCATTGTTCTTTTAACACATTGCTTGATATGAATGGCTAATATTTAATTTGTAGCTCTGCGTCATCATTGGCACAACCCTTAGAGCTTATTCAGATTTCACCAGTTATATAAGCACTCATTTGTGTGTTGGGGGCTGAGGGGGTACAGCTCTATGCAATTCTATCACATGCATAGCTTTAAGTAACCACTACCACAATGAACATACTTAATTGTACCATCACAAGACTTCTCCATGCTACTTCTTTATAACAACAAACTCTTGCTCCCCCTCCTAATCCTCAGCAATTGATAACTTGTTTTCCATCTCTGTAATTATGTTATTTCACAAATGTTGTATGAGTGGAACCATGCAGTATATGTCCTTTTGATATTAGCTTTTTTTTCTCTTCACCCAGTAAAGGACATTTGGATACTTTTGGGGCTACTATAATAAAGCTGCTAAGAATTTCCCCATGTACAAGGTTCTGCGTGAAAATACATTTTCATTCATTTTCATTAATTTGGTAGATATACACAAGAGTACACTTTCTGGGTCATAGGGCAAGTCCATTTTTAATTTTAAAAGGAACTACCAGACTATTTTCCAGAGTGCCTGTAACTATATTCCCACCAGTGATGTAGGAGATATCTGGTTTTCCACATCCTTACCAGCTTTTGTTATTATCACTATTTTTTATTTGGCTATTCTAATAGTTGTGTAGTGCTATCCCACTATGGTTTTCATTTGAATTTATCTAGTGACTAATGATGTTAAACATATTTTTATGTACTTATTTTCAATCCGTATGTTCTCTTTGGTAAAATTTCAGCTTAAGTCTTTTGCTCACTTTCTAATTTTATTGTTTTTAATATTGAAGTTTGAGAGTTCTCTATATATTCTAGATTCAAGGCCTTTGTCATATATGTGATTTGCAGAAACTTCTCTCACTGTGTGACTGGTTTTGTTATTCTCTTAACAGAGTCTTTTACAGAGATAGAATTTAATATCAACAAAGTCCAATATATTAACTTTTTTTTTATTGTATGGATCATGCTTTTTGGTGTCAAATGTAAGAGCTTTTTGCTTAATGTCCATTAAGAATGGTGCAATAAGGACTTCTAACAATCCTCTCCTCCATAAAAGCAGTGATAAAACACAAAATTGTCAAAATCAACATTTCCAGAACTACAAAAATTAACCAAAGATACTCAACAACGTGTGGAGTATTTATTCAAAAAAACTGGTTGAATCTTGTTTAAAAAAACCAAAAAAACAAAAACCAGTGATATTTGTGCTATTTTTGCTTTTCTTAGTTTCCATGACCCTTTCATCAGCCCCATGGTAACCTTGAAAGCAATACCTCCACAATTATGCCAAAAAGCAGTGGCCTAACAACCTCTGGAGGTGAAAGAACAGGTTTAGATCTCTTCAAAAGCCCAATTCTTAGAGAAGGGTTATTATTTGACCTGACTGGCAGTTTCTCGGGCAATCCCACTAGTAAGGCTTGTCTTTATTTGGCTGACACAGAGCTGGCCCCAGTGTAAACAGCCTTTCCCTGGGGTGTTTGTCAAAAAACAATCAGCCATAACTGTTTAATATACCAGATGCCTGAGAAGGCAATCACAAATAGGAAAAATATCAAACAGATCTAAAATCTAAAAGCTTTTGAGTGAGATATACTTAGATGACTTTGAAAAGCTCTGACATATTTCTAGTAATCTGGGCGGCCATGTTCTATGGCCATGAAAGACCTGAGAGGGCCCTAAGCTCTCACCTCGGGATGAATTTGAAGTTCTGCACAAATAGGAAAAAAAGGTGAAGGTGGACTTGTAAAGTGGCTACCTCAACATTAAAGTAATGCCCCCCAAATCAAACAGAGACCTTTCACAAAATCTCAGAGACTCTTTGCTTCAGGCATTTAAAGAAATCTCTATACAATCATTAGCTAATCATTGAGCTAACTGAGCACAGACCTCAGTGGCCATACATTCAAAAAATACAGACTTAAAAAATACAGACTTAAAAGAGTTTATCCAGGAAAGCTACTAAACAAGAAAACGACAACAACGAACAGCAACAACAAACCTATTTTAAATGCCCAACTTTCAAAAGAAATAAATTATAAGACGTGGAGAAATAAGGAAATATATCCCATACTCAGGGGGAAAGAGAGCAATTGATAGAAACTTTTGCTGGGATAACTTACTAAACAAAGACTTTAAATGAGCTGTTTTAAAATATGTTCAAACAGCCAAGGGAAACTATCTGAAGAACTAGAAGAAATACAGTACATTGATTGTATACAAAAACAGTGGAGATTGAAGTGTAAGGTTTTGTAGGTTTGGTTTTTTGTTTTTTTCCCCCCTCAGAGACTAGGCACATCTCTTCCTCTGCAACAGCTACAATGAAAGGCTGATTATTCAGATTCATCTTAGAGTCAAGTTAAGTTGATGTTGTTCCTTGATTTTAATTAGATTGGTTTCTCCAGTTATGTCTCCTATACCCAACCTCTCACACATCTGGCTTTTTCATATAGTCACTATTTGAACTGAAAGAGGGTAGCTGCATTTTTGGGTCATTTCAACTGAGGGCCTTAGAATTCAATTACCACAGAATGCACAGGACTATTTCCTCTTATTTGAAACCATTTCCTTCTTGTTTGAACCCATTTTCCACTCGTTTTCTTTTCTTTTTTTTTTTTTTTTAAGATTTTATTTATTTATTCGACAGACACAGAGACAGCCAGCGAGAGAGGTTACACAAGCAGGGGGAGTGGGAGAGGAAGAAGCAGGCTCATAGCAGAGGAGCCTGATGTGGGGCTCTATCCCACAACGCCGGGATCACGCCCTGAGCCGAAGGCAGACGCTTAACCGCTGTGCCACCCAGGCGCCCCATCCACTCCTGTTTTCTTTGTAGAATTTGGAAAGAGAAGCTTTGTGTTGTGAAAGTATTGGATTAATTCATTTATTTTGGGTATTGGGGCTCTTCCAAATCTTGTTAGGTTTCTTCAACCCAGTTGACTCCTTCCCATTCTTGCAGTCTATCCACTTAAAGCAGATTGAGTCTCCACTTGCCAGAATTCACACGAGATATTCACCTTCAGCTGTGGAACTTGGCACAGTTCTAAGCTCATCTGCAAGTGGCTATTGGCTGTCGGTGTTACCATGGAAGCAAAATTGTATTACAACCATATTATATGCTAATCAGAAGCAAAATCTCAAATTACTTCTTGTTTATCTCTTTGTTTTCTAATAAATACAATTAAGTTCTACATTTTCTCTGAGGTACAGTACCATACACATTTTTATATATAGGTAGCTGTCATTTATTCTAAATCTAAATATTAGCAATTTCCATTTTGATGTTTTCTTTGACCCATGACTTTTTTTCCCAAGTTCATTGGACAACATCACCATTGGGCAAGATGTTGACTTTCATTTTGTTGTCTACTTTTATATTTATTGCATAGTGGTCAAGATATATAATGCATAGGTTATTTCTCAATTTTTTGTAATTTGGTCAAGATTATTATGACTCTAGTATGCAGTTACTTTTATCTTTTAAAATTCTTTTATCTTTACAAAACTATAACATCTATTTTGTATGCAAATCTATAAATATCAATTAGCTCAAACTCATTTATTGCCAGGAATGGCCAGTAATCCCTGTACCTACCGACGGATGAAAGATTACTCCAAACTTTGCTGTGAAAGAGAGGAGAAGGCAAGGGGGTCATGCTCAGAGGCAAAGACCCTTTGCTTTTCTTTGCTCTTGCTTTTATTAGCCCTACAGGATAATCACAAATCTTTATCACTGTTTCTCAAGCGCGTGATGTGTGACAAGGGGTCCTCCTGAAACTGGGAGGATTTGTTTATGGGAAAGATAACAATATGCTAATTTGTGTGTCCTAGGAGTTCTGCTAAACATAGCCTAAGGGACAATGCCTACATCTCTTAGCTCACAGAGCAACTGTTTGGGCTAGGAAAGTTTCAGGAAGGCAACTCCCCAGGGCATTCCAACAGCAAAGTGGTCAAGCAGGCCTCAGCATTCCAAAGGCCCACACCCTTCTCCCAAAACTTCCCTAACCTCAGTGACCTCCCTGTTACATTTTAGCAAGCCAGGTATTATGGCTGATATCATGTTCTACATTAATCCGAACAATTAATATCTAAAACTTTCAGAGTTTTATTTATTTCATGTCTATTAATAAAAGAATTATTTTAAAATCTCTAACATGACTGAAGTTGTATTTTTTACTGAATTTTTTAAGTTTTGTCATTCTGTAAGGATCATGACTACTATATTATTTTGAGGAGAGTTCCTTTTATCAAAAAAAAAAAACCTCTCTTTCATCCTTTTAATGCTTTATGCCTTGAATTCTGAATGCTGTTAAAGGTAAACTATTTTCTTTTTGTTAGTATTTGCTAGACCATTTTTCCTATTTCTTTATGTTCCATCAGCCTGTGGCACTTTGTTTTAGACATGTGTCCAGTAAATAAAATATAGCTGCATTTTTACTGACATACTTTAACCAAACTCTATTTATTATTATTGTTAATTTAAACTTATTCCTGCCATCTTATTTGGTGGTTCATATTTGATACTTTTTTTCTTTTGTTTTATAACATTTCTATTATTGGCCTGATTACATTTTTCTTCCATTTACTTCTCTATAAGTATAGAAGTTTTACTGTCTATTTCTAGAATAGTGGTTTGCTTTAAATTTTTAATACACATGCAGGATCAGATTTTTTAATAGCATCAAGATTTAATTTGTACTCAGTCTCTTTCATTTACGTAGCCTGCCATCTTGAAGCCAGATGTCTTTCCCAGATATGTGAGGTAATACTTAGCTGAGCTTTTCGGGGAGATACATTTTATTCATATGTCAGCAATCGTTTATTCCTTTAGATTTTCTCTTCTCCAAATCTGCATTTCAGTTCCCAATGCTTTGCTGAGTTCATACTTTGTTTCCTGACCTAGTAAAAATAGCAGTGAAACAAGAGGGAAGTTTCCCACCAACCTTGTGAGATAGATACGCAGAGCCAAAATCATGGCAATTAATAAAAATAAGTAAGTAGTTTGTTCTGCACACAAGATAATTACTTGCTACATACTTAAAATTCAGCAGGAAAATATTTCACGGGAAAATACATGTTTCCTGTAGGTTGTATATGCCTCTAAAATTCTAAGACATAACCCAAATCTCAGAGATTCAAGATGTAGTTACTGAGTGAGTGCCTGTGACGTTCTAAGGATTGTTAAATGGCTGGTTGTAAAGAGGTCAACAGAATGGGCATGATCTGAAGACTTTAAGCAAATAAGCACACAAATAAATACATTTGTATCGGGATGCACCAGCAGAGATGAAATGTTTACATTGTTTACTCTTTCGCCCAGACAGATGTCAGAAACCGCAATAAAATCACGGAAGAAAGCCCTTCACTTCCTAAGGAATAAGTTTAGGGACTTTGGAAGCAACGAACTATTCAATACAGTTTTCCAGGGAAAGTTAAAAATATTTAGGCTTTTTTTGTTCTAAGGGTTGAGAAAAAAATAGTTTTTGCTTCTGAGGAGAGGATTCCTTCCTTATGAATAATGTTAAAATATTTATAATTTCACATCCTCTGCCCCCTCCCATATAAATATGTGTTCATTTGCGTTACTAAAGGGGCTAATTTTCACAAGTGGAGTCGATGCTTATGAATACTTAGGCAAACTTACTAGATATGAATCCTTCAGATATGTTTAGACTGAGAAACTTCTAAATAAAAGGCTGAAAACAGAAATGAATATAGCACTATTCAGATAGTATCAAATTAGCAAATCCGTGCAATATAAAATGGTGACAGGTGGGCCATGCCTTTCGTTGATAAAAGATCTGCTTTCCGGATGGGTTTATGAAAAGCTGTGAAAACAGGAATCATATATTTGTCGACATGAACAATTAATTAAACTAGTGTCATTAGCAAATAATTAAACCAAGAAAACTAAAGCCATGTTCATTAATCATTTTAAATTAATTATGACAATGATGTTAATAACAATTTGGCATTTGCATTTGTATGAACATTTTGGAAAAGAAATATGCGTATATTGGGAATTCAGGATTAGTGGCTCTTAAGATGTAATATGAATCAGAATCTCCTTGGGAGAGGAGACTTGTTAAAAATGTAAATTTTGGGTCCCATCCCACAGATATTTAAATTCATTAGATGTGGAAAGGGCCCATGAACGTGGATTTAGCAACCTCCCCCTTCCTTGCACGCGTGCACACATGTACACACAAATACACACACCCAGAATAGTCATTCTGATACAGGTGATTTGGTAGATGATACTTAAAAAACATTTCTTAGATAAGTAAAACATTGATGAAAATAAGAATTGTTACATTATCTATTGTGAATTAGCATTTGTTTGAATACTTTCTTTATATATATTTTCTTTTAAAATGGTTATTTCATTCGTAGGTAGTGAGGTTTAATTATCTATAGATAGTAATATGAGTAAATCTATAAACTTATAACACTGTTACAAAAAATAGACTAATATAAATAACTTAAGAAGAGTTTTCGATCTGTTTTCTAATAAGATGTTAAAATGGTGTAATGAAGGCTCCCTTCTCCGAGAGTAACCACAGACAAACTAGATAAGGAAAATACCAAGAAAAGAGAAGTGTAAAATTCCTCTGGGTTGTAGGGGAATTGCTTTGCAATTATGTGTTTAGGAGGGGGTTGATTCTAGACTTTAGCCAGGACAGGTTTGGCAGCCTGAGATTACTGTGGGAGAAAAAAGTAAGAACAGTCTAGCTAGAGTTCTGCTTTTGCTTCCTTCCCATCATTGCCCCACCATTGTCATAGCAGGGTTGATACAGAGTTCTGGTACAGGTTTCTGCAGGAGGCAGTTCCCATTAGGGAAATAGTAGAACTTTGGGTCATTAAATTAGCTGAAATAGTAATAGCAGAGAAAAAAGGAGTCTCAACACATGACACATTTGCTAAAATTTGAAGTTATGTGGGGTGGGAGGCAAACAAGCTATACTAGAAACTAGAGCTGATCTGTATGCGATCTCAGGACACAAAGAACATTCAGGGAAGTGGCTCCAGTGAATATACCAGGACTAGTGAACTGATGATCTGAAGCCAGTGTTACCAAGGGGGGATTTTACTAATGTGGGGGAATTGGTGCTATAGACTGAGACTCCTGGCTTGGCAGGACAGAGGGCCTTTTCAGGCAAAGATGAGCTTTCAGCAAGCACACAGGATTGGAGAGGCAAAGGCAAGAAACCGTGGGATATTGATGAAGAAGTTGCTTCCTTTAAAACACATAATCACATAATTCTGAAGCTCTTCAGTACAGAAAACCAAAAAGTTAAGCCAAAAGTCTCTCAAGGGAATGCAGAATTTTATGTCATCTTGCAGTGCTGAGAGGACAAAGACTAACTAGCAAGAAGGGCCCTGACAAACACAAGTGTAGTCTCATTGAAAAGCCCCAGAAGGCTAGGAGGCCTGAGGCTTATTAAAACGGTAACCGAGCACCCAACTTCTTCTGCCTAGCATTAAAAAAGGGAAAATACTCTGGATATGATAACATCATCAGAAAGATTCAGTAAAAAAATTATTAGCTATGCCAAGAGATAAGAAAATATGCCCAAGCCAAGAAGAATGAATACACAATAATACAAGAATCAAAGGTAGTCCAGATATTGGAGTTGGAAGATAAAGACTTTAAAATAATTATAATTAACCTATTCTGGAGAGTAGAGAAAAAGTTGTAGAAAATACGTGAAAATGTTGAAAGTTTCACCAGACACTTGAACTAAACAAGAAAAAATATATATAACTGAGATTCTAGAACTTAAAATATGATACCTGACACTAGAAATTTATCTAATAGGTATAATAGCAGATTAAAATAGAATACAGGATTAATAAGCTGAAGGAGAGATCAATGGAAACTCAAACTAAAGCCTAAAGAAAAGCCTATCAAATATATAATAAGAATCTTGGAAGACAAGAAGAGAGAGAATGGACCAGAAGCAATACTTGAAAAAAGTCATAACTAAGCATCCTCAGAAACCTCTAGGAATCCCTAAAAGCATAAATGAAAAGATAACCTATCTTAAGCATATCACAGTAAAACTGCTGGACAGCAGTGACAAAGGGAAAATCTTAAAAGTAGCAAGAAGGAGGGAAAGGCATATTACTTTCAAAGGAGGAAGAGTAAAACTGATTACAGGCACTGGAACGCAATGCAGTGACACCATTAAAGAACTGAGAAGAAAAACTGCCAACCGAGAATTTGTTACCTAGTAAGAATATTTTTCCATATGCCTTTATGAAGGTGAAAGAAAGAGACAAATACAAACTGCAACAGTTTTGCCTGCAAACCTTCAATACAAATATAAAACAATTAAACTTACAGAGCTCTGCTGTGTAAAAAGCTTAGAAGTCATCAATCCTGTCTTTACAACAAGACAAAAATTGAGTAGACTGAAAACCAATGACTTTTTTTTAGACTCATCAGAGAAATGGGGTCCCCAGGAAAACCACCATCCTGAAAACTAGAGAGAAGTGAATACAGAGAGTCACAATTCAGAACTGCATACCTGGAGCAGAAGCTGCTAGAGCTGCAATTTGGTGGGAACACTCAAAGGGCAATTTTAATGAATTGCTGGAGGCTGAAGGTGCACTAGCTTTAGGGTGAGAAACTCCTAGGGACCCCCACCCTCTCATGGGTTTTCCCTCTAGGAGCCCTGCCAGATTCTAATGGAAAAGAAAGAAAGAAACACCAACTGTTTCTGTCAGGGAGTGAGGGAGAGTATGCATTTTGAAATATACCCAAATCATTCTCCATAAAAAAAGACCTACACTCTGAAAGAAAATACTGTACCAGAGCCTTATCTGATCCAGGGGACTGGCAATTAGCCAACTCCAACCCCCTCTAACCATCCTGTCTCACCTCCAGGGAGCTAGAAGCTGAGAAATATTTTGAAAGTCACAGTCCAGAGACTCAGGCCCACTTAAAGATCAGTTTGAGTCAAAAGATTATAGAAGGCTTCCCCTCCTCCTCACCTTACTACCACATCAACAGACCTACAGTATAAGAACAGTAAATTGCATGGGGTGCCTGGGTGGCTCAGTTGGTTAACCGTCTGCCTTCAGCTCAGATCATAATCCTGGGGTCCTGGAATGGAGCCCCGCATTGGGCTCCTTGCTCAGCGGGAAGCCTGCTTCTCCTTCTGCCTGCAGCTTTCCCGTGCTTGTGCACTCTCGCTCTCTCTCTCTCAAATAAATAAATAAAATCTTAAAAAAAAAAAAAAAAACAGTGAATTCAGCTGAAATTGCTGCAAGACCCGGAATCTGTTCAAGAAAGAGTTCTTAGAGAAATCCAAAGACAACAGGGAAGGAAACAAAAAGACACCAGAGAAAGCTGAAGCCTCTGCATACACAGCTACAACAAACATTAAACACAGTCCAGCTTTGAGCTAGATTAAGATAAATCCTCACACAAAAGGCTTATTTACCTCAGATCCCATTACCCAATATACCATGTTCCACTTTCAACAACAAGTTACGAAATTTACTGAAGGGCAAGAGAAAACAATCTGAAGATATAAAGCAAGCATCAAAACCATACTCAGATATGACACAAATATTGGAAATATTAGGGAATTTGAAATACCTATGATTAATATGTTAAAGGCTTAATGGGAAAGGAAATAACATGCATAATAGATGAATAATTTAAGCAGGAAGATGAAAACTCTAAGAGTCAAAATGATATTCTAGAAATCAATACTGTAAAGGAATGAAGAATGCCTTTTCTGGGCTCATCAGTAGGCTGCACAAGAAGGAAACCAGCAGTTTGAGGATACATCGATAGAAACTTCCCAAAGTCAAATGCAAATGCAAATGCAAATGCAAATGCAATAATAATAATAATAATAATAATAATAATAGCTATCCAAGAATTATGAAATTGTGGAGCACTTACAAAAGTTGTAAAATATATGTAATTGGAATACCAGAAGGAGAAAAACAAAACAAAACAGAAGAAATATTTGAAGTAATAATAGATGTGAATTTTCCAAAATTAATGTCAGACACCAAACTAAAGATCCAGGAATCTCAGAGAACACCAAGCAGGGTAACTACCAAAATATATAAAACCTGGTATATCATCTACAAACTTCCAAAAATTAAAGACAAAGAAAATATTGAAAAGTGCTGGGAGAGAAGAGGGCATACCCTACCTATAGGAAAAAAGATAAGAATTACATCAGATTTTGCATCAGAAACAATGGAAGGAGAAAGAGTG